>NC_085027.1:11086428-11410398 GCF_963692335.1 Osmerus eperlanus | reverse complement strand
AGCAGCTCACAGCTCTGAACCTGCAGGTGAGGAGGGATATGGACTTGGTCTTGATGCCATCTCAAGCAGAACACACCACTTCTATGTCGGAATTAGTCTGTTTTAAAATATTAAAACGGGTGACACTAGTTCTACCGATGATGTTAGTCCAGGTGACAACGTTAGTTGTAGTGCTGATGTTAACCTTGGTGTTGATGCTAGCCCTTGTGTTGATGGAACATCTGGTGTAATGCTTGGCCTGGTGCTGCTATCTAGCCCTGCTAGTGGTGTTGCTAGTTAGCCCTGGTGGTCATGCTATTTACTCCTGCTTGGTGGTGTTGCGATGTCTGCTGCTAGTGTTGCAGTGGCTTGTGTGTCCAGCCTGGATCCTGGGGGAGTGGTAGCGAGGACTGCTGACACTGAGGCTTTCTTGTTAGCTTTTGCTTCCTCATCGTTGCTTCCTGATCTTATCTGAGAGTATTTGTGTTGACCAGGTTTTCTATGTGCAACAACACTCTTTCTTGACAAAAGACTTGCTTGTAACGGAGCCACAGATATATTTACAGTGTCTGACCTTCAGTATTGGATGAAAGTCAAATTATTAGACACGGATTGTGTCGCACAGATCAAATTCTCGCCTATACTGTTCAGCAGTAACTGTTCTTTTATTTAGCAATTCTTATATATTTTATGATAATCATTAAATAGCTTATGATATCAGTGTTAAATAGCTTTTGACTCACACCTCTGTTTGAGAATGCTAAACCACAGTGGAAGTGTTTCCACTGTTCTTTATAAATTCTTTATAAATGGAGTTCTAACCTTAAGATGAATAGTGTGAGGAGGAGGGGAGTAGGGGAGGAGGAGGGGAGCCGACAAGAAAACATTTCTATATATTTCACAGGATGGCGAGACTGCTCCACTTACTGGGGCATCATAATAAGAATACTGTCGATCACACTGGGAAAGACAGCGCTAGATAGAGTGAGGAGAGGTGAGTGAAAGGCAAAATAGGGAGATAGAGTGAGAAAGACACAAACAGAAATGCAATTTCTTCCTTTGCAATTTTATCCTTGTGTGCCGTACACAACAAGATAAGGAATTCAATAAACTAATTTTGCATTATTATGATTGAACTCCACTCCTCTGCAATAACACTCACAGTTAAAACAGTGGGGCCGCACTCAAGGATAAGTGACCCAATTAGAAGATGATTAGTGTGTCTATAAATGTTACATTGGGATGTTAAAGCCAGGATTCTGTGTGTTGGTGGAATAGCTGTCTTCTGAACCTACCTTCTTACAGATTTTCAAGTCTGTGAGGATGGGTAATACAGTAAGCACGCAGAGATAGCTGTGTTGAGTGACTCTAATCAGGCTGTAAACTAGTCATTATATTCCACATTAACTAATTGGGTCTGGCAAACCAAACAGTTTACTTTTGTAGATCAGAGACTGTTACACTGAATATTCAGTGTGCTACTTGCCTCCCATCAACAGCTCTCTACCTCCCTGCATCCCAGCTGGCTTGGCGTGGAGCCAATGACAGAAGCAGGGCCAACTTCACAGAGGCAAACAACCATGGCTGGTCACCTTCAAAAACATTGATTTCTAATTTTCTCATGATCAATTCAGAGAATTTTCGAAGTAGGCAATATAATTAACCTTGGATGTGTACCTCTTCCAAAGACACAGGATTACCATCTAATCCTCCAGCTACTAGACACGCAGACAGGCAGGGAAGGCAGGAGAAATGGTGGCCCTATTCAGAGGCATCACACAGAGAGAAAACAAACATGGAGGAAGAGAGAGACGCGGCCCGGAGAATGTTTTGGTCCTTTTCTCAATAGATGATCATATTCTGGACTCGCACATCTGTTTGGGTAATGAGTATGTCATTCCATAATTATTAGCCTAGTGCATTTCCTTAAACCAGCCTGCAATAGTCATGAATAGACATAAATAAACATTTCATTTTGTGTTGTTAATTTGTAATTACTCTGAATAGCCTGAACAGACAGCAGAGTGATTATAATTACAATCTACAGTATAGCATGTTCTATTTCTCCCTCTTCCATTCTCTCTCTTTCTCTATCTCACTCCCCTCTCCCGCACCTCTCTCTCTTTTTCTAACTCCATATCTCCATCCTTTCTTTCTTTCTGTCTGTCTTTCTCAGGAAAGGAAATGTGTACCATGGCAGTGAGTCTGTGTGTTGCAGTGTTTGTCAGGCTGCCTGCTTGGTCATGCCTCCTAGGGGCTCAGTGGGAACCGAGCAAGGACAAGGACAAGCATCCCAGTCGGCTGCCATCGATTGTTGCTCTCGCCGTTCCTGTTTATCTGAGAATCCATTTAGGAGACAACAGAGGTCGGGGCTGGGGCTGGGGCCGAGGCCGAGGCCGAGGCCAGGCCTCGCTGTCACAACTGCCGTTGGTGCTGGCCTTCTGTTTCTATAGCCTAACCTGAACAACTGACCTCAGGGCAGGAGTGTGTGTGGCCTGTGGGCCTCCCAACATGCTGAGTGTCTCTGCACTTCTCATTACTGAGACTCTAACACAGCGAGAAAATTACGTCAAAGAGGACTAAGTTTGACATACTGTATGTCAAACTACTTACAGAGTAGTGAAAGGCAAGAGTATAGAAAACTCCCCAGGATTCCATGTATTTCTCTCTCCCTCTCTGTCTCTACTCTCCATTCCTCTCTCTCTTCCTTTCTATCTATCTGGATGAGGACGAAAAGCAGAATTATGGCTCTTTCCTCCCTCCGACTCTCCCATAACACATTTTTAACTTTATGTAACAAATGTATCTGTTTGAGAGACACTCAACAACCCTCTGTTAATGTTTCCTATCTATCTCTCCTTTTAAGTTTTTTTCAGCCCTGCACTTTAATTCTCTCTTCTCTCCCTCTTCTTCTTTTAGACCCAGGAATCTCTGAACCCCAACAACCTGGAGTACTGGATGGAGGACATTTACACACCCGGATACGATTCGCTGCTCAAAAGGAAAGAGGCAGAGTTTCGCAGAGCTAAAGTGTGTAAGATTGGAGCTCTAATTGCTGCAGCAGCCTGCACGGTCATCCTGGTCATCGTGGTGCCCATATGCACCATGAAGACATGAAGCACAGGAGAGGCTGCTCTCAGCAGGACTCTCTAGTCATGCTCCTCTGTCCCCCACAAAGCAGCGAGGACACAGCCACACAGCATGGTCACACCTCCAACTGACCATGTGATAGGGTAGGCTATTTTGAAAGGTTGAAGCATATTTAAGTGTTTCAGACCCATGTTTTTCTTTATACGGTATTGGTTGTGTTAGAGAAGATGAACATGAAACATTCTTTGAATTCAGATGAAAGTCGGTTTTTTCTATATATCATTGCCTACTGTATAGTGAAATAATGTATTGACTCTCAAGATGGCTATTGTACAGTAGCAATGTAAATGGCAAATACACAATGTATTTATTTTACAGTGATGATATCTTTCTTTGCGTAAAATGTTTCCCGAGGTTAAACATTTATTTGTTTGACTTTCCAGTTGGGAGATGGTAAACTACATTACCATGGTTAATGGTTGACAACTGGATGTGTTTGGTAACCAGTGTATGATATTTTATTTTAGTATAATTGCAGTATAATGTATTTTAATGAGAGTTATTTTTTATGAATTATCTGGTAGAATGTGCTGAGTGCAAACAAGATTTATTTCTGTCATCGATAACAGGAGTTTTAATCCATGGGATTAATCAATGGGAACTAATTTTTCTATATAGAAACAATTGGAGGTACTAGTTAACCATAGTTGTATAATGGTACATAGAAATGTTCAAGTACAATACTGTAAAGTCAACTTGAATGTATTGGAAAATAACACCAAAAGATGGAGAAAATCTATGTTTCTTGCAAGGTATTGAATGTTTGTTTGCCTCACGCTGTGTGACAACTAGCCAACAGCACGTTGCTGTTTATCTCAAATGCTGTTTCTTATTCTTTGCCTTCTAGGTCATTTATTCAGTGAATACTTGAAGTTTCCCTCCACAGTTGAGGAGCCCAGCTCACCAGGGAGGCGAGTGGTATTGGTTTAGTCAGCAGTATTGACTGGCCCACCCTGCAGGCTCACAAACCCCCACCCCCAAAACACACACACACACACCTCATCCCTACCCAGCCATCATCTCCCAGAAGGCCTTAGCACCACTGAATGCAAACTGCCTACTTGCGGCCATGTCCCAGTATTTAGGATTAGCTTTCTTGTCTACTTGTATCTGCCTCCTTCATGACAACTGATGTAAGTGGGCAGGACAGATATTTGACACGGTCCAGGTGAATGATCTATTCTACCTATCCCTTTCCTCTCCAGATGTCTATTATTTTATTGGTCTATATGAGTCTCTATAAAGATAGAAGTATCTGACGAGCAGCCATAGCCCTCGAGTCAGGATCGCTGGGATTAGACAGCGGTCTCACTTGCGTTGATAGGAAGGAGAAACCTCACCAGAGTGCAAGCTTTACAATAACGTCGCAACTCCTAGACTTGGTTCCACTTTTTACCTACTTTTTCCTGAGCTTAGAATCTGTTAACACTGAAAGGATAGAAGCCCGAAGAGACCCTGACAAAGGACCAGGGAGAAGAACAGATTTCCCTGTTCACTGTACCAAGTCCTCAACTGTTGTAGTTACTGTTCAATGTAAACCAGGGGCTACAACGCCAAGTCAAGCCAGGCAAAACCAAGTCCTCAAATCCTGTTGTTTGTCAGCTGATGTTTCTGTCTCTCTAGGGCATACTGAAGTGGACGCTTGTTGCACTGTTACCAACAGTAGGTGCTGTGTTATTGACTGGGTTAGTGTAATCTGACCAGGAGAGACCAGACAGTAGAGGATTTGCCAGCAGCGGGACTAGGAGCCTTGGCACCCTGGAAAGGTCTGTATATAGTGCAGGTTGGAGGCACATCATGTGGACAGGTGTTCATCTGGAATATAACTACAATAAAAGCTAACTGTTCTGACTGTTGCTATCTGTGTGACTGGAATCTCTTCACAAACAACTGGCTGGACTGGAACGAATGCAATTGGTACTTTACCAAACATATTTCACTTACTTTGATTATTGTTTTGAATTGAGTTCTGACACATTTCCAGTGTTGATTTCAGATAAGAGAGAGAGATAAGAGATGGGGACAGCATAGTGCAGCTGCCAACAAAAAGCTACAACGCAAAATATTTGTCCTAGAAATGATGTATTAACCTTTTTTTGTGATAGTTGCTGTTTTTCTGCCAGTGTCTAACAATCAACCAGGAAATGCCTGCCTAATCAGCGAGATTTTCTCAAGCACTGAGGGACCAGCTGGGCATGCACAGCTTGAGCAGCTTTGCAGTCTGAAGAACCACCATCTCGGAGGTTAGACTACCAAGATGGAAACACATTTAGACGAAACACAGCAACTGCTCTCAACTTTATGGTGTGGTATCTCCCTGTCTATCCAGGCTATTTCAGGAGGTTTGTTGAATTGTGGGCTGTGAAAATTAGCCCGCCATTTATGGTAATTGAAAAACATTATCTCAAGGCCCCCAAATGATCAAAAATGCATTTGATCATTTCCCTTGAGATAGGATGTCATTAGTGTCTGATGGTTCTCTCCTCTTGCGATAGTCCATTAGCCTTCTGATGACTTGCAAGGTTCTTTAACAATGGACTTTGTCAAAACAGCACATTGTGAGTCATGTATTTTATGTTCACTTTTTGACTCAGTGGGGCCTTGATTTAAAACCAGTCCAATCAGTCTTGCTTCAGCGTGAAACTAAGCATCAGCTGAGAGGCCAGTAATACTGTATGAATGTCTGCTCCAGTCCTCAGACTGGGCTGGACGGATTCATGAGCCTCTCTGAGCCTAACGTAGCCTCTCTTAACCCTCGTGCTGCCTTCGGGTCACATGACCCAAAGGTTCATAACGAACCATCGTTGTGTTTACCCAATTTTACCCAATACAAAAACAAATACAAATAATTTTCTTTTAACCATTCCAATGTGGGGGGTCTGAGACAGCCCGACAGTTAAAAGAAAATGCTTCACTTTGTTTTTGTATGAGGTAAATTTGTCACAATACGACGGTGGGTCACAATGACTGATGGGTCAGAATGACCCGAAGATAACACAAGGGTTAACCACTCAGCATAAAGCCACAAGCTGAGACAGAACCACTAACCTTGGCTGCCACTGATGTACTGAAGGTCAGAAACCACTCGTTCTCTCTCTCCTTGGGAGAGAGGATTGAGTGATCTACGTAATACAGGATTCATTTCCAATCCAGCAGCCCCTTATGTAGTCTCTAACAGAGCAGGCCTAACCCCCCCCCCTAGAAAAAAAACACAGCAAGCACTGGTTCTGTGGCCATATTTGTCAGTTCTGTGATAATCGTGAGCTAAATACTTGTAGGACCTGGCTTGTGTGTTGGTGTTAAGAGAAGTGTAACATTAGTTTTCCTGTATGACCTTTCAGACATCATAAACCAATTTGTGGACTGTGAAGGACACACAGCCGATAAACAAACCAGAGCTTGTTGAAGTGTTTGAGTGTGTCCTGCCATAGGCTACTCTACCCAGACACACAGCCAAACACAATCAACGAGTGACAAATTTGGCAAATAATGGGGTGCTAGTTTTCCCATTTCAGATTTGTTGAAATTGAATCAGTCTTCAGCCAAAAAACCACCAAGCAACCACCAAGATCCATCGGGACCAGATGAACACTGTGTACACTTTTAGAAACAAAAAAGTACATGTAATTAATATTTTGAACCTAAACTCTTGTTAAGAAATGTACCACTGGTTTATGACAAGTCTGTTATTAGAAGTCTGGAGGTTGTGAGAATAGTGTGTGTGTGCGAAGGGGGGGACGGGGGGGGACGGGGGACTCCCTTCTGTACGGTGAAATGACACGAAAATTGCCTGGAAATTACCCCTCCACATGTTTTATGAAGTCAGCTGAGCTGTGCCATATAAAACAAAAGAAAACATGATAAAGAAAGTTTTTGTTCTCAGGTCATGCCAGTGTTGAGGCATTGAGGACAATTAACAACACTGGAGCATCCTTCTCTCCCTCTCCTCCACTCTCTCTCTCTCTCTTCCTCTTTCTTTTTCTCAGAACCCATTTGGACCTCACTGCTTACCCAGTAATTTTGTCTGCATGAATAAAAAAATTAGCTGTATTCAACATCAAGCTTTGTATTTATGGGACAAGTGCAGCAATTACCCAAAGTGTAGGGAATGGAGGAAGTGACTGAGGCTTTGGTGGTCTGGTAAGACATTCACCACATATGTCCTACTCCCAAATACATTCAGTAATCCGTACAGAACTGAATACTCGTTGTTCATCTTCATTTCCCCATATTGTACTGCTATGCATGACCACATGCAGTTGGTCACATAAGTCACAAGACAGTCATTTCATTACACAGTCAATTACACGCTAGTGTGACGGCTGTTATGAAGTAAGCCAACTGCAGTTACTCAGAAGTAGTCCTTCATTTGCTCTAGCACACGATAAAGTCTACTTTAATGTGTCCTGGCCCAACTGAACACATTTGGATCGAAGCTCGCCATTTCATATCACATGAGGGCTGACAGGGAGATATGAAGGCAGTAAAATCTATTTTTTACTGTATAGTTGCTACCATGTGCCTCAGGTCAGGATACTGTGCTGGAGGAGGCAGCAGTGGTTCAATTAGAACCTTCCGGCTCAGAACCTACACAGCATTCTGTTGGAACATCCTTGTAGAGCCTTTGGGTTCCATCATAGAACTTCTACTTCATTTGTATTCAGAGGAGGCACCTTTGAGGTCCACATTGTATGTTTGTGTGTAAGGTAGGTGTCATGGAGGGGACGTAGAAACTGAGTAACCACCCAGACCTGGTAGGTCATGTTCAACAAAGCTGCTACAGAGGGGATTTCAATACAGCCAGTAAAGGTGTCAGTCTAACATGCTGGCTGAATAGATATATAGACGTTTGTATTCTCTTGCTAATCAATGGTGTTCTAAATCTCTTCAGTTATCAGGGGGGGGAAATTCAGTGGTATGCTATTTATCATAGTTTCATGGCCCAAATCGCCACAGTGCTACATTACCCCAGAGCATACTTTACAGTTGCCTGCTCTTTATTTTCCTGCCTCAGTCTCTTTCTCCTTCTTAATACCCCCCCAGCCCATCTACCCTGTAAAAGGTAATGTTCAATTTAAATGCAGCTCACTGTGTTATGTGTCTCTTCTGCAAGTGCTGGCAGTGAAGATCCACTGGAGCAGACGTAAGACAGAGCACCCATGAACAGACTTTGCTTGTCATGGCCCTCTGTACCTTCATGGTTGTCTCCACTCCGCTTACAGTATTTTACATTTCGTACACAGCTGCTTGCTCCTCTCCCTCTCCATCAACCCTGTATCTATGTCTTCCTCTCCCTTTCTCTCCCTCCACCTTTCTCTCCCTTTCTCTTCCATTCTTTCTCTGCCTCTAAGCTCTCTCTTTCTCTCCAATCTCTTTTTCCCCCTCCTTCCTTCCCTCCCTCCCTCCCTCCTCGTACAGCCAGAGTTATGTGTCTGAATCTAAAGGTCATGAACTTTTGGAATCCAATAGTGCTTGTCCTGCTCCTGATGCTCACACACACACTGGTCTGTACACACACACACACACACACACACACACGTTCCTGACAGTACAGTACTCCACTACTGTATACCATCTATTAGTGTTATTTCAGTTGTATTTTACACTGTATTCAAAGGAAAGAATGAACTGTGCCATCATATCTCAGCATTGATTCTTACGTGTTTAAACAGCATCTATTCAACATCTACTGTGTATAGTTCAATTATTCATATACATGCATATGGTCCCACTCTATAGAAGTCATGGCCCTGCATCCCACCTCCCCTCCCCCAGCCCTGCTCCACTGGTGCTGTGCTGTGAAGTGATTTGTGAGAGAAGGGACATGTTGGGAGCTGATTTAATTAGACAGAAAGACACAACGACTGGAGTGAATAGTTCCACAACGAAGCTTCCCCCTTAGTCACTTTGACACGAGTATGGATGAGGAGTCTACAGAGTTTACAGAGTTATATCACTCGACGGAAATAGGGGAGTAAAACAATTAAAGTGACCTCAGATCTGTGAGAAGGGAGCATCTTTACCTGCATCAAGACTATGACCTTTACCCTGGTTATGGTCTCAGCCACCTGAGACTGCTTACTGCAGCCTCCTGGGTTCTGGTGCATCCTGGCTGAATTATTCAAACGCTTTTCTGTACACACTGCATTGCCTTTTTCTAGTCTCTGCTTCACTGGTTCAAAATCAAATATAGCCCTTTTGACGAGCACTGTAAGAGAGGAGCCACAGATCAGCACCTATAACCAACCTAAAAACTTCAAGGGAGACAAACAAAAAGGGGAGAATCCTTTGGAGGAGCAATTGCGTGAGGGATCCCCTTCTCCAGAGACGGTTAGTGAAACAGAGGCGCAAGACCGTTAGCTGCGTAAACAGCTGTTCATCGTTATTGTGACGCTGTGTGGAAGGCCTTGCTGATGGGCTGGTGTTTCTGCTAACTGCAATAGGAATGTGTGTGTGTGAGAGAAAGAGAGCGAAGGATGAATGAATAGACGGTAGATTGGGTAGTTGTTAAAGCCCAGATTAAAAATCTCTCTACCATAATTGAGTCATAAATCATCCAACCATTCAATTTGACACTGCAACATTCGACTCGTTTGTGCGCCCCTCCCCTCACCCCACCCCCTCTTAACCTTCACATCCATGCAGCCTCCATAACACTGCTCTTCCCCACAGAGACCAGCTCTGCCCGGCTTGTATATGACAGACTACAGCCTCCTCCCCCCTGAATCCAGGTTTTAAACGAGAACAGAACAAGAAAATACCCACTGAAGGAAGTAATCCAGTAAAAAAAAAATAGTATACAGTATACTGTCAACATATAAAGACGCTTGATTAACTATGAATGCAGCTTTCACTAGCACACACACACCAAGCACACACACACCAGTGCTCCCACTCATATAAGGATGATCTGGCTCTGAGGCCTAACCTGAGTCAGACCTCAGGTCCTGTGTCAGAGGCCTGTGTCACCCTCCAAAAGATCGCTTTGACCAGGAACGAGTAACAGAAAAGGATCAGCAGAACATGAATGAACAGAATGATGAGAACACTGAAGACAGATAAGAGACAAATCTGTCTGTGGGCAGATTGTAATGAAATGCTATGTGGTTTGGTGTTCAAACTGAACAAGGGTCCAGCCAAGCAAAGCCTTTTTCTGTGCTGTGGGTAGTCACCCTTACCTGGAAGATTTGATGTAATTACCTCTGCCTACAGTATCTCCTAACCTCCTGATTCGAGCTTCCCTGATCCCAGTCTCCCAGCTAAAATGTCAACACCCTAACACAAGCCTTTATTCTTGATCAAGCTTTTCAAAAACACTGAGAGGTATCAACTCAGGCAGCTATGAGCCGGCATGTTTGATGAACCGACTGGATAAGTGAGCAGTATTATGTTCCCTTCACCCCTGTGAGGAGGAGGAGGTGAGCCTCTTTCTCCTGAGGATGTCTGCGTCAGGGCTTCTGTTCCTGCTGTGACGGATGGCCCCCCTCGCCTTGCTTCTCAGACAGGCGTGTCTGCAGGAATGGCTGCAGCCAGGCATTAAATAGAGCAGCTAGCAACAGCTGCTGACAGCAGCGGAACGAAACAAACACATTTGGTTTACTATCTCCATGTTCTCAAATGTGTAATAGGAGGGGAGGAGTTCTATTTTTGGACACAAAGACAATGCTAGCCTCTGGACTGGGATGAAGCCTGGGGTGGTGTGTCTCTTCCTCCGCAACAAAGCAAGTGTCGTGCCGAAGCAGGAAAGGCCTCTTGGGAAAGACCAGGGAATGATTTGACAGGACTGCTGCGCTGGCTGTCTGCATGGGCTTTGTGTGGGAAAGCCTGTGGCGAGCCTGACGGCAGCTAGTCACGGTGTGGAGCAAGAGAGCTGGAGGAGAGGTGAGGACGATGTCATCATCACAGAACCTTCCTCCAGGACGTGATGCTGATCGTTCCATACCCAGAGCGCTTGTCTGGAGGCAAGCTCAAATCCCAAAGCAGCTGTCTTGTCTCAGGGTTGTTTAGCGCCATAAAACCAAATTCCTCTAGTGGATGAAGAGGTTGGTCATTTCAAGCATGGAATGGAAGTCTTAAATGTCAGAATTCCATGTTGATGCTGTCAATTTGTAAATGTGTTTTAATTAGATCTAACCCATTAGATCATTACATGTTAACATGTTTTCTGTGTACAAGATTGATGACTAAATATCCTCTACAAAAGGGATCAGAAAACATCCAACAATCAATATGTCAGTCGCTGTCGACGCATTCCTCTCAATGTAGGACACTGTCAACATAGTTACATTCCAGAGGCTTTGACTCTGTGAGAATATTCGTTGCAGGACAACGTTAGTTCCCAAACAGGACGGTGGGACGGAGGATGAGATAACGCACCATCTCACCTGCCCTGAGGGAAGATGGGAAGATGGCAAAACCGAGACTAAACACACAATTAATGTGCCTCTTCAGCCGGGATAATGAGTGCATACATTAGCATGGCTGAGAGAGCTGGGTCTGGGTCTGAATGGTGGTTTTCTGGTGTAGTTATGCATGCTGGTGCTCTGGGAGACCTGCTCTTCAATCCATCTTCGGAGTAACACTTCATTAATAATGCTGAATAAATCATGTGCCCAGAGCACTGCCACGAAACACTCATTTAAGGTCTGATTGCTTTGTGATCAATCTCAGTGAGGAGGCCGTCAAACTTGTCTGCTGTCGGTAAGAGAGAATGCACGTGTCTGCACATGTTTATGTGAACATGAAGCGTGTGTGTGTGTGTGTTCAAGCCATGAAGCTGGAGCATCACTGTGCCAGTAACCAGCGCCACCATGGGCAGAGACTAATGTGAGCAGATGGTGCTGCAGTCCTATCACTGGTCCACGTGACCAACACTCACACCTTTGAATCTGGTCACCCCTATCACGACAACCCTGAACACCCATCCACACACACACACAGCAGCTTTACAGATGGACCTACCTAACCATGCAGCACATTAGACCAGGGTACAGTGTACGGTATGACATTGTACCCTCTGTCCTCCCAGCCTCCTCTAATTCGAGGCAGCTGAGCTGAAACTGGGTTGAGATCCTCCAGATGAGACAGAGAGGGAAGAGAGGGACTCAGAAAGCCCTGGAACAAGTCCCCCCTGTCAGGCTAAATGTAGATGTGAGCACATCAAAGACCGAGCTACGTTATCCTTCACAGTGTTCAGTGGGGACTTCAACTCCCCTCAGCGAGAGAGGGAGAGAGTGGAAGAGTGCGACTAAGAGAGAGAGAGAGAGAGAGAGAGAGAGAGAGAGAGAGAGAGAGAGAGAGAGAGAGAGAGGGAGAGAGAGAGAGAGAGAGGAAAAAGAAGAGAGGAAGATACAGTCTGTAGATGTAGAGTGAGAGAGAGAGAGTCTCCATGCTCCTGGCTCAGTCCCCTGGGTTCTGGGGCTCCATGTTCAGGTGGGCCCCTGGGACTGGAGAGAGCTCTGGGATGGTGCTGGGAGGGCCACAGCCACATGTTCTGCTTCTCTCCAAAAGGTTACTTTTATAAATTAATTTTTGTGCCTTTGGGGATCATCTAATCATCTAATAAAGCGGCAGACAAACTCCTACAATTATCTCGGTGTCAGGTTGCCAGTGTAAAAAGTAATGCACACGACACCATAAATAGTGTCATCATCTTCCTTCTTTTTCAGATTTCTTAGGTAATATCATTATGTAGACACCTTTCTAGACAATGGCTCTGACAGGGGGGGGGGAGAGAAGGAGGAAGTGGAGGTGAACTAAACAAAGTTTGCTTGATGAAGCTAATTAGCCTCAGTTACTCCATCTTTCTGTCACTTAGACAGAAGGAGGGAGGGAGGGAGAGTGTGAGGAGAGGGAAGGGAAGGAGAGGAGGAGAGCTGAGTTGTTAGCACATTGAGTCAACTCTAAGAAACTGATGAAGTTTCAACCTCCTGTGCATGCTTATCTGTTGCTGGTTCATTCTGAGTCACTCAGTAGACATATTCATCTGTTACTTCGCTCTGATCTGACCCAGCAAACCTACAGACTTCAGATCAAGGAACTCTTTAAGAAAGCATGCGGAAGTAGACCAGTCTACTTCCAGAGATCAGTAGGCGAAGACAGCTGAACACAGGAAGCCTCGTTTAGCATCTCCTAACGCTGCTGCTTTGAAGCTTGAGAAGGCAGACGAGAGCCTCACATAGACCAGAACAGAACCTTAGACACACCATGACAGAACATTGCACACATATCTCTGTGTTTCTGAGACTGAGATCTGAGATGCCTCCTCTCAACCTTGACAGACACCAGGCTGGGATCTGAGCTCCCGAAACATAGTTGATGATGATGTGTGTGTGTCATTAAAATTGGTTTTTTTAAAAGGATAGGCCTTCAAGAAATACACAAACCTCTCCTAGTAAATATTGGTTTGCCACAGAGAATTGGCTGATGAATAAAAATAAATAGAATTCCAGATATACAAATGGAAGGCACTCTGAATAATTCAACATGGCCTAGATAGGACTCTCATCTCTCTCTCAGCGGGGATGAGAGATATCTGAGTAAACTATGCACAAATTACATGTCCTAATAACGTCTGGAGGGGAAACGTACATCACACAAGTGAGGGGAAGTTTGGCAGGTGCAACGTTTAGTTTTTCAGTAAAATAGCCAGTGACGTTGGGTTCTAGAATTATTGAGTATTCCTTTACAGCTCCATTCCTAACCAGAACTAGAAGTAGCCCCCATTTGTAGGCAGTGTCTGTGATTCAGGACGTTGTGTGAGACAAGGAATCAGGTCAAAGAGGAATCTCAAGTAAAAGATCCATTTGGGCTTTTATTTGGGGGTTTGAGACTGCAGTGGGGATGGTGTCTGTGGGATGTGTTCTTAATATATTAGAGGATATCTCTAATAATTACTCTTCACTGAATATCACATGGGACACTGCTGGAAACACTGATAAGATTAAACTGTGATATAGAAGAATATGGTCCTCCGTGGAGAGAGGAACATGTACGCACGCACACAGACACAGACACACACACAGACACACACACACACAGTACTATCACAGCGGTAAATATCAAAAACACTAGATTGAGATTGCCATGGGTCTGAAGTCCCACAGAGAAACCTGTGGAGACATGAAATAGGATGTATCACACAATCATCTAGACACCATGCTCCAAGGACACCAGTCACAATACCTCCCTGGTTTTGGGAGCATCAGACAAAGTTCTTTGCTAAATGGAATTAAACATAACTTGAGGTAGTGTGTGTATTCCATGGTACAGTACAAAAGTACTGTATGTATGTAATATGTGTATGCCAAGGTACTATAGTGTGTGTATGTGTATGTGTGTGTGTGTGTGTATTGTATGTATAGCAGGGTACTGCAGTGTATGTAGGCTATTGCATCTGCATCTTTCTGTACTGGTCACATGGGCACGGCCTCCATCCCAAATCCTGCCTGCCATGCATATTGAACTGCCAGGAGACTGGATTCTGTGTGTGTTTGTGTGTGTGTTTGTGTGTGTGTGTGTCATGCTGAGCTGTGGCTGGGCTGTTGTGATACAGGAAAGCCAACTGAGGGACCATCTGCAGGACTGAAAGAAGGAGAGAGGGAGGGAGGGATGTGAAGAGAAGGGAGCTAAAATATGGTGGAAGAGGGCGACCTAAGAAGGGAGAAGAAATGGGAAGGGAAAGGGGGATGTGCGGAGCAGGGAGGAGAGGAAGGCTTGGGTGTTGCTGGTGTCTCGACACCAGAATGCTTTCACCCCCTCCGCTGTGGGGTTAGAAGGACGGAGGGGGGAGGAGAGAAGGAGGGAGGAGAGGAGGAGAGAGGTGAGCAGAGGTGAGGGAGGAAGACGGAAACGAAGCAGCGTGTCCCCCTCCACACCTCACCATGTGACAGAGAGGAGGGGGGAGGAAGGGGAGGGGGGACAGGGAGGAGGGCTGGAAGGAAGATCTCTGGCCCAGGTGGGATTCTTCTTCCCTCTGTTGGAAGCAAAGGAGAAAGAGAGGGAAAGAAAAGGGAAGAGAGTTAGCGTTGATAAGGAAAGCAAGAAACGGATAGAATTGCAAAACGAGAAAAAGGTATAGATGGAAGGCGTGTGGAAAGATGGTGGGAGGAGGAGGGACAGATTCCACCTCCAGAGGGTGGTATGGAGGAGGTGTTGATGAAGTCAGGGCCTCCCAGCTGAGAGGAAGAGATCACACTCTGCCCTGTGTCTGCTCTCTCTGACTCTAAACACACAACACATACTGAGGCCAAGCACAGGAGAGAGGGGTCACCCTCTATTGGCCTTCTCTCTCTTTATCTGTCTTCCTCTGTCCCTCTCTCTGTCTCTGTCTCTGTGTCTCTCTCCCTGCGTCTCCATCTCTCTCGGTCTCTCTCTCAACTGTCTGACCTGGCTTTCATCCCACTATTGGGAGTCAGGACACGTTCTGTCTCAGACAGAGGGAGGGTTTGTGTGTGTGTGTGAGAGAGAAAGAGAGAGAGAGTAAGAGAGAGAGAGTGTGTGTTCAGGCTGACTAGCTTTAACAGCCCAGATTTTGCTAGATAAGTCATCACTCCACCCACCCACATGGCGTGACGGAATGGCACAGAGTACTGTCTGCCTGGCACACACACATACATTACAATACAAAACTCTCAAGAGTAGATTGAAATTCAAAGTGTCCCTAAACAGAAACTAGCCCCACAGACCAGCACACTAATAACACACACACCTACACAAACTACAGTCACAATGGGGGGTTTGGAGCACGGGGGAGTTTCAGTGGCAGCTGAAAGTGATAAATAAAGCCAACCTGGCAACCCAAGTCAAATAGCCAACTTCTGTGATGTGAGCCGACCCTTCCTTTGTTGAAGCCTCATGTATTGAAATCCATAATTGGACTGGCTGCTGAACTGAGAGCTACAGTTCATACTTCCAGTGTTTTCTGTCTGTGCTCTGCAGGGCAGCTGTGGTGACTCGGAGAGAGCGTCTGTCTCCTCAACAGATCGTCTGAGCGGCCAGGCTGACAGGAAAGGACACGGTCACATTTCACCTCTTTACTGCCTCCCCCAGTTCAATAACTATAATTGTGTCCATGTAATTACTTTCTAAATTGTCGAGGGATGCCATTTCATCCAAACGTTCTCCGCTTAGAAAAAGAACGACCCATATTTGTGACACTGGCAAGACTTTCATTCACACAAACCTGGAGATGACTCATACAGTGGACGTGGTGATATCTGTCTTACACCCCGACAGTAAAACCTGTCTCTCTGTCCTGTCTCTCTGTCTCCAAGTCCACAGGGTTGTGCAATTGCCCCGAGGCTGGCGATATACCACACTCACTCTGGGGTTCCTGAGCTGTTTGGAAGGCTAAAAACATGATGCTAAATCAACAGCTACTGGACTAAAAGTCCTTGGAAACATCCCCTCCCTTCCAGCCTTCTGCTATCTCACTGCAAGCAGGAGACTGTAGACCCAGATTGGCCTGTTGTCGACTCAGACGTGGATGTCATTTCAGATATGTATCATAAATATTCATTTCATAAAGTTAGATGAATTCATGTACAATATATTCATTAGTGTTGATACAGGCCTGTCAGGTTGACTAAATGTAGGAGATTTATCAGAGAGCTCAATACACGACTGTAATCACACTGATTGAATAATTAAACATGAAATAATGCACTTGTCATATGACAAATGAAATACCGTGTGTGTGTTTCTCTCTGTCTCCCAACTGCAGTGGTCATGGATCAGACTAATGACTTCTCTGGCGATTGAGTGAATTTACTTCTTTTCCTAGAGACGCTAGTCTGTCCATGAGCCCCCAGAACAAATATGCCTGTCTGTGAAACGCCTCCAAAGGCACGCTTCCATACGTGTGAAGCGTGTAACATAAGCCACTTGTCATCACTCAGCTTTAAAAGGGATGTGTGTGTGTTGGTGTATGCGCAAGTGTATGCCTGTGTGTGAAGTTGTGTATGTGTGTGTGTGTGTTTGTGTGTGTGTGTGTGTGTGTGTGTGTGTGTGTGTGTGCCTATGTGTATCTGCAACATCAGCCTCCTGCTATCAGTCAGCTTTATAGATTTACAGCCATGCTAGTGTGAACTCTTGCAACTACCCCATCAGTCATGCCTGCTAGTGGAGTCTGGGTACTGATTCACCATCTGTGGTGTGGTGATGTCCTGAACAGGGAGAGGGGCTTGGACCCCAGTCCTGTTCCCTTGTAGGTGATCAACAGGGAGGGGGCTGGACCCCAGATCTGTGCTGACCTGTACTGGAGGCTTTGCTTGTCTGATCTGCAGTCACAGACCCCGTCTCCCCCCCCCCCCCCCCCCCCACACACACACACACACACGCACACACACATACACACACCCCGGGCTCCATACCAGCATCCAATAAATGTGAATAAAAATAATTACTAGGCCAGACTCTGTCAACAGAGAATCTGGTTCATGCTTGAAAAAGATCCCTTTCTTTATGAAACCAAATTTTTATCACTTCCAGTGCTGTTGTAAACACATGAAATACAATTATACAAGAGGAAAACAATACTAGTTTATCTAGTAATCTAAGTGAATACAGGACCAGTGTGTTGGTGTCCACACATACTGTGCAAGCCTGCCTGTAGTGGGAATCTGTACACAAGGCTCATTTTCAGTGAAGTCCCTCGAGGTGAAACACACCCCTCCCTGATCATGAAATATTGAAGAGCCCTTCACTGTTGTGGTTCATTGGACACACACACACACACCACACACACACATATATTGCTAAGAGGACACACACAGACATGAGCACAAACACATCTCACACACCATGCACCAACATCACACTGACACACACACAGGCATGCGCACACTCCACATGCCATATGCACACACACACACTTCTCTGGGGAGAGATCAACAGGTTGAACACAAGGAGTCTGCCAAGCGACTGAGGAGGAGAGAGCAGAGAGCAATCTCATTTACAGTTTAGAGGGGGCTAGGGACTCTGCCTTAATGGGCCATGCTGATCAAAAGCTGAAGGAACACACTATGAGCACTAGGAAATACAGAACAGGTTCAAATGACATCATGGACAGAACAACATACTGACAAAAAAAATAAATAGAAACAGCTCCCTACGAAATGGTTTTCCTTTGTGCCGTTCTTCCTGGTCCACTGGTGTGGACCTTGGAGCAGTGATAACCCTGGTCTCGGGCCATGCTCTGCTGGCTCCGGAGCCAACCACGAGAGGGTGGCAGCAGAGCGCCTGTCTGCATCAGACTGCCTGGGCCTGTCACCTGGCAGCCCCTGGAACGCTGGATTAGATGTGTGTAATGAGCACCCGTGCTGGGGCTTGGCACTGCTGCCATCCCAACAGATTTCATTTCTTTAATTAATCATCTCCTGGCTCCCTACGTCTCTGATTAGGCAGCCAGCCTCAGCCCTGAAGGAGAGATCAAGCAGACTAAGAATGAAGTGAGAGGAGCCGGGGAGGAGACAGCACACAGCCTGCTGCTGCAGGAGCAGCGCTTTACTCCTCAGGACTATAGACTCCAACACATGACTGTGGTCTTTGGGTTAACCTGTCGTTTGGTGTGTAAATGTGTATGAATAAGAGAAGATGAGAAATAGATAAACAGACAGACAGGCAGACAGGCAGGCCAAGAGACAGGCAGGCAGGCAGGCAGGCAGGCAAGCAGACAGACAGACAGACAGACAGACAAACAGACAGGCAGACAGGCAGGCATGTAGGCAGGCAGGCAGGCAGGCAGGCAGGCAGGCAGGCAGGCAGGCAGGCAGGCAGGCAGGCATATAATCAATCACAAGGGAGAGCCAGAGTACGACTCTTTGAACCAACCAAGACCCAACTCTGGATGAACTCTCTTCCATGTCAGACCCCGCCGCTGTTGTCTCCACTGTCCAGTGGATCAACTGTTGACCAAGGACATCAACATGACAGGACTCCTCCTGTCATTGACATTTGGCATTGCAATATTTTTAAGTACCTATCTCCAGTCATCTCTCTGATGATTTGTCAATTTATATTTTATTTAGACCTTTCTTTCTTATTCTGCTCTGTATTGTATGTTTATTCCTGGTTGTCTTTCTATCAGTTCAGTTAATAAACCTGCATAAAATCAATTTGTATGGCTCCTCTATTGATTACAACAATTTTCTACCTTTCAGTCAGTGTAATCTATATTGTTGATGTTATACCATAATTCACCTTAGTAATTATGTAACAATAGTAAAACGGTGAAATGCTTAGTAACGTTAATGATTACACATTCTTCACCGCAGTATATTAGTGTTCCGGATCCATAAATCTGGCTGATAGTAAGAGGCAATCTGTGTGTGTGTGTATGTGCATGTGTGTGTGAACACAACTCAGTTCTGCTGGTGATAGATTGTCCACCTCCCCTATTCCAGTTCTAAACCCAGTGCTGAGCAGAAACATATGAGCTCACAGAAATACTGCCCAGTGCCAGTGAAAGCAATTCAAGGGCTTTGAGACTCTAATCAATGTAAATCACATCAAGTGAAAATGTGTGTAACGCTAGTAGGTGTGTAGTCTAAGTTCAACTGCCTTTGTGTGTTCAATGATTCCTGCTGATGAGTAATCCATGGGGATAATAAGACCTGGGGAGGTCGTTGCTGATCTTTATCCACCCTTGATAAACCTAAACAAGATCATCTTAAAATCATCCATGCTCTTTTAAAAACATAATCAACTCCTAGAATACAGCCTCTGCTGTCCTCTTTTTCCATCCCAGCTGATTCTAATGACAGATACACATATCTAATCTTCAGTGAAAACAGTTGTGTGATCTGCTTAAAGCTGAGCTGGAGTCAAATCCTGCTCATTGTTCTACATCAGAACCAGGAGCTAAATCACATTTATTTTTAAGTCATCAATGGTTGGGTGGGGTCTATTGTCGACGCATGCATTAGAGCTGTCTGGTTGGTCGTGTGTTCAGGAATCCTCCTCATCTCAGCACCCAGAGAATCAGGATGGCAGGGTGTCACGTGACTGTCCTCTGAAACCAGAGAGAATTATTTCACTATAGCACCGTTACCAGCGTTGGAGTGAGTGTAGTGGGGCTCGCACAAGGGACCTCTATCACACACCAAACTGTAGGAACACCAAGGTGAGGAGAAAGATGACTTATGTATTGTTCAGCACGTATGAAGGGGACATTAATTCGCCGGAGGACTACATTTCTTGGTTGCAACCACTAAAATGTCCACAGGAAAGTCCCTTATTCAAAAGACAGTGCAGAAAACTATTTTATACTGTATTTGATCATTTTAATGATGATATCAATAATGTCATTACATTGTAATTGAACTGAAATCGAGGTTAAAACATTTTAACAATTCAGGCTTAATCTAAGCCACTGAAAGGCACAAGGAGAAAAGTGGTTCAGAATGCAGTCCAACGCCCTCAGGTCCACTTCTAGCTTCCGCCCACAGGGCCTGGTCCACAGGTGCACTACTCCAGGTCCTCGTACAGGACCTCGTCTATGAGGACGTCATTGTGATCCACAGGGATCTCCTGGCACAGCTGTTGTCTGAAGGCCAGAGCGATGGTATAGGGCTTTCCCTTGGGGTGTTTCATGCAGCGATCCAGGTACGTGTCGTAGAAACCCTTCCCTCGGCCCAGCCGGTTCCCACTCCTGTCAAAGCCCAGCCCTGGCATCAGGACGAGGTCCAGACCTCCTGAACAGGACGACAAGAGATGGACATGGCTCCATGACATGCTTCAGACGACAGAGAGAGAGAGAGAGAGAGAGCGAGAGAGAGAGAGAGAGAGAGAGAGAGAGAGAGTGAGAGAGAGAGAGAGAGAGAGAGAGAGAGAGGTACAACAGCAGCCATTGTACTGCCTCAATGATCTTTGGAGTAGTTCATGTTTAACAACTAGAACCACAGACAATGGAAAACATCCAGTGTGATGTTCAAGTGCAGTGCTTTGCAGAACTGAATACAGTTAAAGTACCCTCTGGTTGTATGTAATGACAAGGATGACATTGACAGACAATGGTTATTTTTTAGAGGCCTTGATGAATAAGAGGAGTTGTACTGGTCTGCCTTTCTTGCATAAATCGGTTTGGTGTAAAAAAAAAAAAAAAATATATATATATATATATATATATATATATATATATATATAAATAGATTAAATGTCTTCTTAATGTGAACAGTTAAAATTCCATTATGTCGTTCCTCAAGATTTTGGTCAAAAGAAAAAACACCTTTTTCCAATTTCAAGAAGCCTAAACAGAGCATGATGAATTCTTAATACTCAATCGAACCAACCAAGCGCTGGTTACAGAAGGGCCTTGTTCTCAGACAGCCTTCAGCTCTCTGTAATCAGCGTTTACTGAGGAAGTGGTGACAGCTAGCACTACACATGAGAGTGACGGCCAACCCCAGCCAAAACCAAACATTTCCTACATGTGTGTATATCCACACCAGGGAGGAAGCCAACTTGTCATTATTTACATGCCAATCATTTACATTTACTTTTAGTCATTTAGCAGACGCTCTTATCCAGAGCGACTTACAGTAAGTACAGGGACATTCTCCCCGAGGCAAGTAGGGTGAAGTGCCTTGCCCAAGGACACAACGTCATTTTTCACAGCCGGGAATCGAACTGGCAACCTTCTGATTACTAGCCCGCTTCCTTAACCGCTCAGCCACCTGACTCCCATGCAATCACAGGGCCGTCAGAACAAACAGGTCCATTCCTAATCTAGAAGCAGCCTGACGGTGTGACAGCCGGGCCCCCTCCCACCCTCCACCTGTAGCCCTTCATACATTCACGTGTCCGCCATTCATGAATAAAAGAAGTGGATTAAAGGGACATTATGAATCAATTCTTCAAAAACAACAGCAGGGTTAGGGGATGCCATCATGCAGTCTGGTGATCATACTAACTCATGCATTATGGATGCACTTAAAGAGTCATCTCGCTTTTTGCCTCTTGTTAAACAGGTAAGGGACACACCTGACGTCTGCTCACCCAGAGCGACGCAGTCCTGCTCTGGTACTGGCATCTTCACACTGAGGTCATGTCAGCCATGTTTGAAGGACATCCCTTTCTTTCAAGCCCTTCTCCCTCTCTCCCTCGCTGTCTCCCTCTTTCTCTCTGTTCTCCAGCACCACACAGGAGTATCGGAGAAACAGGAAAAAGCTTTGATCTGGTTTAGATGCACAGCAGGGGGTCAATCCTGGCAGTGTATTAGTACTTTCCCCCCCAAAAAACACACACGCACATACTTTCTGAGGATTGGTTCCATTATTTTTCACTTTCAAAGAGAGCATCCAATTGCAACTGTATCATTGGACAAACTAGCCAGTCAGGCTAGGCACTGCTATTTTCAGGCAGTATATCAATCTGGTGCTGGTATTTAATTTCCTATCTACCTAATAAAACAGTGTCTGGTTAAAAATAGAAAAAAGGTTGACATTCTAAAGCAGGCTCATGCAGGAGATTAAAACGTTAATACGGCACAGCCATATTGATCTTTATCAAACTAAACTTGGCCAATGTGATTAAAATGTGTCTTATGTAACAGGACTGATTCACCACTGATATGTGCCTGTTTTCATATAGCTGTGAGAAAAGCAACCCTGTCTACTACACTATATCTTTCGTAGCTTGGTTGACGTTAGTAGCACAATACCACCATCTACTGGTAAATATGTACAAAGATCATTTTTGGCAAGATTTGGAATGGGGTTTTGTGGCCTATCCCAGTGTTCTAATGCTTTGCTTGATATCACAAACAATTAAAGTGATTTGTAATGTTTTTCAAAGATGCCTATATTATGAATGAAAGAGTATGTAAGTGTGGGAGAAAGAGAGAGAGAGAGAATTCCTGACTATTCATGCATGGGACTGACCCGTGGCCAGGGCCTCCTCCCTGGTGTGGTCTTCGTCAGCAGGCTGCCTGATGTTCCAGGAGGTCAGAGGCAGAGTCTGCAGCTCCTCGAGGCTGCTCAGACGCACCATGTCCATGTGGTTACTCTCTGTGCTGCGGTACTTGGGGATGAAGCAGGTTTTACCTTGCTCAAACATATCCTTGATGATGATCTCCGTACTGACCTCGTCGGCCATGCTGAGGAACACTGCCATGCGCTCACAGCTTGCATACTTGGGATGTTTAAAAAGCTGAATATAACAGGGAATACAATTAATGTAGATGGACCTCAGGCCTCAGAGCGGAAGGATTTACGCAGAGAACATGTTCGGTGGTCCACCACTTGAGGGCAGCGTACTTAAGTAAACCCAAGCATTAGACTCATGCAAGACATCTGACTTTTTGTCTGAATTAGTGTTATATTCGCATTTGCATTAAAACGAATTTGAATAACCGTGATAGAAACGCACAAGCCATAGCCTACTACCAATTATTCCTTGCCACTACACCGTCCTGACGTTTACGCAACTACAGTTGCTGACGTCGCTCACAACAAAACTGTACTCAGATGCCAAAACGTGTAGACACATTAAACAATTATAAATCCGCTACGCACCTTTTGAGAGATTATCTTAGACTGGCGCAGTTTCTCATGATCGTCCAGGGATGCTACGCGTCTCTTTATTTCTTTTCTCATGGCTTGCTTAGCAGCACGTAAAGCCGCCATACTCGCCATCTGCAAAAGGCCCAGCAGTGAGTTTGAATTTATCGCCCCCTCGTGTCTAACACGAGCATTTAGGGTCAACATTTAGGTCCAGAGAAAGCAGTTTGTGTCCACTGACCACACGAAAAACACGATATAAAAAAACAGTCAAAATTCGGTCACATTTTTACTCAAGACATTTACAACACACATTGCACAAATTAGACATAAAACTCCATGAAACTCCATACACCATGACAGCAATACATGTTTTTTTTAACAAGCATGAGTCAATTATGTATTCAATCTTAAATATATATGTACACATCCTTGCTGTATACTTATTACATTTTTCTATAAGCACATACAATATTTTCTTCCCATTCAAAGACATAATCATCTGACGTCAAATAGTTTACTCATTTACAAAGGAAAGTACAGTCAACAAGCATTGAAGCTTCAAAGAACAAATACCAGGAGTGGGTGTTAATATGATTCAGTTGCTCCTACTTTTTGTGTTTTTACGCTTTTGAAGAAAAAGTTAACAGGGGATTTATATCTGTGGTTCAACTTTCCATTGAGGTAAGCTGCACAGACCACACTCTGATCAAGAGCCTTCTTGACTTTCAGAACAGATCATGACCATACCATTGAATGCATTAACAAAAAAACACACACAAAACATCCTTCTTTTGATTTTCACCTTTGACTATTAAGACATACCAATACTAAACAATGGAATGTTTTCATGTGTACAGAGACTATATGTTTCTGCCCTGCTATGTTCAGGCCTCGTCATCTGCATCCTGGGTTGAGGATGTATTGTAAAAGGTGATCCATGTGCCCTTGTGGTGCAGTCGGACACGATCTCTATGGACTAAACAGCGCTGCCTAATGAGTTTAGGGGAGTGTTGTTTTGACAAGCCTTCAAGCAGCAGCCCAGTCACTTTCACATGTGGCTGCTAGGTTTGGCAGCCAGGCTCCAACTACCACAGGCAGAACCCTGCTACTGGTTTTGGTCATGTGAGAGGAGAAAGCAGCACACAAACGTATTAGAATCTGGTCTATAACTACCATTTTTGTTCTACACGGACAGTCAATCACACTAAACAGGAGGGTACACATACACCCCCTCAGAGGTCATTTGTCCAGAACTGCATCCGATTTTTCCAAAATCGGGTGCAGTTTACGTTACAAATTCACATCTGAGTGAGGAATGGGTGGTAATTAGAGCCAATTCACTAAAAGACCAAACGGCAATTTGTTAGAGCCCATTAATCATCCTGTATGCATCAGTAAACACATAAATGAACACTGTTCTTTACATATAAATTGCAGATAGGCCATCCCTTTTTCCTTCTCTCCCAATGTTCTTGATTTAGACCAAGAAGCGATTTCTTTTTCCGAGTCAGGATGTAGTAGGCGGTATTACAGCTTTGATGTAAATAAAGAATGAAAGAAAAATGTGAGAGATCAGGCAGTGGAGATGGACAGTAATCGTGTGTGTTTGTGTGTGTGTGTGTGAGAATGAGAGAGAGAGAGAGACAATGGGAGGTGTCAAGGAGGAAGGTTAGAATATGGGGATGTAGTTGTCGATCTTGGCGCGGTGCCTCTGGGCAATGCACTCAGCAATCCACACGATGTTCCTGCACTCCTGTTCCTTCAGCTTGACATATGCATAGAACACGCTGAAGTGGAACTGGTTGAGGAACGCCAGCTTGTTCAGCTTCACCTGAGGAGAACGTCACATCAGCAGGTTAACATGAAGAGCAGACATTAGAGCACTGGAAAGCAGGGTTGACCAATAAGATTTTGCCTGCTAGCGTGCCAGTATACGTCTATGTACGGACCGCTGATATTTCGGACAAGGAAAAGCAGGATTCTACCACCAGATGAGCCAGCAGCTAGGAGACAGGCACTGACTATACTGCCTACAGAGAAAAAGGCCCATCCATCAAAAATATATTTAATACCATACAGGAGAAAATAAGCATATTGGCCTTATTAGGTTCTTTCTGTGTATGGTCACTGTGTGTGTGCGTGTTCTAGGTCAGGTTAATTTTCCATTTGTAACAAGTACATTGGAAGTCTTGGTACAGCTCCTCTCAACAGTTTCCTGGCAGTGTAACATAAGACTCACATGGTTTAAAATCTTAATGGGTGTGTGTGTGTCAGACAGTTTGTGATAATATATGTCTGTACTGGGAGTGAGGGAGAAAGTGGCGTCACGCGTCTTACCTCGTGCTCAAAGAACCTGTCCTCCAGTGTTTTGTCCCCAGGGTTGCTGCCAGCACCTTCAAACAGCAGTTTGTATTCCTGAGCATTGCAGGGAAAGGGAGAAAAGGAAGGATAAACCTCTACTTGTTAGAGGGGAGGCACTTGGAACCACATGCTTCCAAAACTGTAAGAAGACATGTTAAGACCCATTGTTTGTGGAGTGGAGGGAAAATGTATGATCTATCATTCAAAATTAAGTTTTGGGAGGCAGACATTCTTGTTCAAGCCTAACTGTAAAGAGGCCTGGTATCAGTGTAGCTGATGTGAACTAAAAAAACTCTTCCGTCATTTTTCCTGACATCTGATATCTACTCACAGGGTAGAAGTCGGCCACGGCCTTGACTTGCTCATAGTCGTCTGCACGGGCTAGCTGGGCTAGACCCTCAGGGTACAGCTTGCCACAGTGGGGGAACAGCTTGGCCCGGTCCTCCTTGGACAGCTCGGTCCCAAACGAGTTGATGGTGATGATGAAAGCTCTCCTGTCTGCCTCAAACTGGGTACCAAGGAAAAGGTAGAGGTTAAATAGCTATCTATTGGCCTATTTGTATATTGAGTTTATTTGTGTTGACACAAAAGGTAATCAAATAGAAGATAGGTGCACATATTCATAAGTGGATACAACGAATGGGGTCCACTATGTTTGGAAATACTTCATGAGACTAGGGAGATGAAGTTCTTCATGAAACACACTGACCTCCAGGATGGGACACATGGTATCTGCTGTGGTTCCTCCCAGGTTGGAGCAGAACTTGTAGAAAGCCTCCAAATAGGCCTGAAGAAGAACAGGTAGGACTGATTCACATAAAGTCACACTGGTTTCAAACGCAGTCACAGACCATAGGTTAGACTACCCATGTGTAAATTATTATCTTCTCACCTTGTACAGAGTGTTACGGATGATCTCAATGTTCATTTCATCCAAATCCTGCTCAGATATGCAATCTTGGAAGAATGCGGCTAAATAATAATAAATAAAATACAATTAATTAAAAGACGCAAAGGATTTTGCTGAAATTGCCATTAAACACATCCAATGCACTGGCGCCCCCTTATGCACACGACAGGAAACGAGACACAAGACAACCCCTTTTCAGGAAGTGACACCAGATAAATACAGGAAGCCACTACGTATATCCACAATACATCTCTCTGATGAATAAGAAGTGGTAAATCAACAATGATTATGCTCTGAACTGGCACACGAGTCCTCGCCCGCCCTTACCAAGGGGAGTGTCCACCAGGATGGCATTGTAGAGCTCAGCTGGGGTCTGAGCGATGTTGACAGCCTCCATCTGCTCAAAGCTGCCCAGGGGGTGGCACTTAGGCACCAGCTCAGAGATGGCACGCTGGTGCAGAGTGCCTGTGATCAACAGGATGACGTTGTCGATCATGTAGCTGTAACTGTGGCGAAAGAGTAAAATAAGTGAGTAAAGCTCAGTACAAGTGGACTTAGTAACAATCTGAAGGACCAATGTATTTGAAATTGAAGCTTGGATTTCTTTCTGTCCTTAAAAGGCAATAAAAGCTTCAGGCAGAATCAGAATTCGGTTTATTCTCCATGTAGGTTTACACAAACACGGAATTTACTGTGGCAGGAAGGTGCGAACAATAAACATATAAGGATCTTATTATTTTTCTATCTTACTAATTCTAGGCTAAATATCCTACAAAGTTATTCCTACTGTAAAATGAGTACCACTGTGAACTCACACTGCACAACACATAATGAGACAACAACAGTATGGGACCAGATCCTGTAGTATCTGTGGCATTATTTATTGGGGAACTTACGTGATGAAGTCCATGAAGCTGGCTAGTGGCTCATAGGACTGGTTCCTCATGTGCCGAAACTCAACCACCATTTTCTCTTTGAGCTTGTCATCAATGACAGAGACGGTGAGAGGAGAAGCCTCGTTGGCCAAAAAGCTCCCATAGTCGGTGCTCTGCAAGTGGAGCTTCAGGTCTGTAAAGACAGGGAAAGGGTCCAACGCTTGGTTTAGTAAATGCTTTTAACAATGTTTTATTATTTTAATTTTAAAAGTTGCCTTCTGTTTAGCACAGATGACAACGTGACAGCTACACTGCTGCGTGTCATTGGGCAATACTATTCGTTTCCTCTTAAAATCCCCATGTTTATCAATGTAGTCATGGGGTCAGGAATGACAGCCCTGTCTAGTGGCTGCTTGTTGAACTGTACGGCTTGCAGTCAAACGGCATTTTTCAGGTGTAAAAACGTAGGTTCCATTTATGAAACAATGTGCCATTAAACCAAACTAAATGAGTTGATTTTGAGAATGAAATTAGTCGCTTCTAAAAACAGGCCAAGCTTGCTCGCTTAATTACTTAGCTAAGCGAGTAATTTGCTAGTTAGCAACACTAGGCTAGCGTAGAGTGTTTATGGGAGGCATATCCAGGTAGTTTAATACATTTTGCTGGCACACAAACATCTAGGATTAACTACCAAAAATATTTTTAGGAAACAATGACAAATGTCTGAAACGTTGACATCTACCTCGACGCAAATCTAATTTACAGGCAGCTAGTAGTAGTACGAAGCTAGCTTTGCTACACTTGAAGGGTTCCTTGCTAGCACTGACTCACCTTCGAGTGTCTCACACTGGACAAGATTCAAATAGTCCGTCTGGGATAGAATTCCAGCCTTGAAGCCCCTTACCAATCCCTCTAAATACCCGTTGTCAACATTGAAATACAGCTCCGAGAAAGGCATGTCGACGGCTTAGAATACGAGTATTTTTTACTAGAAAATACAGTGCTACCGTAGCTAGCTAGCTAGCTAGTTAAAAAGCTGCAGCACCAAGCAAGTAGATACCCGGCTGTGACAGGCACGTGATTTGCTGGGTATAACCATGTGACTCATCATCTGATAAGTATGACGTTACTGTAAAACTAGATACGATTTGTATTTCTTTACGACTTATTGAATTGGGATAACGTGAGCACAAGCAACACATCTGATTCAACATGCATTCACCTTAAATATGCATTCAGTAAAGCAATGTAGCCTAAGATATTCTAGCAAAACAAAAACCAGGCTACATCCTGGACTGGTCTTCATTGCACAATAATATTGAGAGAAAACGCACACAGCCTTCCATCACCAGGCCTACCATTAACTATTAGTGGCATTAGCCTTTAAGTGACCAGATAGAGGAACTTTGAACATAGGCTATAAGCATCAAAATCAGTGTTTTGGGTTTGTTGGATGACATTTCCTGTGACATGGTAAAATTGAGAAATTACAATGAACCTGGGCCAGGTTTTATTCATCTAACAGATGCATTTGAGTTGATAAAGGCCTACATGTTGTACTGCAGAATTGTTGATGAATTATATAATGAATGTATCACAGCTAAAATAACAACTTTAATCCACGTACATTATGTGCACACATAAAAAATTGATTTGATTTGTGCTGAGTGCACTATTTTGAGTTTCATTACAGGACTATGTGACTGTGATTTGGATTCTGGGTATTTCACTAAGAGGTTAAGTGGCATATATGGTGGATGAACTAGCTCCTATCTGAAGATGTTCCAGTTCCAACACTAAGTGGGTGCCTTCTAATGGAAGAACCAGAATGACGCAGTTTCTTTTCCTGTGAACCATAACATTCTGATCAATATGTCAGCATGTCCACAAAGAAAACAATTAGGTGAGCCAAAGACACACAGAGGAACCTAATATATGTTTTGTCCCTGTTATCATGCACGTGAGGTATTTCTGTTTTTTTAAGCAGCACAATATATCAACACCAGAGACCCTGTCTATAAATATTATTGGGGTCAAACCACCGGACAGTGTACTAATGGTGATCATTGTTATTATTAACATCACTCGCATTTTTTTAAGTTGACTTCTGTGTGTTCGTATTATGGGCCCTAAAGCTCTTGAGGTTGAAAAAGAGGCTTCATAATGACCACTCCCCTTCCACCACCATTACATTAGATCAAGGATGGCTCTTTATAAAGAAACCCTCAGAGTTCTAAATGGAGAAGAGGAATTCATTGGACTACAGGTTAGTGGAATTACTTGACACTTCTCTTTCTGTCTCTCTCTCTGACTCTCTCTCTCTCTTTGCGTTGTTCTTCTTTCATCTTTTTTTCCGTCTCTTTCTCTGTGTGTCTGTCCTAGCCAGTTGGCCATCTTTGTTATTTTGTTCTGGACATGGGACTCTGAGGTCCAGTCAATTTAAACAACTGCATGATGAGACTGTGACTAAATATTACAGTGTGCATTCCATTAAACCCATCCTTTCTTTCCTCATAGAGAAATAAACTTTGGATTGTTGCATTCGGTCAGCATGCTCAACTCAATGATACTCTTCTGGTGGACGCTCAATCTCATCCACATGGCATCTGGGCTGGTCCATGGCAACATGCGTTTGGATGACACTCATCCCAGCCTGAGAAGGAGCGAGGACTCTTTCCTCCCAGATATAGGTTAGTGGTGTCAGACTTTAACTGAAAATACATTCATTTAACCAGGGCACAGTTACAAATAGCATTAGGAAATGATCAATGCATACAAATACTGTACTTTCATGTGAGAAACACTAAAATGCCTTAGAATCCGACTGTACCGCCCACTAATTCCAATCAGTTTCTTAGATTTGTATTTATTTTATGGGGAAATAAAAAGGTAGGAATTTAACTGAAAACTTTGTTTCCATAGGGAAAATCTCCGTATCCAGTGTGGATCCAGTGCATTTCAGAACTGAATTTGAGGAGGAGCAGATGATGGTGGACACAGGATCTTATGATGAGGTTTGTGTGTGTGCATAATGTGTATGAGTAACGTAATGATGTAGTGACCATATATATTTAGATGGACAATAAGTGGGTTAAGCAACTTAACGGCATTTGACAAAGGATGAGATGACAAGCCCACAATACTTGTTTCACTTATTTATTTATTTTGGATTCATATTTTTTCTGTATATAATTATTATAATTTTTATTTTGATATAGTGTTGTGATAGTCTGTAAATTAAAACGGTGCCTTCAAGAATCAGCGTGATAGGTTACATAAATACGTGTTAGAATATAGACCATAAAATAGTGTGCCACCAAGCTACTATGATACAAAGGGTATTTTTTCAACTGCACGTCACAAATGCTTAATGTGATTTCATAAAAATGATAATAATAGCAGAGCATCTGGTAGACAGAACAAGAATTATTATAAATGATGAGAACAATACATTATTTTTATAATGTGACTGAATCCTCGGAACTAAGTCTAATATGTTGTATGTATGTATTTGTTTTGTCTGTTTTCTGTTTGTGTGTATGTATACATGTGTGCATGTATGTGTTTGCATGTTTGTGTGTCTATGCACGTGTGTGTGTGTATTGTGTCACCAGGATGATGCTGAGGCAGTACAGCTCCAGAGCAGAGCTATGCGTTCACCTCGACGTTGTATCCCCCACTTTCAGTTCTGCCAGCAGGGCCACCACCTGCCTTGCTGTGAACCATGTGACACCTGTCACTGCCGCTTCTACGGAGCCTATTGCTCCTGTCGCCGGGTTGGACAGGACTGTACCCATGGACGCACTTAGTACAATCCACTGCCCCCTCCACCCCATCTTTGTCCCATTGCCAACCAATTCTGACTATACTGAACATAGTGTTATAGGTATATTCCTATGAGACCAAAAAGATATGCAGACTCAATGGGTGAGTCTATTCTTTATTCCTCTGTGTGATTTCATTTGTTATGTATTCTAACATATGTATAATCCTTTCGGTTTGAATTTACAATGCAATGAAACAGAAAATGTTACTTATGATCAAGAGGCTAATGTCTATGTTTATTCATCTGATGGAGAATTTAAGTCATGATTAAAAGGAAAGATTTGGACAAAAGTTGTTGTTTTTTTTGTAGTGTTTTTGTGCAATTTGCCTTAATAGCGTTATTGTTATTTTATTCAAATAGAACATTGTAATTTTATCATACTCTCATAAATATATATTTTTTGTAATTGCAAACCAAGTTGTCTTTAAACTGACATTTTAAATGATGATGTAGTATGCATTAATACTGTTCATTTATTGATAGTTACATATACTCTGTATTGAGGTCTAAAACTTATGTCTGCCTTCCATGCTTTGCTGTTCAACAACAAGTAAATAATGTTATAGTCTTAAACAATCTTAGATAAACAAAGATGTTTATTGATGACCAAAGTGAAACTTTTAGTAGTGATCACAACTTTAGTTGGCAGCGATGATCTGGTCGGCCCAGGCACGGAGCTCAGTGACGCGAGCGTACACTCCGGGCATGGAGGGGGTGCAGGTGCCACTGCCCCAGGACACGATACCAACCAGAGTCCAGGCACCAGCCTTCTCACAGACCAGGGGGCCACCAGAGTCACCCTGAAATACACAAAATACACTTTGAGTTCAGTCTGCATCCAATAATACAAGCACAGGACTTCAGGGATATATTTAAAACATGTTCAAAGTAATGTGACATCATCTCTTGGTAGAATCCTTCGGGGACAGAGTTTGAAAGAGTCTCACCATGCAGGAGGAGGCACCAGAGGCACCAGCGCAGATCATGAGGTTGGTGATCTTGCTGCCCCAGAAACGCTGGCACTCCGTGTTGGTCAGCAGAGGGAGAGCAGCCTGTTGCAGCAGGGCGGGGGTGTCAGGGGCTGGAGGGAGGGAAATCATATTTTAATGTGCAAAATACATTCATGAAGTCAACAAATGCATTTGTAAGAAACAAATTATTTGAATGCAGAACATGTTATATTTAGATTACAGAAAGGCACAGAAAGCATTCATGTAAAAGTGACTCAATGGAATAACCCATTAATAAAGGATAATACATTTACAAAAAAGTAAACAAAAAAACAAAAAATCCATCTTATGGTTATCCATTGATGGTTGATGTTTCACAGTTTTATATGGCCTAAAACATAAATACAGTATACCTGGTGCAGTCATGAGCTTGATATAAAGATTATACTTTACCATTGTGGCGGGTCAGACCCCAGCCAGAGGTCACACACTTCATGCCACCAGGAAAGTTGTCACCGGTCTCAGCAACACACACAGGGGACACACGGAGACCCATCTGAGCGGGGCTGGCCAGCTTGATCAGGGTGATGTCGTTGTTGATGGTGAAACCATTGTATTTGGGGTGCTTGAAGACCTGTCGGTCAAATCATATTGCCCCAATCAGCATCTCAGTCCACAGTACCAACCAGCTAGAAATGACTTCATTCTACTAAGTATCTACTAAGTAAGGGAGTCAGGTGGCTGAGTGGTTAGGGAATCGGGCTAGTGATCTAAAGGTTGCCAGCTCGATTCCCGGCCGTGCAAAATGACGTTGTGTCCTTGGACAAGGCACTTCACCCTACTTGCCTCGGGGGAATGTACTTACTGTAAGTCGCTCTGGATAAGAACGTCTGCTAAATTACTAAATGTAAATGTAAGTATTGTGCAGCTTGCTTGTTGTTTTTTTACCTTGCCGATCTTCATGGTCTGAATGTCCTCAGCGTTGGAAGAGCGGTCATGCTCTCCCAGGATGACACGGTGAGAAGTCCTGAAACAGACCTTTCTAGTCAGTACACAGCTGTATCCGGAGGAACCCTAATGATCTGTGTCACCATGGAGACCATAACAGGTAATACAGTACTCACTTCACACCACAATGGGCAGCAGTGATGACCCAGTTCTCATTGATCAGGGAGCCTCCGCAGAAGTGGAAGCCAGTGTAGTCCTGCAATAAAATATATAATAAAAAAATGGTTCCATTTCAAACATCTAGTTCAAACATCTAGTTCCAGACACATTATGATAAATTAGTCTGTAAGAATAATTATTTGAATATCATTAATTGTATTTTATTCACAATAATTGAACATTTCAAAGGACTGCTGATTGATCAAAACTTTCCGCATTACCTGCAGGGACACCTGCCAGGGCCAGGAGTGGGGCACGGCCTCCTCACCATTGACGATGCGGGCGTAGCCGGTGATGACAGGCTGGACGGCAGGTGAGCCACAGCCTAATGATAGAACCCCATAGTTATCACATTTAACTAGAGTATAACTCCTGCGTGTGCAACATTGTTGTCCTGATTTGTCTAAATTTGGTTAGCATACATTAAGACATCCCAAAAATATTTGCACTGGTAGAAACTACAAAGCCTAAAATGCCTTGAGCATTCAACTCCTATGCCGTAAATCAGTTTAAGGTGTGTGAGAGCATTACAAGCAGTACCACTCAATGACAAAACCAGAGAAAGTCTGAAAGTTCTTATACCGTAGACTGCACCAACAAAGGCAAGGCAGGAAAGGATCAGGAGACAGGCCATGTTTGAAGCTTGGTGGGATTAGTCTTTTCTGAGGGTCTTTTATACCTGAGGGCCAGACGTATCTTATCTGTTGACTTGTGGGATACTGTACACCTTGCAATTGAAAGATTACATCATCCTTTCCATAGAAATAGACCATGGCCTTAGCAGTCACCATGCTTTCTGATATTTACCATTGAGGAGTAAGTGAAATTCATTTTTTCAATTGTTCCCTAGTGTACAGGCGTAACTTGTCTTGCTTAATTAAATGTAACTTTAAAATGTGCTTGCTCAGGGCAGAGTGTGTGAGTAATCTGTCAGGATAAGCAACAGTAGCAAAATACACTCAATTGGACTGGTTTACAACTTGAGAGATAAACAGTCTAGCTTTTTTCCATCCTGGAAGTTTCCTTAAATTATGATTCTTGGAATGAGATTCAATTCAATGACTGTGGTAAAGCTTCAGTAGAAGATTTTCTTTTAAACATGTTCATCCACACTGTTTAAAAGTGTTAATATGTTAACTGAGGCTTGTACATGTTGTATTGATAAGACAAGTACACAACACAAGGTCACTACTGTAGTACACACCTGACCCATTCCCAGGACATTGACTTGTCCTGAGTAATATGCAATGCTACCCATACTGTATTGTACAAGCAAAATCCTCATTATGAAAAAAGCATGTAGTGGATGTGGTGGGAGCACCATATCCACTACATATTCTTTCTTTCGTCTACTAAATCTTCAATTAATAGATTAATGTGTTTCTTTAAGCATTTGATTTTGGAACAAGCCTATTAATTCTCCCAACAATGGACAATTTGTGCTATTTCATTCCTGCACATTTCAACGTCTCACACAATATTTTATATAAGACATCTTAATATTCTAATGTTATTTTAGGAACATTTCAGTCACGAAAATCCCCTGGTTAAAAAGGCAAATAATAATACTGACTAGACACTTGTTTTATTCAGGATGAAATAAAACTGAAAACAATTCTGACAACCTTAGTTGGTAGCAATGATCTGGTCAGCCCAGGCACGAAGCTCAGTGCGTACACTCCCGGCATGGAGTGGGGCACGGCCTCCTCACCGTTGACGATGCGGGCGTAGCCGGTGATGACAGGCTGGAAGGCAGGTGAGCCACAGCCTAATGATAGAACCACATGGTCATGTTATCACATTTAACTACAGTATAACTCCTGAGTGTGCAACATTGTTATATTGATTTGTCTAGCCAACGACGACAGGCTGGATGGCTGTAGTACCACAGCCTACAAACACAAAGGCTTTCAATTGACCTTCAACAAGTTACTTCTGACATTAGATCTGCCATAATCAAACCTTGCTATTCTGAAGTTCAGGTTCATATTATCACTGAACAGGAGACAAACCAGAGGAAGGCCATGTTTTAGCATTGGGGTTATCAATCTCTGTGGATTTCTTTTAGGAGCACTCAGGGGCGTAGCCACGGGTAGGCCTGGGTAGGCACAGGCCTACCCAATTTGTTCTAAGGCCTACCCAAAGACGAAAATATCTCCCAAAAATTATGCACCGAGTACACATTGCAAAGTAAATAAGTAAAAAAAAAAAAGAAAAGTTACCTATCCATACGCCACGAGAGGCTACACAGCCCTCAGCAGGACAGCTCAAAATAGTGCGAGGACACCGGGGTCGAACAAAACAAGGGGTTTATTAAAGATCCTCAGAATTAACAAAAAAACTTCAAAATCTTACATAGGATTCCAAAAAAACGTAAACGGCACCTCTTCTAGGCGCAGGACTCCATCTCTTCACCAAACCCCACTCTGCCCACCTAACTGTGGCTCTCCCTCTTTAACCCAACCCTTTAGGTCATCAGGGTCTGATCAGTTTCAGGTGTGCGGGAATGCCCCGTTTTTAGGGAGGGATGGAGGTCCCGGCTCCCCCAGCAGAGGGAGCCACAGCTGCTCAGGGCTGCAGCCACCTCCGGGGAATGTAGCACCCCTCCAGGACCCAGCCTCTCGTGACGTCACAATATTTTTCTAGGCCTACACAAAAATATTTTTCTGGCTACGCCCCTGGGAGCACTATAAAGCAGGTACTGCATGTCCCCCTGTGTGTCCCTCCCCCTGATGCAACCTGAGGCTTTACTGATAATAAGGAACATTTTCTCACATGTCTTTATTGGTTTTACAAAATAACAAGAAAAAGCACATCATTATGAATTATTTTACTACTACATTACTTTACATTACTACTACCGATTACTTTAAAAAGCAGAATACATTTAAATCATGATATTTAACATTCATACTATACTATGCATTGAAGGGTTTTCATTTTGTTATGGCAGAACCTTTAGTGTTCAAGTACATTTCTTTGACATTGAAAGCAAGCAGTTGTAGGTTCAATCGTTTTAGAGGTATTTACATTTGTATTTATATAGCAGATGCTTTCATACAAATAGACATATAAATAGTGCATACAATAATCAAGGATCAGAAGTGCTTGGTTGAACAGTATTTCCATGGTTAGTGCCAGGGAGCGGTCTGTATTTCACCAGGCACAGTGCATCAACATCCCAACTCAATAGTGCAACATTTTACATACCAGGTCTTGCAACACAGACTGTCCTTTGACATAACTCCCTATAATGGTGAGAGAACTGTGCATTATAAATGCTTGATTGTCTGCTGCGCTTACCATGTGGACTTTTGTATGTCATATTGGAAATAAAAGTCTGATAAATTAATACATGTACATGTAAAACTATTATGTAAATAACAGAAAACATGTTTAAAATGTAAGCATATTTACATAAGAAATGTAACCATATAATGAAATTAAATGTGTTGACAGTAATGGTTGGGGAATATTGCAGTATCATACAGATGTAGTGGTGACCTATTGAATACCTTCTTCATGTTCAGATGAATAAAGAAGTCACACAATGAGAATACTCTGAATGTATTAAAATGCCACTTTAATTACACTCTACACAACAGACAACATATGGAAAATATGATATCATATTAGAAAAGCATGGCCCACATTAGTGATACTGCAGTAACAATAAAAACACAATCATGTCTGTCAAGGATTATAGTCTGAATAAAAGCATTAATTTATTCTATTGAGTTGAGTGAAGGTGTCAGTGTGGAAGGAAACAGAGTACTGACGAATGTTCACAGAAAGGTGCACCAAGCCACATGAGGACAAAATGTGTTCCTGAGAAGATCCTGTGTTATTGTTATTGTCATTTTGTTCAAATAGAACATTGTAATTCTATCAAACTCTAATCAATAAAACATGTGTGTAATTGAAAAGCAAGTTGTCTTTAAACTGACATTTTAAACGATGATGTAGTATGCATTAATACTGTTCATTAATTGATAGTTACATATAGTCACACTCACATTTTAGATGCTAATATGAGCTGTATTGAGGTCTAAAACTTATGTCTGCCTTCATGCTTTGCTGGTCAACAACAAGTGAATAATTTTATAGTTGTAAACAATCTTATATAAACAAAGATGTTTATTTATCATTGATCATTTTAGTAGTGATCACAACTTTAGTTGGCAGCGATGATCTGGTCGGCCCAGGCACGGAACACAGAGACGCGGGCGTACACTCCGGGCAGGGAGGCGGTGCAGTCGCCATCGTCCCAGGACACGACACCTACCAGAGTCCAGGCACCAGCCTTCTCACAGACCAGGGGGCCACCATAGTCACCCTGAAATACACACAATACACTTTGAGTTCAGTCTGCATCCAATTATACAAGCACAGGACTTCAAGGATATATTTACATTTATGCATTTAGCAGACGCTTTGATCCAAAGCGACTTCCAAGAGAGAGCTTTACAAATATTTAAAACATGTTCAAAGTATTGTGACATCATCTCTTGGTAGAATCCTTCGGGGACAAAGTTTGAAAGAGCCTCACCTTGCAGAAGGCACCAAAGGTACCAGAGGCACCAGCGCAGATCATGGTGTCGCGAATGTTGCTGCCCCAGAAACCCTCGCACTCAGAGTTGGTCAGCAGAGGGAGAGCAGCCTGTTGCAGCAGGGCGGGAGTGTCAGGGGCTGGCGGGAGGGAAATCATATTTTAATGTGCAAAATACATTCCTGAAGTCAACAAATGCATTTGTCAGAAACAGATGATTTGAATGCAGAACATGTTATATTTAGATTACAGAAAGGCACAGAAAGCATTCATGTAAAAGTGGCCCATTCATAAGGGATAATAAATGAATAATAAAGTAAGGAAATAAAAAGCATAAATAAGCATTTTTTTGTTGTCTATGACAAGAACAGAGTGCCTTCATAAAAGTCACAACAATCCATCTTATGGTTATCCATAGATGGTTGATGTTTCACAGTTACTGGAACTGATTAAATAATCGAATACTTAAAGAATGGAGGCCTTAAACATAAGTAGACATGGTGCAATCATGAGCTTGATATAAAGATTATACTTTACCATTGTGGCAGGTCAGACCCCAGCCAGAGGTCATACACGTCAAGCCACCGGGGAAGTTGTCACCAGTCTCAGCAACACACACAGGGGACACACGGAGACCCATCTGAGCGGGGCTGGCCAGCTTGATCAGGGTGATGTCGTTGTTATCGATGAAGCTATTGTATTTCGGGTGCTGGAAGACCTGTCGGTCAAATCATATTGCCCCAATCAGCATCCCAGTGAACCAGGACCAGATAGAAAGGATTTCATTCTACTAAGTATTGTGCAGCTTGCTTGTTGTTTTTTTACCTTATCGACCTTAATGGTCTGAATGTCCTCAGCTTTGGAAGAGCGGTCATGCTCTCCCAGGATGACACTGTGATGTGGCCTACACATGCATACTGAATTTTAAGTCAGTTGGAGTTATGGTTCCTAAGAAGATATTTGTAAAAAAAATTAAATGTTCACCGTACATGGCGGATGGCGGTTTTGGACAAATCTTTACTGTACAGAAACATCCAATATGGCTGCCATTATAGGTTCTTGAGGCTTTTTTGTTAGAAATAATGCATGTATACTAAATATGTGAATGTTGGGACCTTTGGGCTGCCAATGGCATCACTTTGAAAATTGACAAATTGGGGCGTGGCCTGTAGCGCCATCTATTGTCTCACATGGGCCATGTTTGGTATGGTAGTTACTAATACTCTGCAGTTTCAACATGCCAAATTTCTCAACTTTTACATTACTGGTCTAGGGGCTGCCATTGACTCCCATAGAAACAGCATTATCATAATAATACCACCAATAACAATAGGGTCCTCCTTCCGGAGGAACCCTCATGATCTGTATCACCATGGAGACCATAACAAGGTAATACAGTACTCACTTCACAGCACAGCGGGCAGCAGTGATGACCCAGTTTTCATTGATCAGGGAGCCACCACAGAAGTGGAAGCCAGCGAAGTCCTGCAATAAAATACATCATTTTTTTAAGTTATTCCATTTCAAACATACATCTAGTTTTAGATACATTATGAGAAATAATTTTGGAAGGATAATTACTTGAATCTCATTATTGTTCACAAAAATGTAACATTTCAAAGGACTGCTGATTGATCAAAACTTTCGGCATTACCTGCAGGGACACCTGCCAGGGCCAGGAGTGGGGCACGGCCTCCTCACCGTTGGCGATGCGGGCGTAGCCGGTGATGACAGGCTGGATGGCAGGTGAGCCACAGCCTAATGATAGAACCCCATGGTCATCACATTTAACTACAGTATAACTCCTGAGTGTGCAACATTGTTGTATTGATTTGTCTACATTTGGTTAGCATACATTAAGACATACAAAAAAAAAATTGTACTGGTAAAAACTTCAAAGACTGCAAATCCCTTGAACATTCAACTCCTATGCCGTAAGTCAGTTTAAGGTGTGTGAGAGCATTACAAGCAGTACCACTCAGTGACAAAACCAGAGAAAGTCTGAAAGTTCTTATACCGTAGACTGCACCAACAAAGGCAAGGCAGGAAAGGATCAGGAGACAGGCCATGTTTGAAGCTTGGTGGGATTTGTCTTTTCTGAGGGTCTTTTATACCCGAGGGCCAGACTTGTGGGATAATGTACACCTTGCAATAGAAAGATTACATAAACCTTTCCATAGAAATAGACCATGGCCTTAGCAGTCACCATGCTTTCTGATATTTACCATTGAGGAGGAGTAAGTGAAATTCATTTTTTCAATTGTTCCCAAGTGTACAGGCGTAACTTGTCTTGCTTAATTAAATGTAACTTTAAAATGTGCTTGCTCAGGGCAGAGTGTGTGAGTAATCTGTCAGGATCAGCAACAGTAGCAAAATACACTCAATTGGACTGGTTTACAACTTGAGAGATAAACAGTCTAGCTTTTTTCCATCCTGGAAGTTTCCTTAAATTATGATTCTTGGAATGAGATTCAATTCAATGAATGTTGTAGGGCGTCAGTCGAAGATTTTCTTTGAAACATTTTCATCCAAACTGTTTAAAAGTGTTAATATGTTAACTGAGGCTTGTACATGTTGTATTGATAAGACAAGTACACAACACAAGGTCACTACTGTAGTACACACCTGACCCATTCCCAGGACATTGACTTGTCCTGAGTAATATGCAATGCTACCCATACTGTATTGTACAAGCAAAATCCTCAATATGAAAAAAGCATGTTGTGGATGTGGTGGGAGCACCATATCCACTACATATTCTTTCTTTAGTGTACTAAATCTTCTTAGATTAATGTATTTCTTTAAGCATTTGATTTTGGAACAAGCCTATTCATTCTCCCAACAATGGACAATTTGTGCTATTTCATTCCTTTGCAAAAAGTGCAAAGAGGGGTGAGACCCTAAAACTTTCCTAATCCTCCTTCATCCCCTCAATCAAATAGCTGACTGCAGTACGCTGTATATCCTTGGTCAAGTTTTTGGTTAGTCATCATGACTCAGATAATACTTTGTTTACATTGGCACATTTCAATGTCTCACACAAAAAATTTTACAAGACATCTTAATATTCTAATGTTACTTTAGGAACATTTCAGTTACGAAAATCCCTTGGTTAAATAGGCAAATAATAATACTGACTAGAGTCACCCTGAAATACACAAAATACACTTTGAGTGCAGTCTGCATCCAATAATACAAGCACAGGACTTCATTAAAAAGGATATATTTAAAATATGTAGTAAAATAAGTAAGGTGACATCATCTCTTGATTCAAAACATTTCGGCTCGTTATCGAGATCTGTAGAAGCCTGGTGACATGCATTTGAATTAGGTGTGTCGGAGCCAAGAAACATCTTAAAAATGCAGGACAGGGGTTCCCTGAGGACCAGGGTTGGTGATCTTGCTGGCGCTGAAACGCTGGACTTGGTCAGCAGAGGGAGAGCAGCCTGTTGCAGCAGGGCGGGGGTGTCGGGGGCTGGAGGGAGGGGTCACGAAGGGCATCAGCGTTAAATGGACATGCTCGTCTCCAATTTATTCTGAGTAAAGTTTCCACAGGGATGTTCAGCAATGGACATGTGACATGGTCCTGCTTACCATTACAGCGGGTCAGACCCCAGCCAGAGGTCACACACTTCATGCCACCGGGGAAGTTGTCACCGGTCTCAGCAACACACACAGGGGACACACGGAGACCCATCTGAGCGGGGCTGGCCAGCTTGATCAGGGTGATGTCGTTGTTGATGGTGAAACCATTGTATTTGGGGTGCTTGAAGACCTGTCGATGGAATGGAATAAAATGTTCTGCCTATTTGCCAGTATGTAGACTGTGTTGCACACACTCAGGCCTCACATGAACATACTCCACTTACGATATTAATAACATATATTTACACAATAAAAATAACTGTTCCAATACCGGTTAAAAGGCCTACTTTTGCTTTCCGACCTTCATGGTCCGAATATCCGCAGCATTGGAGGAGCGGTCATGCTCTCCCAGAATGACACGGTGAGAAGTCCTGAAACAGAAACACTGTTCCATTTGTTCCAATACTGACTCCTCATTTCTGTCCATGTTTGGTACACAGCTCACATTTTCAGTACATCAAGCACTACAATGAAGTAATTTTAACAATAGAAGTTCTTGCAGAATGTATTTTGCAGGTTGAAGCACTCACATCACAACACAGTGGGCAGCAGTGATGACCCAGTTCTCATTGATCAGGGAGCCACCGCAGAAGTGGAAGCCAGTGTAGTCCTGATAGAAACATGGTCAATGGAATCTACTGTGTGGTTGACAGGAGCTGATACGCACAGGTATCATGAACGTCACTCGTGTGCGGCTACGGTATGTTATAACCTGCAGGGACACCTGCCAGGGCCAGGAGTGGGGCACGGCCTCCTCACCGTTGACGATGCGGGCGTAGCCGGTGATGACAGGCTGGACGGCAGGTGAGCCACAGCCTAATGATAGAACCCCATGGTCAGGTTATCACATTTAACTACAGTATAACTCCTGAGTGTGCAACATTGTTGTCTTGATTTGTCTAGCCAAAGATGATAGGCTGGACGGCAGGAGTACCACAGCCTACAAACACAAAGGCTTTCAATTGACCTTCAACAAGTTACTTCTGACATTAGATCTACCAAAATCAAACCTTGCTATTGTGAAGTTCAGGTTCACTGAACAGTTTTCTCACCATAGACAGAGACGATGAAGGCAAGACAGGAGACACACCAGAGGAAGGCCATGTTTTAGCATTGGGGTTATCAATCTCTGTGGATTTCTTTTAGGAGCACTATAAAGCAGGTACTGCATGTCCCCCTGTGTGTCCCTCCCCCTGATGCAACCTGAGGCTTTACTGATAATAAGGAACATTTTCTCACATGTCTTTATTGGTTTTACAAAATAACAAGAAAAAGCACATCATTATGAATTATTTTACAACTACATTACTTTACATTACTACTACCGATTACTTTAAAAAGCAGAATACATTTAAATCATGATATTTAACATTCATACTATACCATGGTTAGTGCCAGGGAGCGGTCTGTATTTCACCAGGCACAGGTGGTGAGAGAACTGTGCATTATAAATGCTTGATTGTCTGCTGCGCTTACCATGTGGACTTTTGTATGTCATATTGGAAATAAAAGTCTGATAAATTAATACATGTACATGAAAAGCAATTATGTAAATAACAGAAAACATGTTTAAAATGTAAGCATATTTACATAAGAAATGTAACCATATAATGAAATTAAATGTGTTGACAGTAATGGTTGGGGAATATTGCAGTATCATACAGATGTAGTGGTGACCTATTGAATACCTTCTTCATGTTCAGATGACTAAAGAAGTCACACAATGAGAATACTCTGAATGTATTAAAATGCCACTTTAATTACACTCTACACAACAGACAACATATGGAAAATATTAGTGATAATATTTTATCACTAATATTCACATTAGTGATACTGCAGTAACAATAAAAACACAATCATGTCTGTCAAGGATTCTAGTCTGAATAAAAGCATGTTATTCTATTGAGTTGAGTGAAGGTGTCAGTGTGGAAGGAAACTGAGTACTGGCGAATTTTCACAGAAAGGTGCACCAAGCCACAATAGGACAAAATGTGTTCCTGAGAAGATCCTGAGAATAGTGTGATGGGCCAACATTGATAAGCAGCTGCTACAGGTTTTCCAGATATACCCCGAGTAGGATGGGTGAAAAACAGACTCTGGCCTCCCATTGGCGGACCAGGGACATGGTTTGGGGATAAATAGGGTCCCCTACTCCCAGATCTGTACATTCTCACAATGGCTTTCCTCTGGTTCGTGTCTTGCCTCGCATTCGTCAGTGCCGCCTATGGTAAACTTGTTACTAAACGTTTTGCTGTTGTGGAGTTTACTGTCATTCATGTACAAGGCTTTTTTACCTTTTTACTTTCAGATTTTAAATTCTGGCCTATGTATTTATCCAAACGTAAAGAAATGTAATATAATATGTAGGGTAGACATCAGCAAATCGAGTTATGTAAAACAAATATTAATTCAGGGGACACTTTCAGCCAAAGCAAGATATAGGAGTAGATTTAAACCTGGGACCTTTTGATATGCAGTCAAATGCTCCACATGGCTATGTGTACGCTATAATTCCACTTTTTCATTTTCTCCAGGCTGCGGCACCCCTGCCATTTCTCCCCAGGTGACCGGCTACGCCCGCATCGTCAACGGTGAGGAGGCCGTGCCCCACTCCTGGCCCTGGCAGGTGTCCCTGCAGGTGAGTGCCAGTCAATGCCACCCTCTGATAAAACAAGTTCTTTCTCTTTTTTGACAAAATTGTGCTTACAATAGGTTGTTTACTTGACACAAACATGGTCTAAAATTGTTTTGGAAAAAATAAAACATGTTTTTAGAGGTATTGTTGAGTAGAGGCCTGGTTATAGCCAGCATACCTCTTACAATCTTCTTTTTCCTCAGCAAACCAATGGCTTCCACTTCTGTGGAGGTTCCCTGATCAACGAGAACTGGGTTGTCACTGCCGCTCACTGCAACGTCAGGTGAGGGCGCCACCTCAGTTATTGTTTAGCAGATACATATCTACATATAACATCTTATTTATTTAGCAGACACTTTCCTTCAAAGCAGCTTACAAATAGTGCATGTAGTAAGTTCAGCAGACAATCAAGAATTAGAAGTGCAAAGTTATGACTCTATTTTAGTGGCTAGTGCCAAGGAACGGTTTAAGTACAGATAAACTATAACTGCATACATGCTTCTAAATGTTACTAGATATTCACCTCCAAACAAAATACTGCAACTGAAAACAAACTATTATGAGGTGTATTATGAAAGTATTTTGAAAGGTGGACATTTTGCGGTTGGGCCCGCAATGAGTTGATATTATGAGAAAGGCTCCATGGTTTCCTTGCTGTATTTCAGGACTTCTCACAATGTGATCCTGGGAGAGCACAACAAGGGCAGCAGTAGCAACACTGAGTCCATCCAGGTCATCAAGCCTGCTAAGGTAGGCACACAACAATGCCACTCTATCCATGAGACATTTATCAATTATTAGGCCATGTATCTGATAGAAATGTAAATGATTGCAGGTGCATGTAAATCTGTAATTTTCCAATTGAAACCTTTGGTTTCATCGTCCTGAGTGAACCATCAAGCAATAACTACGTTTTAAGTTTGAGGCGGTCTTATGTCTTTGACGGTGTACTGAACCTTTCGCTCAAATGTAGGAACAGCTAAAACCCTAGCCTATCCCAAACACACAAAACCTTTTTGTTGGAGTGCCATCCATCCACTGCTTCTTTGTACGATATCAAAGCTCCATCCTTTACTGTTATCATGTGTTAGTGTACTTGGGTTAAACTGTCACTTGAACACACCGCGTCTCCCTCCACCTACTCCCAAAGGTCTTCACTCACCCCAAGTGGAACCCTAGAACCATCAACAACGACATCACCCTGATCAAGCTGTCCAGGCCCGTGACCCTCGGCAGCACCGTGTCCCCTGTGTGCCTGGCTGAGTCCAGCGATGTCTTTGCCCCTGGCATGACCTGCGTGACCTCCGGCTGGGGTCTGACCCGCTACAACGGTGAGTCCCTGCCAGCCCAGTCATAACCTCAGGATCCATGCTTCTGTCACCCAGCACCCTACATAAAGAACTCATGCACAGTCTATGGCAAAACCATCAAATACGCATTCAGAGCCTCTAAAACAGAGGTACATCTCTGGTGGAGTGAAGCTGAGTTCAAATTAGCATTTTGATTTGTGATTCATTGCAGATTCTTTTTGCCTCACTTTTGGTTTATTGGTGGTAGTTCTAACCAGAGTGCGAATTATACAATGACAGCGGGGGGGTCAACTTCTTCTCCAGGGTGTGTATCAACCCCCCTGACCTGTTGTTTTTACCTCTTTTGGGGGGGTCCAAGTCTTAATTAGGGGGGGTCAGACCCCCCCCAAACCCCCCCGTAATTTGCACTCTGGTTCTAACGTGCCATCCTCTCTCTCTCTTTCTTTCTCTCGCCCATCCAGCCCCCAACACTCCAAACCTGCTGCAGCAGGCTGCCCTGCCCCTCCTGTCCAACGAGTCTTGCAAGAAGCACTGGGGCAGCAACATTTCCGACGTCATGATCTGCGCTGGTGGAGCTGGAGCCACCTCCTGCATGGTGAGCCCCTCCAGCCCACTCTCTCATCTACAGGATCTGGGCTTCATTCTTTCTCCTTTCCTTCAATTGTACTGTCATGGGCAGATGGATGTAACTCAGTAGAGCATTTGACTGCAGACCAGCAGGTCATAGGTTCAAATCCCTCCATGTATGTTGCTTTCGATAAAAAGGTTCTGCTAAATGAATATATCAACTTACAGCTGAGTACATTACTTCACAGACGCCTTTCGTACACCTTCACACACTCTCCTCTTTGAATCTGTCTGCCTGTGTACCCTTTATGTTCCCTCTGTTGTAGATTTGCTCCTTTCATTCTTTCCTTTTAGACTTGAACTGTGTTCCCCAAGGATCCCATGGTTGACGAGTCTAACTCTCTTCTTGCCCCCTCTCTATCTCAGGGTGACTCTGGTGGACCTCTGGTCTGTGAGAAGGACAACGCGTGGACCCTGGTCGGTATTGTGTCCTGGGGAAGCAGCCGCTGCTCCACCTCTACCCCTGCTGTCTACGCTCGAGTCACCGAGTTCCGCGCCTGGGCTGACCAGATCCTGGCCGCCAACTAAGAAGACTGACACAGCTACCCCTACCATTATCCCACACCCGGCCAGCATATCAACACTCATGCTTTAGTCGCTAAGAAGGAAAATGGCATGTGCTGGTTTGTATACCAAATACAACTACATGAACATACATTATTTTTGTCTCGTCTGGTCATTGTTATTGTGTAAAGAAAAGCGTGGTACCAAAAGGATCCAGAAGGGGGGGCTGTTAGCCCATGCATTGTTGCGGTGAAGTTTAGGAAGATATTGGTGTATTGCTGTAAACAAAAAGGAACTTAACCATAAGCCATAAGTTCAAACCACTGACCAAATAGATCCCAATTTCGTAACAAAAACATATGATGCCCACACCTTTTGCCTGAAGTTGATCCAAGTATTGATTTAACAAAAAAGAAAAAAAAAGTTTTTATAAAAGCCGTCCAGCAGCTACAGAAGTGTCTGTTGATGATCAAAACACAAACAAAAAAGACACATTCACTGAACCAAAATAGACAGGCCAGAGACAAGTTGAACCTTGATGGTGACAAAGCAACACATATGGCTCTGAACAACCATTTATCTCGCAACTGTAATTGCCATGGAAACATCTTTATATTGTTTTCAAGTGGAAAACAAATCTGAGCTGCAATTTGTTACATAAAACCAGCAGTGCCATGGCAACATCTCTATATTAGCTTTGAAGTGGATAGGAAACTGAGTGGTAACCAGGTGGGCTACTGCTGAAAAACAAGGTCTGCTAGGTTCTCACCAAGAAAGGATTTGATCAAACGTACAGTAAAAAATGCTTCTTAAACATTTTCAAGACGTTCACATGGTAACATTATGCACTGATGAAATCACCTATTAACCAGTGTTTCTTTGATTGCTTATATCTCATGCATGCATTCAGTTCAAATGAGTCGCACACCTTTTCCAAGGGTGAAGGAAGAGGTGAGGAAAATGTTACTCAGTAGAAACAGCTCACACAACCATACACAAATGCACATACGCACACACCTTCTCTCTTTCTTTGCACACACACGAACACAGACACATGGAGAGAAACCACAATCCCTCATGTACCATCTCTGTCCTCTGTCATGTACCAACCTGGGCCTCATTGATTTGAGGACATTTGTGACTGTGGAGGTATCAGTGGAAATGCATAATGACCCTCATGCAGCTGTAATGCTCAAATACCCTGGGGTACCGGCCCATCCCTGTAACAACGTTCACGTCTTCTTCGACTGCATCCCCTTATTAATGTCAAGGAGGTAAGACTGAGGGGGGTCAGAGAGAGGGAGAGAAAGAAAGAGAAAGAGAGAGAGGGGAGTGGAGGGAGGGAGGAATAGAAACAGAAATAAGGAGAGATGTGGCAAGGGGGAGGCTACAGTAAAGAAGAAAAAGTGAGACCGGAGTGATACATAGCAGGAATAGACAGGGAAGAAGATGAGAGAGACTGAAAGAGACAGACACATTGAACGAAAGAGCGTCAAAATTGAGATATTTATGAAATGTAATGCATGAAAATAAATAGTTTTAAATGAGCCTGAAACACAATTTCTTTTTTTTTTGAAGAAACCTTTATTTATCATGCAGTAGTGACACACATACGTCTGCAGGAAGCAGCAACTCTGGGAACACAAACCAGCATGCAGCAATGGCCACTGATTACATCTTTTCTCTGCATTGTCCTATCCTGTTCTCCTTCCTCCGAGGGCAGCCAGGAGCAGTTAGCAACCACATCAAGGTCCAAGTGTCCAAGTGCTTAACTCCTGCCTAGCCAGGGACATGAGACGGATCTGTTCTGTATGTTTTAATTTGTTAGTTTTTTTACGGAGAAAACCCTTGTGAGCACGAGAAGACCACGCAAACGCCACACAGAAAGGTCCAGGAGAAAGCCCACCTGAGCCCTGAACAGCCCCGAATGATGATTGAGCGGCCATATTAAACTCCTGGTAGCAAAACACATCCATTCCACCATAACTTCATTCTATTTGTCTGTTGACTCAGTATGGTTGCTCACAGTGGTGAACAAAAAAACAGAGGACAATACAGAGCGAGACATCCTTGATTTCTCTCATTATCTGTTAGTGACAGTATACAGTATATTAAAGGACACAGTGAGCTTTGTTGGAAGGGGCCAAATGCTGACAGCCCCTATGGAAGGAGGAGCCTTGAGAGCTTGGACCAGTTGTCTATTCTGCAGAACAGTGCAAAAGTCTTAGGTACCCAAGATTTGTTACATACAAATGATTTTCATTATATTATATTATACTGTATACAGTATATATAATTATAATATATGTTGTCTTCTGTGTTTGTGCAGCCAGTAGCAGTAAAGTGCAATGTTGAGGAAATGTTTAGACTTTAGATGAATTCTTTCTCTTCTTTTTCTTAAAAAGTGCTTAAGACTTTTGTACAGTGCGGTAAATGTCACCAGCATGAAGAGATTTTTCTTGAAAATACCAACACTTGAGGTTTCATGAAACCAACAGTACTGGTTGATCACAAACGAACAGGATAGGAGCACGTTTTGGCTTGTCCAGTCTACAGTAACACATCCATATTAATAAAACCACTTTGCAATAATCAAGAACAGTTTGATGATTACCAGTTCTAGTGGGATGATAAAGTTCAAAACACCCAATGAATTTACAGTGCTATGCATTTTGATGTAGCACATGGCCTCGCTATGAAGAACGTCTCAAATCCGATATCAGACTCTCAAATCAAAGCATCAAAGCATAATTTTTAAATATCAACATTGAAAACAACCAATATAGAACAATGCCTTCCATTCCAAAGGGGCAGTTGAAGACAGGAGTGGGATTGTTGGGTATAGACACAGCTGCAAGGGGTGGGCACGGCCTTCTTTCCTGAGATAACGTTCAAGGTTAGCTCATCTTTCAGGTGAACTCCCACTGTGTGGGTGTAATTTCACTGAGGATATCTCATTTGTTAAATAAATGACAAGCTCGTGTCTGCTCTGTGATTGGGCAGTCATTAGGCTTCCTGTGGCTTTGGCTCTCATTATGGGAGTTGAAATCCAGGGTGGATGAGCGCTACAATGAACACAGGGTCAATATAGTCACACAGGAAGAGGGAGAGTGTAGAAGGAGCAGGAAATATAGATATTTAGAGTGGTAGGTCAAAGGGATGGTGTCCAAAGCTATATGGGTAGCTGTCCATTCTAGACACACTGTTAATCAATTTATTCTTGCCATCCTTATGATATCAATATGGAAGACCAATTTGGAAGATAATACAGACATTTAAGTTGTTTTAGAGTTGATGGAGTTTGCATATAATTTATACTTACATTACATTGACATATAAAACATATCACCTCTCTAATGCCATTGGGAATTCAACAACTCCAGGATGCATTCCAGCAACTGCCATTCAGCTAGTTCTCCTCTTTTAGAACTGTCTCTTGCAATTATACACCATACACTCAGTACAATCACAGTCTAGGATAAAAATATCTCTACTTTAAATCTTCTCTGAATTAGTCATTCTAATCCACTTGAAAAGTGTTACTCAGGAAACTGTATCTAATACAGTAATCCAAGAATGATGAGATATAATCAGAGAAAGCCTGGAGGATGTGAACAATTCTGTCATTGGAATGGTTCGTCTCTATTTCAGTTGTGCCATAATTTATCAAGATACCGACATATGTACTATATACATATAGTATACTGTGTATACATACTGTATGTACATAATACATACTGTATACACATAACATCTATACTGTATATATACATTATCCCCTCAACAAAACAATTATTTACAATGCTATAACATACAATCTGTTGGTGGATGTGATTTGCATCCTAGAAGCTAAAGATAACTGTGTTGTAAGATGTCCTCCTTTAAAGCAAGCTGAGAGAAAAGAATGAGTGTGAGTGTGCAGTGTCTCCTCTATGTTGCCAACCATTTTCTTTTAAAGTTTACTTTAACACTCTAGGTTCAAAAGGTTTACAGACAATGAGGGAATGCCTCAGATATGACTCAAATATACAGTATACTGGCGTTTGGTTTAAGTATCCAGTATTGACCTCTTATACAGAGGATGTTGGATCTATTTTATACATGATTGCTCATTTCACATATTTTCCATGTGAACAAATTCATACACATTTGTCAGCTAAAACATGATATTATGATTAGGCGATAGGCCTTAAAGGGAGATGTGATCATCCTACAAACCTCATGCTCTAAAGTATCTACATGAGGATGGCCTTGAAGAGTATGGATTCCCAGCACATTTTAAGTCCCATTGAATTCATAAGTTTCAGTTAACATGCCTGACATTCGCAAGTATGGCAGCAAAACGCTCTTAAAAGGGTAATGATCCACGAGCAAAAGACAAATGTCAAGTGCATGCTGTGTTCTTGGTTGTCATGGAAACAGTTATGGGTCCAGCACTCATAACACCACAGGTATAGATGGTATAGTAGGCTACTGTTGTTTGTGCAATGCAGTACACGTCCACCTTCAGGTTCAAGTTCTTAATAGCTTTTTAGGCTTGACTTCTCAGTCCATCTCTGGAAATGGACCTGTCTATATGGTGTGATAGGCAAGAAATTGGTTGAGGCGGGTCACCTCTAACATTTTAAACAGAGCAATTCCTCTCTACAGGAACACTATTCACTACCTCTACATGGACGAGCATGTGGTGTAGCACACAGAGTGACAGATAAAAACAGCTACGCTGGTGATGAATGCATGTACCTGCTCTCAGTAGTGAGTGACTCAGTGTGAAAGCAAGATGATGCTCACAAAACTGCTTGTTGTGAAAATGAGTGTGCGTCCATTCCAAAATCCTGCCAATGGCATCAGCAGGATACTTGTGGAATGCACAAAGAAGACACCAGACACACAGAAGGCTTGACGGTCGATTGCAATTCATGTATATAAAAGACTCTGACTCATGCAGTGACAAAGATTCAATTTGTAGAACAGGTAGATAAAGTAAAATTACTAGGCACAATAATAGATAGTCAGCTGTCGTGGGCAGAACATATTGATACCATAGTAAAGAAGATGGGTTGTGGTCTCTATGGTGAGGAAATGTCTTATGTCCCTACACACATTGTGGGACAGGTGGCTAAATCTTTAATTTTATGTCACCTGGATTATTGTGCACCTGTATGGTCATCTACATCTAAAGGTCAACTAAATAAATTACAAACTGCCCAAAACAGAGCTGCTAGGTTAGTATGACATTGTCCCATAACAACAAACACTGTCAGTATGCACCGTCGACTCTCATGGTTAACGGTAGAGAACAGGCTGGTTTTCAATACAACTACATTTTTCAGAAACACTGTCTTTTTTTCTCAACCAGTTTTCTTATATAATGAAATTGTTAGGTGTGATCAGGTTCATTCTCATTTGACTAGGTCAGCTGATGATGGCCAGATGATGTTACCATGCCCAAAATCAAATGCTTTGAAGAGAACAGTTATTTATCGTGCCATCAATCATTGGAATAATTGCCCACTGGATATACGTAAAATTAATAGCAAAGTCTCTTTCAGGTACCATCTGAGAATGCACCATTTACAGTAGTGAGGAGGGAATGTACATATTTACTGTATTAATGGAGTAATGAATATAGTGCTGTAATGATTTGTTCAGAGTGATTTCTGGTGATGTTTATAATGATGTCTACAATGTTTCTGCTTTTACATGATCATTGTTAAATAATTTTTATTTGTTCTCTTTTTGTTGGACCCCAGGAAGATTAGCTTGTCCCACTTTGGTGACAGCTAACGGGGATCCTTTTAACAATAAACAATAAACAATGCCCTTTGTTATTAATTGGATAAATAGATGATAACTAGATGCTAGAGTATGTGACAAAAGTAACACAAAGCTATGGAACTGTTTATATAAATGTTATGCATGTTTGATATTTGAGACATAATCCATTGTTAATGAAACAGTGTAGTGCAGCCCGTCTGTAGAATTACTATATAAACAGTAGCACAATAGATAAATAGAAATAATACAATAAACTACACCCTAAATACACATACTAACCTATTCCTAACCCTATAAACCTATTCTAAACTAAGTGAAGTACAGTGAAGTGACTGAGTCACTAATTAAATGGAGATTAACATATTTGAAAACATTTTTGGTATTGAACGATTCATTCAATGAATCCTTTATAAATGCTGTATCATCCCTACTCTTTAGTAAATTGTTATCACATACCGTGTTTTGGTTTGAAAAGAAAGGGATTATGCAGAAGACTGAAGGTGCAAATATGCAGTCTTATTACATGAAGACTGCCTAAGCCCACCGAATAAAATCTCAAAGCTTGAACATTAGCTTGAAGCTAAGTCCTTTGGTCCTTTCTTAGTTTATTGTTTCCCATTATCACCTCAGCATGATCACTGGATCACCTTTGTTACAGAAGCACCAAAAAATAAAGAAATGTTCCTAGCCTCCAACATGGAAGAATTAAGAAAGCTAGGGGTGGGATAGGGTGAGACCCGCAACTGTCTTGACAAATCCATGTTCTGGTGACAGGGGCTTCAATAAACTTCCATTCTTTAATATGCAGCAAGCATCAGAAATAGGTTGATATTCTTCATGGGGCTGCAAGTCACTATCCAAAATGGCACCAAAGCTTGAGATCTCTATGGAAAAGATTCTTTTGTCCTCCCAAAAAAAGAACAGGTGAGCTGAGACCCAGCACACACAGTTACTGGGCTTTTATATCTGCATATTTGGAGGAATGCATTTTGGTCTAAGAAGTCACTGAAAGGCTCAAGCTAAATCCTTCAAGAGTCTGCACCTTTTCATTTGAGGGTAAGTGTGGTGATGTGCTGCTAAAGTGCTGTTAAAATAGGTTTTATTCATGGAGGAAAACTTGTAAACTGATCAATGCTAGATCAGTTTATAGACCATAGACCACTGTAGTATGTGTTGCCCGGGCAACAGAGGCCAATGTCATGATGCTAATACGTCAGTGAAATAGTAGACTACTGTTTCCGAAAGTAGATGTACTTCCTTAATAATATCAGCTTATATTGTACATTACATTTCACAATTGTGTGTCATATCACAAAGGACAATTAGTAAATAGTTATCACCCTGGCCTCTTTGCTTGTGGCGTTTGTTCAGCTGCCTTGCAGTAAAGCAGTTAGCTTAGCTATCTCCCAGAAGTTAACGAGCTGCTAAACTAATAGGTGCGTTCGACATGGACTGCGGCTGCATGAAACTACCGGCGAGAGTAGCCGCTTGCAGTCGGGGAGGAGTTGAAAGCGGCTCTGTAAAGTCGGACATTCCAGCTTCTCGTGGTTTGCTGCGTTGACGTCAGTCATGGCCGATCAAGCGCTGTTTGCTTACTTTACTTTATTTATAATTAAACTTAGTCTTTCCGTTAGTGAAGAGGCGGACTAAAACCCTTTCTTCAACACATTTTTTATTCAATTAAACTGTTTGGTCCGGATTTGAGAGTTGGCGAAACTGAAGGTGTCAGAATAATTACAAAACATGCGTCAAAGTTGTCGTGTGTGAGTCTGGCCAATCATGAAATAGCTGTGTCGTCATTAGAACCCTTGCAGTTGCTCTTGAGAAAATGCGCTCGGCTACACAGCCGGCAGTTCTCGATCTCACGGTACTTTGATGGCTACGTCACAGTGACCTAGCCTCGGCGCCGTCTCAAATCGGACAACAAGTCTAACCAGAATTCACTGTTTCAAATCAGCCGCCTGCAGCCGGCTGCAGCGCTGCATGAAGTCAGTTCATGTCGAATGCACCTATTGACTGTGGCTAGCAAGTTAGCCATCGTTATAGCTTCACATTTCGACACAAAAACTTAAATCAAACCTAACCCGTCAAACGGAACGTTCGCGCGAATACAAGCAACTCAATCAAGACCAAGACAAACATTTTGACACCGACGTTGTCAATGTAGTGCAAAGATTCAAGTTATTTTAGGGTTGGGAAAAGAAGAAGAATAATATATATGTGAGAGAACAAAGGTTGTGCCCTTGCCGAAGGCAAAGCACACCCAATAATATATATGTGAGAGAACAAAGGTTGTGCCCTTGCCGATGGCAAAGCACACCCAATTAAAACACAAATCACGTTATAGGGCAGGGAGGGACGGGTTAGCAAAGACGGGGTCCTTGTCAAACGTGCCCTCGCAGAGAATGGACAGATGGAATTAGCTTAGATAAAAGGAAAAAATATTGTTCATAAACCTCCATGTGATGTCGAGTCACATATCAGTCGGCCTGTAGGTGCATGTGTTAATCGACAGTGTTTTCCAAAGTTCCATATGACACTGTCGATTAATCCACAATACTAAACGACGCAATAAACTATTCACATCGCCTTAATGTAACAGACAAATAAACGAATACATACAGTTTTTTTGTTACTATGGAAAACCTTGTCCAGTCTTCCACGTCGCTGTTTGTTCCTTTTAAGAGTTGAATTCGAAGTGCAGCAGTTAAACTTTGAGGGCACGCGCGCTTCCGCGGCCAGGGGAAGTCCTTGCACGACACCTGTCTCATTTCAGCGCATTGACAATGATTCACCATTCAAAATGTTTACAGCACCAGGCTGAGATATGTTGCTCTGCTGGTATGTATAATACAACTTTCTCAAAAATGAATTATAATAAAGTAATGCTTAGTGAGCTTTTCGGCAGCTCTTAAGCCTGACCGTGGTAGATAGCCTGATGTGCGTGGTAGATAGCCTGATGTGCCACTAATATGCGTGGGTTGGATCTGGGCACAGTCACCGCTTTCACCGGAGATAAGACCGCTGGTATTTTCTAACTTCTGCCCGAGCGCGAGCGTGGAACCATGCATTGGCCGACGAATGAAACGTTCATCTGGTCGGGACCATTGGACACGAACCGGACGATAGATGCCAACGAGAATCAAGTTGGCCCCGAGGTTGTCATTGTTCCAGTGGTTTTCGGGTGTATATTTTTCCTTGGAATTGTTGGCAACACGCTGGTCATGATTGTAATTGGAAAAATCAAGTCAAGGCGCTCGAGAAGTACTACAAATATTTTCATCCTGAATCTCAGCATTGCTGACCTGAGTTTCCTACTTTTTTGTGTCCCGTTTCAGGCAACTATTTACTCCCTGCCAGAATGGATATTTGGAGCCTTTTTGTGTAAATCTGTGCACTATTTTGTGACGGTGAGCATGCTTGTTAGCATCTTCACGCTCGTGGCAATGTCAGTGGACAGATATATTGCCGTGGTGCACTCCAAAAAGTCTCCCTGCATTCGCAACAAGAGAAATGCTTTGATAGGGGTTTGTGCCATTTGGTCGCTGTCATTCATCTTCGCAGTGCCAGTCGCTCAACACCAAATACTGACTAACCACCAGGATGCACCAAACAGTTCTTTTTGTTGGGAAATCTGGGTTTCCGGTGTTTCCAAACACACATACAAATTGACAATATTAGTAATAGGTTACCTATTACCTTTGGTGTTAATAATATGCTGCTATGCAAAGGTAAGACAACTTTTCACGGAGCATTTTGAATCTGAATCCAAGGCTGCAGGCCATTAGCTGTACATTATGCATATACTATCAGTTTGAAAGTGCCAAGTTCTGTACTTTTGATAATCAGTATGAGATTTGTGTTGACTGCATTCAAACCAGTCTACCCCAACAATGTACTTAGGGGTGGCTTTAGAAGTCAACGTTCATTACATTTTGTTTTAACGCATAATTATGCAAATTGGCAGATTGTTGTTGGGAGACAGATGGCTGAGCGGTTAGGGAGTCAGGCTATTAATCAGAAGTTTGCTGGTTCGATTCCCGGTCGTGGAAATGACGTTGTGTCCTTCGGCAAGGCACTTAACCCTATTTGCCTCGGGGAGAATGTCCCTGTACTTACTCTAAATCACTCTGGATTAGAGCGTTTGCTAAATGTAAATGATATATCCATATACACTTACACACTCACATCTGCATAACTGTACTGATTTGAGTTATCCATACAAAAGCAGTTTAATTTGTATGCCCGTTTCAGAAAATGCAGTCTCATTAATTGTGTGACATATTCACAGCAGTACTCATTAGAGTCTGGCAGTTATAGACTGTTCAATTCACTAATGGGCTTTGCCATGCATTCTAAGACAAACATATTGTAATCAATGTCAAAACAAAATAAGTAATTTAAGGTTACCTTTCCTATAAAACAGGTCTATAGATTGCTCTTTTATTAAACAAACTAAATGGCCTTATGTTATTTATCTTATTTACACGACAGCATGTCATTTCTGTCTCTACATGGTCGGGCGACCATGTCTCTACAGGGTCCCCGCCACACACACGCCGCCACCCCCCCCCCCCCCCCCCTGACCTCAGCACTCAAACACAGACTTTATCAGCATGTCATATTCTTGGGGTACTCCTATTGCATCTATAGTTGTCAGCATTTGCACTGTCATGTGCTGTGTAGTGATCTATTATTATAATAATATAAAAGATTGCCATGAAAATAATGTGTGCTTCTTTTAGGTGTTGTTCCATCTTCATAACAAGATGAAGAATATGTCGAAGAAATCAGAACGTTCAAAACGAAAGGTATGAGGTTATTTAGAATTGTTAAAATTCACTATGGAGGAAAGTATGCTGTTGAAATAGACTTCACTTAAAAATTAGGTGTAAATTGACCTCATCCAGTAGCTGTAATCTTGACTTCTATGAAACCACCTGTGGTCATAGTTTGTATTGCTGTTTTACTAGTAAAAAAAAAAATGTTATCATTCAGTAGCTACAGTATTTGACTAATATGGGAACTCAATTGGCACTTTGTTTATATGAGGACTTAATATTGCGTCATAGAAGCAATGATGTGCGTTCCTTGGCTTGGATTATGACACTGTACTTTACAGACTGTTATGGTAGGATGAGGGTCCAAAGTTTCTTTCACAAATGCTGCCTGTAAAAGGGTTCAAAGTTAATTTTGCAAGTACTGTCTGTGCAGTACAGTGTAAATGAAGATATTATGGTACATCCAACTTAGCGTTTGATGGAGAATCAGAATGATCAATGAAAAACAAACCATTTGGCTAGACATACTGTAGTGTTATTATAAGCATATGAAAATATACTTCAGTACTGTGCCATTTAATGCAAACATTACCCCTGATGACAGAGGGCTGTAGTGATAGTTCACCAAATCTACATGGAATATAGTCCAAACCTGCTATGCTACGTTTTTATGTTATTTATATCAACATAATACATCCTGTGATAATTTGGCCTTAATTGCAATATTTTTTCAGCAGCAACTCTGGTTCTTTATTACCACTGTTGCTCTCTCCCATCAGCCGAGCAGTGGTCTCCCCTAACTAAATGTCTTTTAATAGACCACCTGCACTGTTACTAATGGCTACAGAGTACCTTGTTTGCTGTTGAGGAGAAAAACATAGCAAGAAGGGAGAAATAACAAAGTTTTTGTGAGAGTAAAACACAGATAACACGTTGTTAGGATTTCCTTCCCTTTCTACCAGCGCGCTGACACAGGTAGCAAGGACAGCAATGAGGGCGATGAGATTAAACGAGTCCCAAATGTGGGGAGAGGACCTGTTTTCACATGTAGGATGGGATGCACAGATCAGTATCTATGGCAACCCAACTTTGACCTTAAAACTGTTTATCTGCTGTCGTTTATGGTGAAGCTCACGCAAAGAAGGATAATGATTTTATCTATAGATGGACTTGTGAGAAGCCAGTATAAACTATAGAAATATAAGAGCGGACATCTTACGTCACCACTTCACAGTGCCAGTGCAGAAGCACATTCTACTTTGCATTAGTGACGCCTACTTCTGTTTATCAGCTATTGTTTACTGGAATTAAGTGTATTGCTGGGAGGGAAAGCATGCAGTTAGATTGCCCCGTTATAGAGACATTGATATGTAAATTATAAACAGAGTTTCTAGCAAACCTACCTGAATAAGACTATACCAAGGAGTTGTTGCTGAATATGAAAACCAATTGAACACTAGGTACTTCCTTGGTCATTACCTTGAATGACGCTGTTAACTCCTCAAGGTGAAAACCATAAAAGTGTAATTATTGACTATGGTGTTGCTATTAACTGGAACAAGACACATTATTCATTTAACCATGATTTTTTGCCTGCATATTTTCTGCAGATGTTTGCTAAAGTATGCATGTGAACTGTCAGTGACAGTAAAGAATATGCAGCAGAAAACACCAAGAAAGCTGCAGGTATTAAATGAGAATGTGGCCAGCTCCATTACACTTATATTAGTAATTGAAATGACTGTCTTTCATTAATTTATTCAAATGTATGGTTACTTAGGACATGCAAAACTTTTAAGTGTTCGTTTTCCTTTCATTTGTAAATGAAAATTTTATTTTCCGTCTCCCACTTTGACAACATTCAACATTTTCAATTGCCTAATTGATTTAACGGGAACCTTTTCTCACTTGTACACCATAAATGGCTTGTCATTTTAATGCAAGGAAAATGTATTTTAATGTCATTGTAAAAGGGAAGTCAGGTGGCTGAGTGGTTAGGGAGTCGGGCTAGTAATCTGAAGGTTACCGGTTCGATTCCTGTTAAGAGTGTCTGCTAAATGACTGAATTGTTGAAATTGTACAAAAACTGTTTGCCCAAAGCAAGGGCAGGTTTTTCAGAGGAAATCACATGCATTTTAATGGTCTAGGTGAAATATATTCAAATGGGAATGGAAATTAACTCTAATTAATAGATAAAGTTTGTCAACTCCTTTAGCAATTTTGAGTTCTGAATGGCTTTGTCATGTAAATGTTGCTAGCTGGGATTTTTAGATTAAACTTTAAAACACTTCATGAAGCCCTTTGTCCTGTCTTAGCAATTGATTCCTGTCAAATAGCAAGGTGAAATCCTATATTATGGTAGAAGGCACACAACCGTAAGATTGAAAAAAAAATAGTTACGGTAGTAAAAGGCCAGTAACAGGCCAGTAAAAGGCTTTGTGATTCAAAGTTCAAATAAAAGCCTGATTAACCTTTCCCACTGTAGAGTTCCTTCACCATTTGCCATTCTCATCATAATTATTTTAATTACTAAACTTATCATCTTGAGTTGTCATCCTAACTGGCATACTCAGTCTGAATGACAATATGAAAATGTTCACACTTAGTACTGCCTATATCTTATCTGAAATAATCATTGATCATATATTGTCGCAGAGTTAGGCTATTTGTTCTTTTAGTTTTGAAAGTAAGGCTATTTTCTAGGCCTACAATGTGGCAATAACCTGTAGATTACTCCAATTATTGCCAGTTAAACTACATTTTGTGTCTTGCACTTATGCTGGACGTGATGCATTATTAATGAGGTGCAAATGTCATATAATGATGTACTATTGTTTTTAATTATGTTGACTTAGTGTAACTTTGATATTGCCTACCTTCAGTATCGAAAGGGGTTAACTCTATACTTTCAGTCCTGTCTACCAGCAATTCAAATGGCACAGTACAGAGTTTAAACCTGCTCCTTACTGAGGATTTAAGAGGGAGGGGGGAGCCCCTCTGTTCTGAGAACCAAGGAACAGACACACACACCAGTACTGTCCAATGTTTGGATTGGCCTTAGCTAAGAATAGGAATCAACCACAGAGGCATTCCTTCTGTTCTTCTTTCAGTCATGCACCCGTGAGGACGTGATGCAGTAACTGTCCTGGTTTGAGTAGCATCTCATTTAGAGTCTAGTCATTATTGTTCATCATTGCGGTTGGAAGTGGAGCTGATGGTCACAAAGGTAATCAAAAATCGGACCAATCCTTTAAGCCAATCAACAGATAAAAAGGATTGTTCTTTCAAAGAGAGCTGAGGACTGAACTATTGTTGTTTCAAATGTCGGAAACATGCAGCACAAGTTCATAGTGTAAGTCAAAACATCTGGTGCCTTAGTTAAAGCACTTACTAATTACACTCATTTAACTCCTCTACCTCATATCCACAAACCCCGACTCGAGCTGTTCAAGCATCAGTAATAATCCTACCATCATTTTGCCATCTGTCCTCAGGAAATACTTTCCCCATATGCTGGGGTATATTCAGTGTCTTCGCATTTCAGCGTCTCCAGAGGGAAATCTACAGAGAGGGAGTGTAAATGGGCACCTTGTATGAGATCATGTTATTCAATGTTGGTATAATATCATCAGACACACAAGAGTGGACTCCTTCTCTAAACAGTTAGTAGGCCTAGATTTCTCTCGTAAGAGGTATAGTGTCATGGTTTATTTCATGACATAACATTGGCAGACATGACAGAAAGTGTGTGTATGTCTGTGTGTGTGTCTTTGTACAATGATTCACAAGCAGATCTGTTTATACATAGTTGTAGCTAATGATGTGTGTGGGCACCTAACACACAAACATCAGGGTGTCAAGGAGAAGGCTTTCTGTCACAACACAAAGTAGCAGTCATATGTATTACTACCTTGGTTACATGCTGCTTTAATTATTCCTCTCTCAATGATATATGAGTGTAAAAATAACTTTCCCACAGCATAAGGACAGACTTTTACATTGAAAACACTGTACTGTGAGTCAGTTATTGGATCTTGTGATGATCAGAATTTTTTTCTGACTTTTGTAGTCACCTTACATTTTTATAATTTATAACAAGATGACTTTCATTCTGATTATATACCAGGCAGTAAAGGCACAGGCAAAACTGCTTTTCAAAAATATCTTCCTCATCTTTAAAAGTCCTTAATATAAGATTATCTTAGCCCTTTATTCTCACTTTACAAATACTGTTGTATTTGTATGTGGTGGAAAAAAAGCTGGCCAACTGGACGCTGTTTGGAGAAAAAGACGAGAGGGCTCCATCACGTTGCAGACAAACATTGTTCAACACGCCACCAGGCCAGACAGAACAAGGATATTTGTGCCCTTTACATAGACCCAACAGAGTGCTTGGTGCATTGTGCCAGGAGGAGGAAATTACAATAATTACAACAGTTAGTCTGAGGGAAAGGTAATTACACAGATGTATCTTTTGTGTGTGTAAAGTACTGAATGTAGTTTGTGTGTACAGTTCAGTGTGTATGCAAGTGCCCCTGCCTCACCTTGTCCAGACTAGATTAGCTTGTTTAGAGCTGAGAGTGTGAAGGTGACTGGCAGTGTGTTTATGGAAGTCTCCATTAGTTGTTGGTACTTATTGGTCCTGGTACTGGAATAAGTTAAATAAGTGAACAGAAGGTACTGGAGTGTTTTGGAGTTGACTGTGTGAACTGAGTATGAAGGAAACCAATAGAGCTGGTGTTGTTTAGACAATCACTAGCAAATAAATCTGTCAGATAGAAATCCATACAGTCAAACATTATCTCAGTTTCACAGTCCATTTCTAATAGTGCATTGGCCCAGACTGTTTATCCATTAGTAAATATGAAACTTGGTTTACAGCAAAATTTCTGCCACAATTTGTGGTTATCACACGCAATTTTATTTTGAATTTTACCCAAAGATAAATAGTAGTTATTGAAGTAATACTCAAGCGATCAATGAGATCTCTCTTATCTCTGTACTGTGCAATGCAGATCATATTGTTGCACTTAATCTTGCCTGTCTGAATTCTAATGAAACATTTACATCAGCTGCTCACATCACACTTGAGTCATTTAGAAGTATTTAGAACAATTGTCACAAAGGCCATAATACTGTATCACACAAAATAGAAATGCATCCGTTCCCTTTCTTTATTGCAGACTGGATTAAGAATTTGAGAACATTTCAATTTAGATAAAGAATGTAATAAGAACTAATTGCTCAATAAAAAAAATAAAAACGATTACATTCGAGTGAGATGTGTACTGGAACAGTGTTCATGCTGAAAACAGCCTGATATCACTGCCTGATATTGGGGACATTTGCGTTTTTGAAAGACTTAACCTCTCAGCATTCCTCATCACTGTTATGGTAGGAAATCATTGTACACACTTAAATTGCTTCAATTGACTTTTTTCAGAGCATTCAATTTTTTTTTATTGAAGCCGTCACATTTAAAGGGGTTTATGTAAATCTAGGATTGTCCATTCTTAATGGAAACCCTTTTTTCCACTCAAAGCCTTAATTGGCACACATACTGTAAGTAAGGAATGTTTCAATACCTAGTTGTGAAGTGAGCCATCAATTCCTTTTACAACAGAGCACCATCCATTCTGCCCCAATTTATTTACTTACGCCAAGCATCACCTAGCAACAGTCAACAAGACCCAATGTCACAGAGACTTATTTTTAGCTAAATTATCAAAAATATTACAGATTACATACAAATAATGAAGAAACAATCTTCTCAAGGATCAATTATTGCGAAAATTTGTTTTGTTGTTTCAACTCATTTATGCATTTTCTGCATGTGTTATTTTAAATCAATAGGTACATGGAAAAAACTGTAAAACTACATAGTACAGTCACTACCTGGCTTTCCTCCTTGTAATTTTACCACTGACATGAGGTGCATGTAGTTAATAACATACTGTACTTCCCTAACTTCATCTTTCTCCTACCCTGTCCTATAGACTGCTCAGACGGTCCTACTTGTGGTGACAGCCTTTTTGATTTGTTGGATGCCTCACCATATCATTGCTATGTGGGTGGAGTTTGGCATTTTCCCCTTGAACGACGCCTCATTCGCCTTCCGCATCATCTCTCACTGCCTGGCTTACGGAAACTCCTGTGTTAACCCTATCCTCTACGCCTTTCTGTCTGAGAACTTCCGAAAGGCCTGTCGACAAGTCTTCACCTGCCATTTTCTCTACCCCCCTCCCCCTGTGGAGAAGGTGGTACGCATTCGCATGGAGAACTTCTCTACTACCCACTCCATCATCAACATGTGAGCAGGTGTAGACAAAGTAGAATATTTGAAATTGTGATCTTTAAATCAAGTATTGTGTCAGTATTATGACATACACATTTGTATAAATAATATACAATATGATATATTTGTATAGATAATTTCTGATTCTGAAAATCTGTCAGTAGCAAATATCTAGATATAGATTTATTAAACTAATATGTTTACTTATACATGGGACTATTTTACCATGTGTATACATTCATTCTGTACTACTGGATTTATCGATTGCTTTGTCCAGCCATTTATATATGTCTTTCAGATTGTGTCAATTTCTGTGATAAAACTTTGCAGAAATTTGAAACGTTGAAACCTTGTTTCTGTTATCCTGTTGTCAACACTTAGCTCGTAGAAGTCTTCCGCATGAATTTTTTTTTTCTTGAGCCCATGGACAAAACAAGACATGGAGTTGTACCACTGACATTGTCCTCCTCCCTGTGCATCTTTCAGGCTCCAAGACGAGTACGTACTAAGAGCGAGATTATACAAACTTCCAAAGACTGACACAAAACTATTTTTTTGTTTTTTTATGTAAACCGGGTTCACTGCTTTGTCTGGGCGCATCCTCACTGAAAACAAACTTGTCGCTGCCAAGCAGTAGCACATTTCTATACTTTCTATACTGTCTTGTCCAGCCCCCTGGTAATCCTTTACAAACACCTTGTTTCTGTCATAATTGGCTTGAAATTGTCCTAATGACTTTCTCTCTTAATGACTGTTTTCATGTTGACGTTTCAAAATATGATCAAGTAATGTACAGTATACAGTGTGTATATATATCAAGGCTTAAATTCTTGTGAATCTTGTAATGTTCTGATTCTAATGTGACAAGCCAAGACTTTCCAATGAGAATCACTTGATGTTTACATTTTGCCACTGCTTGTTGTTGTGCTTTGTTGAACTGAACTGTTTTTCAATGTTTACTGCTTATTTATTTCATGTTTATAGAACTTGCTTGTGCAGAAGATTGCTGTTTGGTCTGTTTTATTCAATATGTGCCACTCGCTGTACCACATATCCGTGTGTTTGAAATATGGCCAGAATTTGGGGGATTGATTTTAGGTTTTGCCTTTACAGACAAATGGTGGCCGACAGGCAAAGGAACATTGGCAAAGTTTGAAAAATATATTTGGCGTGTTGGAGTGACTTAATTCAAGTAAGCAATTGCAAGTAGGAAATATTCCCCCTGTTCATTTTTTAATATTCACTAAAAACTTGTCGTTGTGGACCACCAATCATTAACTAAAATTTGAGAACAATATTTAAAAATTGTACTTGTGTTTTTTACATTTACATTTATATTTATTCATTTAGCAGATGCTTTTATCCAAAGCGACTTCCAAGAGAGAGCTTTACAAAGTGCATAGGTCACTGATCATAACAACAAGATAGCCACAAAACATTGCGAGTAGCCAAAACATGAAGCACACATTGTGAACAACCAAAGTAAGTGCCAAAGGGAAGAACCATAAGAGCATGTAGTTAAACAATATTGGAAAACTGAGTTGATGTCTCAAGAGAAACTACATGATAGTGACAGTTTTTTAAATATTCATCTGCTTTTATTTCAAGTGGAGTGTTTGAGTCAATGAAAAATGTGTTGTTTTGTCTAACTCAGGTGTGTCACTTGTTGGTTGTTTCATCAGCTAGTGAAAAATAATGTTATAATAATTTAGCAGATGCTTTTATCCAAAGTGATGTAGAGTACAGAGGGATATTTTAACCTATGACCACTTGATCTGCAGCCAAGTGCTCTAACCACTGAGCTACACCCTTACATGTTTCATTTCAGTTTGATGTTGGTTTCAGATGTGACTGAGATATTTGGTGCATTTCTCATTACAATACAATGTATATCTTCTCAGCTGGTAGGTTTCTTTGAATCTTGTTTTTTGATGGAATCGGCTTGATTATTCATTAGGCAGCTATTAATAACAAGACAAATTGACTGATGATTCATGCTTTTACCTTGAGCCTAAAAATATAATCTGTCTTTCAAAAGAAGAATAAATCTTTATTGATCTTGCAATTAACACACGTCTGCATGCAGCAACAACACCAAAACACACACACATTAAAGTGTCCCCTGATGAAATTCTCCTTTAGCTTTTCTCCCATCCTTTTATCCTTCCTCTGAGGGAAGCTAGTAGCAGTGCTCAGCCATGTGCTGGCCAGGGACATGGGAAGGTGAGCAATCGGTTCTGCACGTTTTTATATTAGGGTTCTTTGCAGAGGAAACCCATGTGAGCACAGGGAGAACATGTAAACTCCTCACAGAAAGGCTCAGGAGATAGCTCACCTGTCACGGCCACTGTTAATGTTTAGTTGAGACCCTGGTTTTTCCTGTCCTTCCTGTGTTCTGTCTGTCTCACTGGGTGTGTGTTCCGGTCCTGGTCTCTCTCTCTCTCTCTCTCTCTCTCTCTCTCTCTCTCTCTCTCTCTCTCCTGGCTCCCTGCACCTCCTGTGTCTCATTCCAATCACCCCAGATGTTGTCCATGTGTGATTACCCTGCCCTGTATATATGTTTGCTTAATTTGTGAGTCCTTATCATTCCTTATTGGTGTCTTTGTGAGTTTTCCTGCCGTGCTCCCTTTTTGAAGTAAAGTCTTTGTTTTCCTGGATCCTGCCTGCTTGTCTCCTTGCTCTTGGGTCCATCCCCAAGCACTCATCCGTGACGCCTCCTGACCACCAAGCGGGAATCGATTGGACCTTGGAACCCAGGACCTTCTTACCATGATGCTAAAGTGCACCATGCCACCGTACTACACCACAAGTAATGCACCTGCAGTGATGTTGTCATGGAGTTCAACATGATGCCCTTATCCAGTAAAAACGGTGGGTGCTATGCCTATCTTAGCTCACTAACAAGACTGATGGTATTTCCTGTGTCTCATGAACTTCTCCACAGAATGTCTTGAGATATAATTGGGTTCTTATTTTACACTTTTGAATTATATGTTGCTTGTTCCATTCCCATACATCTTTTGTGGTGCATACGTGCAGATTCCAGAAACTACGCAGATCTGGCTGGAAATGGTTTCATTTACTGTGTGTACGATACCCCTAAATTATCTTACAAGCTACAATACAGTATCTTGCCAAGCATCAGCTTTTTAGCACCTTAGTGTGACGTGTTTATAGAAGTGTCATGAATAGGGGGCATCCAATTATTAGGTAATTTCTCAAAATCTTAAGACTCCCACACCTGTGCCACACTTGTTTCTTACTTATAGCCGTTTCATTTGCACTTATAAGTGGTGTTGGAGTAACACTTGAGACTCTTAGCTGGGTAACAGGCTAATTCTATGATTCTGCGTCTGTTTGAGCTGCTTGGCTCTAATGGCTTTGCTTGTTTACCAGGCTACTTATGTCATTTTAAAAGATAGTTGGATCCCCTCAGAGATTCAGGGACACAGATGGCCTAAACAAAGCTATGTAATGATGGCCACTCTTGAGTAATAAGAGGATGCAAATCTAGAGCTCAGAATTAAATGGTTCAATTTGACAGTTTTTTTTATAATAAAAAGAAATCAAATAAAAAATCTAAAACATATGTACACTTTGTGTTAGAGGGTTGCACTGCATTTTAGGCAAGACATGTTGATAGGATGAAATCTGTCAGTCAGAGGCCAGAAAGAGTTGCACGACAATGAAAAAGGGTTGACTACGTTTATTAGACGAGCCTGGATCATGTGACTTACCCACGACAGAGTGGTCACCATGAGTGAGGCAACAGGTCTCACAAACTTACTTATATACAATGGATGGACAAGTTCAAATATAGTGTGCACAGAACGTTTTCTTACATGGTCAAGCATAGTCAACACATGGATGATAACGTCGTAACTAAGTCATTTTCTCCATATTTCCTGCTTCCTGTCTCTGGAGAGTCTGACCATAGTGCATAGCAGGTTGGACTGTAAGGGGCCTCACTGTATGCCCTCTTGACCTCAGCAAGAGCCAGTCTCTCATGTACAGAAACTCTGCAGATCACATGTAGACATAACAAGGAGGCTTGAAAAAGTGAAAATACCGTAATAAAATTATAAATAAATACTGTAAGTACTAACAAGTACTATTACACAATTTGTTGACATGTTATGTGAAAGCTTTGACGCTCAACATCTCAGAACAATGCTAAATGCAAATATGACCTTCTAATTCTAAGCTTACAAAATCACACTTAATTTTGCAAGGTGAGTGACACCAGATCAGAATTTACATTTTAGCTGACACTCACACGCACCAGGCCAAGTTATAAATTATTCTTGTTTATCTTGGACAAACACCCTTTAACTTTTTAACTTTGATTTCTGTGTGTCATATGGTAGATGAAATCAATTTTTATCAACCTTCCTTTCTTCTTTCGATCCATGTAAATAGTAGTTGATAGTGGATAGAGGGTTAGCCAAACTAAAAAGCATTACTGCTGTAATGTTAATTTCAAGGTTAATTCAGAGAATTTGGAAGTAGTTTTCTCAAGCTATTTCTACAAATATAAGACAGCTCACATATACAGTTTTTCTGTTTAAAGTTTCACTAAACTGTCACTGCAAATTCTATTGGCACAGTACATTGTATAGTTAGTGAATATTTTTCAATTATCTGCCCTCAGAAAATTACTGTAGATTACATTTCCTCCCTCTGCTATCTGATTTCAAAGTGCTTTGTCTTTTTAGACATGCATGGGATAATACACAAGAGTTAAGTTTGTATTAATCAGACAACACATTCATTGAAAGCAGGTGTCGGAATTATCCAATCTTTACATTTCAAATGTGACCTAAAACGTAGGACTGTATATGTTCAATGGGGTTGTTTATGCCAACCGCTAATGCTTCAACATGTCTGTTTTATTTCTATTTACAGTTACTGCCGGTCTACTGTATTATCCAATGCCACCAGAGCTTGGAAGAATTACAGTTAAACATTTCCAGGACTTCTTGTGTCTTAGAATGGGTGGTGCCTATCCCATAAAGTCAGTACAAGACAAGTACGCCTTTCCTTCCATGTAACTGGTGACAGAAATCTTCTTCTGCCGGTTTTCAACTCTCCCATATGCATTGTCAACATCAAATGTTGAGTTTTCAAATACCGCACTAGTGTTGCCTAACAGTCCTGTGTTGTAGGCCAATTATACCATTTCACACAGTTGAAGATGTACAGTGGACAGAAAACAACAGTGGTACAACACATGCAGATTATCAGTCTAGCTAGCCCATTGTCAAGGCAGCACAATCCGTTTAAGATTATCCAAAGTGCAATGAATGTCCCAATAGCTTAAGACCATAGTTAGATATTAAATCAAGAAGAAACATTGAAAATATGATATTAAATCCAGCCCTTGCAGCATGTCCACTGTGAATTGGAGACCCATCATTACCACAGTAGTACTTGTAATTATGAAAACATATAGCAAAGTGAATGATACCAAGCCCCAAAGTTCTGAATGGCAATATTTGACATCATGACGATTTCAGCGTTAATCAGAATCGCACATAGGCTGTAATCACGAGTGTTGTAGTGGTAATTACTGTTGTGGTTGTTACCCAAATAACATAGGCCTAATTATTAGCTGACATCCCAGAGAGCTACAAATTAAGACTATTGTTCATGGCCAGACAACACATTGGATACCATTGGGAAATCCTCAGTGGTATAACTTATTTCTTAATAAATGTTCCTTGTGCAATAGGCAATAAAGCCCAACAATAATTTGGTCAATAGAAAGATTCTAATATGCCCTCCTCTCTAACCCAAGTCCCGTCTCTCTCAAACACTCTCTTTCTCTCCAACTAATGAAGTTGGTTTGCTATTACCTAAATTCAAAGACGTCTATAAACCATAAAAGTGGACACCGAATACATGTACATAGCATGGATCGCCTACAAAACCTGACCGAATTATTTTCTTAAGAAAAATAGTCGCCATCAATTAACTTTAACATTCAGTCTTTGTTCTAGCTTGGTTGAAGAAGACACACTGATGGGTTTGCTGTATCTCTCAAGAAAGTTCCATCTCCTCACTGTCCTATGGTAAATATTTATTAATAAATGTCTAAAATGCAATTACATTACCAATTACAAGTGTGGAAGTAGGCCACACATTTGTTTCCTGTGTCAAATATTTAAAAAGTTAGAAGACTGACTAAACAATGAAAGACTTTCAAAAGACTTTTCAAAAATATATTTAAATACAATTTAATGATGTGCTATTTCATGGGGGTTACTCCAGGGTGCACTGTTGTGATGTTTTATGCACATGTGAACAGACCAGGAAACAGACTGCTTACCTACAGTCTGAGGAGGAGGGTCTCCATCAGAAGTGGGTGTGTGCACTGACCACCACTCTCTGTGTATAGCACTATTTAACCAGCCTGTCTGTATTCAACATCTCACAGACAGAAGGGATTGCATGACTGAAAGGCACCACCTCTAAGACTGATAAAGCAGCTGCTAATACCAAAGCAACGCATCTCTGACCAGTTTTCCTGATCTTCCTCTCATATCTAAGGTAATTTACATGATACGTAACTTTTTAAAATGCTTTTTAACTTCTAAATATTGTTTTCTACTTGGGCATCCCTTTAAAAATGACAAACATACATGTACAAATCTCAGAGTTCACATAGGTCTGACTGAGATACAGTATCTGTCTGATGTAAATGCTCTAATATATGACACAATTATCCTCTTCTATTGACAGAGCAGTAGCTGACTCTGAGCCCATGTGGGTGTTGGAGCAGATCCGTGTGTCAGTGGAGAAGAACAGCCTTGCATTTCCTGCAACAGAATACAGCTTCAGACTTGCAGACATGTTTGGTGAGAAAACTGACCCAGAGAAGAGGAAAAAGATCTCATTATGTCCTAATATCATCACTCCAAACACCATTCCTGAGTTCTGCATCCCACCTAAGATTACATCTCAACAAGAGCTGAAGACAGTGGATTGGAGTAAGCATGTTCCTGTAGTGAAAGGTTCTTCTCCTGAGACTGACGGCCTTGAGCAGGAGGCACCAGCAAGAGAAATGATGAACACTCACATAATTCAAGTGGAAAATGTGGATGAGGCATCTTATGATGGCTTCAGTGACGAGGACAGCACCAACGCAGACCCCCAGAGTCAAGCTGCACTTTCTCTTCCTCACCTTGCCAAAGCTCAGACCTCCTATGGCTTCTGCACCTTACTGGAAAGCCCCCACACCAGAAGAAAGGAGTCACTGTTCCACAGTGACCCCAACTCATGCGGAATCCCATTAGTAGCAGTCCGAGGAAGATCAAGCACTTACTCCAGATCCGCCCACACTGCCTCATACAGTCTCAACAAAATTACCTCCAGACTTTCCCCCCGAGTGGTAGCATTGCACAGGCAGAGCACTTTGGACAGTGACACCACCTCCTCTACTGACTCATCCCCCTTCAGTTCCCCTCTACTGGCAAGACCTCTGGCCAAATCCTGCCTCCTCAAGGCCCTGAGTCATGAGAGGCTGCTGTCTAGGGCAGCAAAAAAAGCTGTACTCTCCAGGAACAATTCTCTTTCCACAGATGAGTGTAGCTCCACAGACAATAGCCCCAATATTGTCAGGAGGGCTTCAGAGGGCTTGGTGGAGACCTTGCCCAATACCTTCAGCTTGGCCCCTCCCGCCATCTTCCCTATGGACTTGGTGATGTACAGAGAGAGAGTGCTGAAAGAGTGTCTGATTCCAGTAGGTAGGGAAGGTACCTTACGACTCTCGGCTGAGTACTGTTCAGACAACCAGAGACTTAGAGTGAGGCTTATCAGTGCAGAGGGACTGTATAGTATGTCTGTGGACCCTAAGAGCATCAACTGTAATATTAGTGTTTGTCTGTTGCCAGGAAAGGTCCAGAAGCAAAGAAGCACAGTCATCAAGAAAAGTCGTAATCCCATTTTTAATGAGGACTTCTTCTTTGATGGCATTTGTGCAGGAGAAATCAGTGTTAGGTCTCTGCGATTTAAAGTGGTGAATAAGATGTCGACAATGAAAAGAGACTATATTTTGGGGGACTGTGAGATTTTGCTTAATAGTGTATTGAGCAAGTCTATTTGAAAGAATGTGTTCCAACATACTTTTTGTACTACTCAAATTATATTAAAACATGTCCAAGTGTTTTCATTGTAAGAAATATGGCTGTTATATTAAGACATGCAATACACCTTTAGGGCAAGGGCTTTTGATGCATGATCAGTCAGTGCAAATTATTGTAAATGGTGGCCATCATTAGGGACATAAAATATGAGGATATAAGGACAACACACTCTAATTCAAGCAAAGCATTATGAGAATAAAGATCTCAGTCTTACAAACTGTTATATAATATTTAAGGTAAAATAATGTTCTTACATACCTAAAACAAATGAATAATTCTCCGTGACCACGCATGCTAAGAGTTACATTTTACAAAATACATTTGCTTTTGCTTTGGCCGCTCAAGTGTGCAACCACAGACATCACTAGCAGAGCTCAGTGGTAGTCGATTGTCCGACGAATCCTTTTCAATTTCAGAGCTGTCATCTATCCACCGCTAATCGAGATCACGAGTCTTGGTAACGTCGTAGCCTACATAGGTAGTGCATACTTGCATGTTGTTCCGCAAAAGCAACAATGGTTTTTGAATCTGTGGTCAGTGACTTACTGAACAAGTTTATCGGAGACTATGTGGAAAACCTGGACAAGTCTCAGCTCAAGATAGGCATTTGGGGAGGTAAGCCTTCTGAGGAAATTGTGCACGTACAGCTAGCCTTTCTAGCTAGCCAGTGTAAATATTATCAGCTAACGTTATAGCAAGTCAGCCCTGTGCCTAATCATGTTCACATTGCCATTATCGATATGGTTTCTTGTGATGTATAAGGTGACTGTAAATTTAAGTTTATAAATAAATATTCCCAATAACTAAATGATGTTGTTGTGTCACGAATGCTCGAGAGGCGGTGCACGGTGCATGGTTTCCCATGGCACTGCAGCCTGTGTAAACATTGGCCTGTTTGCCTGATCAGTCTGGTCATTTTACCTATTTGATATTATTTTGTGCCCTATTATTTAATTCATGTAATATCTAACTTGTCTTCACCAACGCAGGTCTGACCGGACTGCCAGGTCATGGTCAGGTCATGCATGTCATTCAAAAACTGAGAATAGTTAATGATGCCATTCTCCTTTCCCTGGTGTCACCATAGCCACCAATGGATGTATATCCCCTCCTTTTGTCCGGCTTATTTAATAGACTCAGTGTGAGTGAGGAAAAAGTGTCCAGGCTTTTGATAGGTTTTGCTATGTTTACTATAGGAGGAAGCTCACATTGCTTTTACTTTTACTTTGCTTGGCGCTACAACTGCCACACCTATGACACACATTAGGAGCTCCAGTTACTTGCTCTTTGTAAACTTGATCATATTCTCAAGGGCATGTCATTCTGCTGCAACACAAAGGTTCAGTGAAGCACATACATTTTCTACATAACATAAAACAGATCTTTTTTAGGTAGATAAACCAGATTATAAACCCGTTTGTCATGTGGATCCCATTTTGGCCTAGAATGTCTAAGCAGACATTCTAGGCCAAGAATTCTTCCTGCACAGCTTCTTGACTCGTATACCTTAGGCTAGATATGTTGTCATAGTCAACATACATACTTTGCTTTGTGTCTATATTATGTTTCAGGTTAGCAATCATGTTGTGGTTACCCACAAAGCCTTACAAGCAGCACTGTATTTTCATACAAAAGATTCTAACATGTTAAATTCCCAAAGTGCAATACGAGGGGTCACAGTGATTGCTGCTTTGAGACCATAAGCAAAACAACCGTTTTAATTTTGTTGAGTGACAACATAGAATTGTTTTAAAATAACACTTGAAAGGTTTAGCACTTTGAAAAGACCAATAAAAAAATAAATAATAATAATAATCCTCACTAGATTGACACACTTCAGATCAGGAAGTGAATCACTGCATTTTGCCTTGTTCCGGGTACAGTAGTACTGGTTCCACTATGCTTTCTAACAAGCAAGTGAGAATGACCTTTGCAGAAATGGAAGAAACCGGAGCCAGACTTGACACTTTGTTGCTAATTTCTCACTTTGCCGTGCAGAATAACAACAAGGAGCTACTTCCTACTGGACATCAATTGCCAATAAAATACAAACCACTAATCCTATTTTCTTTTCTTAGGAAATGTTGTTCTTGAAAATCTGAAAGTAAAGGAAAATGCTTTGGTAAGTATTGGTATTGTAGCATCAGTTGTTGATCAAAGCTAATCAAGTGTAGAGAACAGAATGGTAACCCACTTCAACAGTCAGCCTATAGGTCCCTCACTGTTAAAGCCCAGTGTTAGGAGGTGTCACAATAAGACCAAGTCATGTATGTTTTGACAATATTCAATACAAAACACACAATTAAAAAAACGTTGTAGGCAAGAGCATATGAAAGATAGACTTGATTAACTCTCAGCTCAGACACTGTTAAACCCAAGCTAGTGCTGAAACCCAGTGTTAAGTCAGAGGATGTGTGATTAAACACAAACTGTCTGTGGAACTGGGCTCAAGCACTAAAATGACAATTTCAGATAGGTCTTGTTACCCTTGTCACACTCTATGTTACTGTTCCTTTTTAGAAATGTCCCATCAGATATTGAGAGCACACTAAGCAGTCTACTAAATCTAACATGACTGTGGTTTAACTCCATGGTGTTATTTCTGTTACAGAGTGAGTTTGATGTTCCATTCAAAGTGAAGGCAGGGCAGGTTGGTGAGTATCCGTGCAGTGCTTTAACATCTCCATTGAAAATTGACAAAATAAATGCTGATACCTCATTAACCTCTTAATACCCAGGATGGATACAGCTCAGTGTCAAAGACTCAAGAGGTTGTAGGTTTGAATCCCTGGGGCCCTGTATATCGCTTAAGATAAAAGCATCTGCTCAGCGAATACATTATTATAATTATTACTATAAAAACCTGAGCCTGGTATCAGCATACTGACAATCATGAATGATTTGCTACAACGGCCCTTGTGACAGTGTCAGAGGGCTATATAAAGCTTGCACAATTGTGCAGCGAAGTGTCTAATCACTGTATCAATGCTGTAGGGGAATTGGTCTCTCAATGATCTGATCTAACTCCAGCTACTCACTAACAAGCTAGTCTGTATCTGTTATCCTGAGATACTACCAGCAAACTACCCTTTTGACTGTGTGCGGTGACAAAAGTGGTGTGCGTCAAAGTTTGTGTCTTGTGACAAGTTTGGTCTGAAAATTATGCTCACACATTTAAAAAATCATAAAGCGATAAATAAAACTGTTAAAGTTTTGCTAGATACATTTTTATTAGGATCTGTGTAAATGAGTAGACAACATTTAAAGCACAAGTGAAACCCTATAAACACTGGTCTTTTTACTATTATTCAGAAAGTCCACTCAGTAGATTGAATGAACTAAGCAGGCAGCTCTGTGAGGAAGCTTGCTCCCACTAATGCACTTTGGAACTCAAGGTTATTTTGAAGTGGATTGGTGTTAATAAAAGATGAGTGAATCGAAAAGGTGGTGTTTTTCAACCAATGATGCGTCACTCTTTTAAAGATCCCATGACATGCTGTTTTTGGATGCTTTTATATAAGCCTTAGTGGTCCCCTAATACTGTATCTGAAGTCTCTGTCCCGAAATTCAGCCTTGGTGCAGAATTACAGCCACGATGAGCAGTCCCACAATGAGCTTTCTTCAGGACGTGCCGTTTATGTGTCTGTAGCTTTAAATGCTATGAGGAAGAAAGGGTGAAAGGAAGAAAGCCATGATGTCTCGAGGAAAAAACAATATCGTGCTCGCACGGTCGTAGCTCATTTTCTCATTGGTGGGCCAAATTTTCTGTGTGGGCAAAGCTGAAAAGGGGGAGGTAACCTTCCCTCTTATGACGACATAAGGAGAAGATTTTCAAAACCAAGAGCTTTCATTTTCTCAAAGCGGAGAAGAATACCCAGGGGTTAGTTTACACCTATCAACATTTCTAGCCATCGTGGGACCAAAGGCAGGCTAGGGCAACTTATATTAATTTACATTTACATTTATTCATTTAGCAGACGCTTTTATCCAAAGCGACTTCCAAGAGAGAGCTTTACAAAGTGCATAGGTCACTGATCATAACAACGAGATAGCCACAAAACATTGCGAGTAGCCAAAACATGAAGCATACATTGTGAACAACCAAAATAAGTGCCAAAGGGAAGAACCATAAGAGCATGTAGTTAAACAAGTTACAATTAAACAACATGAACTGCTATAAGTGCAAGTGTACCTGTGGAAAAAAAAAGCAAGCAACAATAATAAAACAATATATCACAGCGAGTACAAAAATTTAAGTCAGTTACCACTAACCACAAGAGCAACAAGTCTCTAAGCAAGAGTCATTGTGATCCTTGAGGAAACTAACATCGGGTCAAGCGAACCATTCCTAAGTACCGTTGTACTTAATGTTCATGTCATGGGACCTTTAATATTACTTCTTGCATATCGTATTACCTTAAAATTTTTTGTTTAAAATATGATCTCAACGGGTTGCTGAGGAACTCTGGATGTTAGGCTAATGGGCTAAGATCTACAAGACTGAAGTCTGCACCACAATGTCTGGGCCGGAGTGGGGCTCTGTTGACATGGCAACTAGCCTCTGTTCCACTTTATCAGGTTTTTATTTAGAGGCAGGGGTAATGTGCATTTGAATCTTGACATCCTTGGATCCAGTGACAATGCACTGCATACAAGTCATTTGTGTTTGTTTTGTTCTTTTAGGATTCCCCTCTTTTAGGAGGGGAATTCAGACACATTGTATTACTTTGTTAATTAGTTAAGAATTAACTAATTAACCTCCAGAAAGTAATCAGATTCTTTCACTTTTTGTGTTGTACACTTAATTAATGTATCTCATTAAATATCGAAGACTGAATAAATTGGTGGAATGTTGAATTTAATTTATACACATTTGTGACATTTGAAGGGTGTGTTTAGCATTGGCCTTGGTTGAGTTATGTTATCCGTAACTCACGATTGTGTTGTTGGTATTGAATGGTCTTTATAATTGAGAACATTCAATGCCTGGAAGATATTCTTGGTGTAATTTAATCCCACAGAGGAACAAAAATAGCTAAATGACTACAATAACTACAAGACTAATTTAAAGAGCCAGTGTAGCAAATATATTCAGACTTTATATTATTTAATATTTTACTTTATATTATATATTTACTTTTTTAAGCTTCCTGTTGATATAACAGTGGTATCTTTCTTCATCTAGGAAAGCTTACATTGAAGATACCTTGGAAGAATCTGTACAATGATGCGGTGGTTGCAACTTTAGATGGTCTGTATCTGCTTGTGGTTCCTGGAGCAAGTAAGTGATCCTCACTGGACTATTTCCTAAATAATTATCATACCCTTATCCCTCCCTTTATTATCAGAATTGTATTACCTCCTCTTAAATATCAGAAGTCTGTGAAAAGATCTTCCTCATTCATTCGCGAAATAGCCAATAGAGGCCTGTTTTTTCTGTAGACCACTTCTCAATGCAATACCGTCCACCACATGGGATACATCATTGATACAGTAGTTAGACCTTCTTACTAGAATCCAACCAGGTAGGGAAATGTTCAGCTGTGCTGTCTGTGTATTACAGCTGAGACACAGGTGCTAACCAGTGTTCACAATGGTAAGATCGCTCAAGTGTCTGGGTCTATGTTGGTGGACGGAGGCTAATCAAGCTGATCTTTCTCTGTTTACCCATTTCAGCCTTCTGATTGGCCAATGGTCAGTAGTATAGTTCTGTGTGTAGTTTCTTGGTAGGATGGTTGATTCTCTAGCATGTCTTCTGTATCGGGTGTAGGTTTGCCATGTCTGTTCAAATAGACGTTTACCTCAGGATCCTGTGCCCTGAGATCCTGTACATTTTTGTGCATCTAGTCTGGGAATATGAGAGGTATTTGAAAGTAAAATGAGGGTATGGCTGGGCTGTATTCATGTTGGGTGATCGGTGGATTATTCATAAGGTTGATTTACCCTGTGGTTGCCTAGCAGCACAGGTGTTTCTCTGAGTCTTCCATCCAGTGAGGTTAAATATTGATCCTCACTCTGCTGGCTTCAGATAAAAACTCAGGAAATGTCAACATACATTCCAACTTAAAACTACTAAAACACAAAATTGTGTATTCATACAAATTGGCTGATTTCAACAAAAACTTTATAGATATTCTGCAATCTTTAGTTACATGTTGCCTTTAGTATGCGAGTATGGTAGGTTATTTCATGACTATTTCAGAGATACACTCTCCTGTTATTGTAGTCATATTACCAATAATAACAACAGCTTTGTGCATTGAATTCATACAGTACAAACAAACTGTTGTACATGCCTGCTGCTTCTGTGGAGAACAGACAATCACTCACATGGATAGTCCTGAATCACTGTCCAAGAATGAGAACAGTTTGTCTCAGTTCTGGAAGCTATTCAATGAACTGTGTGTTCATTCATATAGAGGGACATGTTGGACATGTCAATGTCTGTATCACGCTACACCAAACTGGAGCTGGACTCATCCATGACTTAATTATCAACCAGACCCAGGAGCAGATGGTCCCAACCTCTCATACACATGAACACACTTGCTCATAGCATATGCCACGCTAACTACTTTTAGTACGACTACCAGCACACTGTGCCAAGTATAAGGAAAATGCTAATCTTGTATTATAAATGGATCTCTAAAAATATTTAATTTGAGGATACACGTGCTGTTCCTTAGCATTCACCTCTGTCATGTTGTCAGAACTTTGCACATCCCCCCTTACTACAGGCTGCACTTTTGTACGTCACCCTTGGATGAAAGTGTATTCTAAAAGTTTAACTTTCTGGGATTTTTTTAAATGTAATTTAAGTTCACTGACCTACCTTCTCTTTTTCCTAATTATTTTTTAACATTTGGGACATGGACTCTCGAACTTTCTCTCCAGAGGAAAAACCTAAATTCTAAACACATTGGCAGTATTGTGCTGTTTGATTTCACTGTGTCCTTGTTTTAGTTATTCATGTATTCATTTTTGACAGCAATTAAGTATGACGCAGCCAAGGAGGAGCGATACATGCAGGAGGCCAAGCAGAAGGAGCTGCAGCGCATTGAAGAGGCACTGCAGATGGCTGCACGCAGAGGTAAGGACACAATCCCACTTGTGACGTCCGTAGAACTCCACACAGACGTGGCTCCAACCAGGCCTGGATCGGGTCGCTCCGTGTACGTTCTAGACTCAGTGCCAACGTGGACAAAAGTGTTTGAGTAAATAAAATGCCTTTTGAAATGTATTTAGGACTATGCTTATGCTATAGTCACACTCATTGGCTTTTTAGTCGTTTTACTTTTTTCAAACTGGAGCCTAGAGTATCTGGAGAGACTTGCACACTGCTTCATCCTGGCAATAACTGTTAACAAAATCAAAAAATATTTTGGACCTAAGTGGTTATGTGTAGTATGAAACTGGCTTACACTGAAACACACTGAATCTTCCTTTTCATCCTTTTCTGCTCCTCTGCCACTTCACCCTTTTTCTAACGCTATGCTTAATGCATTCTGGAGAGAAGAAGTAGTTAGTTATTCAACTTCATTCAAGTATTGAATCACTTTATCTCCATATATGGCAGTTAGTCTACATGTCTGAGTGTCCACCCACCCCTAGCCCACCCAGACACACATACTCCTGTGGCAGTCTATTGAAGCAGACAGGGTCAAAGAAAACCAAAAGTTCCTGTGGTGGTGCTGTTTTTTTTACCCATGCCTTTGATCAGGGAGGAATTCAATGTTGCTGAGTCACCTCAGCACGTCAGGTTTTTCTAGCCTTGTGGTAGATGGAAACATGGCAGTTTGTTCTGTTGCTCTAAAACGATGTTTACCTCACTGACCCACCTGCGCTAATTGCCCAAAGGTGTTTATATAATGGATGAAATGCATAAATAAATCCCATCTCCTTTGAGACCACCTGTCTAACCAGCTTATTGGCACAAGACAAGAAAATCGTTGTTCTTCGATGGGAATAAACCAAGCTATTCGGCATGTAAAATGATGAATGGGTGATTTTTAATGTGTGTATTTTCTGCTGTTTGCCTTGTGCTAACGCTGGACACAGACTCTCAGACGGGAGAGCTCTTGTTTAACCTGGAGAGTGTTGTGTACAAGGAGCCCCTGCACGGTAGGTTCCATATCGTAGCAGTCAGGATCGTTGTAGCATTGGGCCATTGAGCATCACCTATAGGCCAAGAAAACATTAGACTGAACTAAGGTCTCACCATCAAAACCCTTGCTATCTTTGTATGTATGTTTTAGCTTACATTTGACCTACACCAAAGCCGACTGTAGAATTAGGATATTAATAGAAAAAAGGCTGGAAAATAAAATGATGCTGCAGTTGTTATTACTGGAATACCCCCCCCCCCCCAAACCACCTTCCTTTCAAGACTTTGCTACAGATAACTGATCACACGTGCTTGTTTCTGATTTTTAAAACTTTATAGAATAGAATATTGAAATAAACACTTTCACATCCTTTTCTTCTGTTATTGTCAATGCTTGCTTTGCCCTTTCTACTTCCTGTGTGATATGTGTGTGGTTTCACTGCTGGCCTGACCTAAATTCTCTCCCCCTTACTGCTGCGTTTATCGTGTAAAGGACGTAAGATTAAAAAGCATAAAAAAGGCTTTAGGAAGTCTAAACGACATGAGCACAAACCAGGTAGGTTGCACCCTGTGTTGTGGTTGTTTGATGGTGAAACTTGCAGTATCTATCACATTGCCTCAAACTTCTAACCTCTGTTGCTTTCAATTAGAAAAAAACAACCAAAATGTGTGGATGGATTCCACATCAAGACTGAGTTTTTAGTTTGATATGTTTTCCATTTGATGTATATTATGCTATATTGTTATTTAATGCACATTTCAGAAAAGCCTCAGGATGAAAAGAAGGACACGTTTGCTGAGAAGATGGCCACGCAAGTCATCAAGAACCTGCAAGTCAAGATCACCAGTATTCATATCAGATATGAGGACGATGTAAGTGTCCTTGGCTGCGCTTCATTTCAAATGTTGTTCCCTTTCACCTGCCAGTGTTCACGCCCATTGCAGATGAAGGAGAAGGTTGGTTCCCATCGGTGAGAAGAAGGAACTAGAATGTCTGGGGGGTAGGCATACTGTGATTTGACTTCCTGTCATTAGTGGCATGGTGGGAGTGTGTGATGGGCTTTTTGATTTCTGTGTTCCAGCTGTCGGACCCCCAGCATCCGCTCTCCATGGGAGTCACCCTCGCTGAGCTGAGCTTGCAGGTGTGTGACAAACACACACTCAAACACAACCAGACAAACACATTTCCAAGACATGCGCACACTGTCACACCATGTTTTTTGATAGAAAGATGTCATAAGATGGAGGCAAATTGGGGGAATTGTCAGTCAAAGCAATCACTGTGTAACAATCTAATCACTGTGATCATTACCACTTCTTAGTAACCTCTCAATGACTTTTTCATACATGCTGTTTTTGAAAAGAATCTGAATAACTAGAAATGATGAACCAATTACCCAAATTTACCAAGAAAACGCACTAAATGTTGATAAATAATGTGTGCTTTTCTCTTTGTTTTTGTAGACAGCTGATGAGAACTGGAAGACATGCATACTAAATGAGGCTGCCAAGATTATCTACAAGGTAACATCGTTTGTCTTTCTGCACTATGCGACACAGAGATTCTTGTTAACATTATGACCCATATTTCATGACTTTCATAAAGTGTGTTTTCTATTGTAGCAATGACTGTACCTGTAGTGCTAAACAGTTAATATAAATGCACATTTTTACTTTGCATTTTATTTTACTGTATGTTGCTAATGCTACTATGATGACTATGTCTTTCTACTTCCCAGCTGGGTCGACTTGAATGTCTGTGTGCTTACTGGAATGTCAACAGCCCTCTTTTCTACAATGACTCATGGGAAGAGATAGTGGTAAGACATTACAACACTACTATTTTGACCTTTCACTCTTGAATAAATGTGCAGCATTCTTGCAATCCCAATATTGAAGCCATTCTGAAGATTCCTCATGATTAATACGATATCCCAACAAACAACCAAGAGACAACAGTATACACAGGGCTTGAAGAAAGCAACTTGGTCGTACTCTAGACACTTTTCAATTATTATTTTTCCATTCTTTCATTTGCTGTCACCCTAGTAGCCTCAGTATCTGAATGGAAGTTCAACCAAGCATGGTTGAACAGGCTATACAACCTTGTCTTGCCGTGTCTATGATGCAACAGCTACATTCTACCTGCCCCAGCCACATGTTAAGCACAGATATGAACTCACACAGCACACAAGGCCCAGTGGACTTTGCATCTGACCCACCAGCACACAACTGGCATTGTTAATGTGTGTGACATTTCCACACCAAATATTAATGTCAAGCTCTTGTGTCACAGTCATTAGTTTGCCCATTTACGAATTTATGATGCAAATGACCATCGGGAAAATACACACTTCTGTTGTAGACATTTTGTTTTTCACAACCATGGATCATTATTTCCTACTCTTTTTTGTCTTGTTAAATGTCACATCCAGGAAGTTTAATGAATATTTGTGTTAGTCTCTCCACATGCTGGTGTGGACATGAGAGAAGCTTGTTGTCATGAACATCACAACCCAGCCACATGTTAATGCTTTTAAAATGTTATTGTCCCCACTGAAGTGGCATGTAAGGTGACAACGTAGCTGCTAATTTTTCATCAGGTAGTTAGCCTTTATGTTATACTTTTTACACTGACTGCTTTCACAATTACAGGGGAGATTTGAATCCAAGTGCTCTAGTACTGAGCTGAACCCATCCCCCGAAGAAATGCCTTCTTAGAATGAACACTTCTTCATAGTGTCGAATGGTGCAGAGGATGATGCTAACTGTAAGATAAAATGGGTCAGGAAAACAAATGATTCCTTCAACTCTTTCCGACCAGATTTGATTTCCCAGAATCCCATGTGCCCTGACTCAGCTGTGCCAGCCTGGTAATAGATGGATCAGGCCTTGGCCGGGTGTCAGATCGTAGTTTATAGTCTGTGCTGTTGCCAGATGCTAGTGGAGACTAGAGGGGTACGTACACATCACACACACACACAACACTCAAACAACAGACAACATCCACTCATTTACTGTTTTTTTTTTATATACAGTTTTTGTCTCTTTAATACACGCACACACTCGCACACATACACACCAGAGAACAGATGACCCTTTTATGGAGGTTTTTTCCCCCCCAAGCTCTGCTGTACCACATAATTGGTTGGACTGTAGCCTTCGGCTTTAAGGCATTATGGTGACTCGGTGATGACTAGAGTAGAAATAGGATAATGTGACCGGCACAAACCAGATGCCTGGTCTGCCTCGTCTCAACATGACCCACTCCTCCACAATGACTTTTCAACTCTAAGGGGTCTGACGAACCCCTTTTAACGCTCCAAGTGACCCAGGTGTGTCACCTCGAGCATAAGATTGACTTTTCACACAAATTCACATCAGCATTTTAGCCAATGAGGTAAATGTCAGTACAGTGTTGAAATTGGTTTTCATTGTTTTCAACAAGGAGTTGGATACTAATGAATTGTGGTAAGGCGTTATTACTATGAATATGCATACATACACAGTAAAAACAATAGCATTATTATTTGTATTAACGGGGTGTGTATGTTGGCATTCCAGGTGTGTGTGTGTTTCAGTGTCAACAGCACCCAGAGAAAGCCCAGGTATGCCAGGAGTTGTTTCTGCAGTTACAAACTAAACAAACAATAACCCGTGACAAAGGCCGGTCCTGGTCCAAATGAATTCTCTGAAAATGTTGTCCGACCTGGCCAGAATCCATGGGGTTCTGGGTCCCTTTCCAAGACACTATTGACTGACAACCATTGTTATTCATAATGTTTGAACCTTTTATTTGATAGTAGTTTAAATGCTATCAGGTTCAACTGTGCATCCAGTATGTCAACAGGACTGGATGCTCCAGTAGCAGCTCACACAGCTGGCTATCGCATCACATGTTTGTTTTTTTGTCTTGTTTTTTTTCCGCTCATGGACATGGTAATAGTCAACACAAACCATATGCCATGGTCTTCGGATAACATAGGCTCACTCGGCCGCATCCAGGGATGTGTGCACCAGAGGATTTGACTCAACACAAGCACCCACTCTCTTTCTCTTATTTGTCTTTCTCTTTTGGCCTTTCTCTCTTTCTCAATCTCCGTGCCTGTCCTCTCTTTCTCTTTAACCGGAGAGCCTATGAGCCTGTTAGCCACTTCGACTAACTGATATGAATCATTATATAATATACATTTTCAACAGAACTGCCATTGGCATCACACTTTGACTTCTTTTTACTGTCAAGACTGGACAGCACAGGCAGGCCAGCGTCACAGATAGCAGATAGCCTTCTGTAAGCATTTGCTTCTAAGCAAAACCCGTTATCTACTGACGTGTTGACACACCAAGCATATTTTACTTCTCATTATATATGATCTTCTTTCAATTACTCATTGCACCTCACTTTACTTATGCACGTCATCTACAGTAGGTCTAAATGCCCAACCCACACATCTGCATGCAGACTCAGTGACTTTTGTGGCTCTTCTGTAGTTTTAACCATACTCTAGGTGTCTGGTACGACCAGCAATAGACAGTTCAGTATTGGATACACACGTAACCTGTACGAAGGTGCTTGGTAGTTGCTTCTCTCTACCCACCTTGCTGGTGGCCTTTACAAATGAATGTTTGTGGAACTGTGTCTGTTCAGTGCACGTCAGAATTAGGATTTACACACACCCGTGTCTGTTGACTGTCTGGGTAACTGTTCAATACGGCGCTATGCAATAAACTGTACTGGTGTACAGTACATTGCTGTCAGGGACAGACTGACGCACCTGGGATGACAGCTGGGGAGGCTGTGCTGGTGTGTGGAGAGGGGACAGAGTGCTTGTATAATGACAAACAGCTCTCTGGGATTTGTAGTCACTTTAAATATAGACTTCAGTCATATGACGGTAATGAAAACGTCCGTTTTTTTTCTGGTTCTGAAGAACTGGGTGTTTTGTTTGTTGACAGTATGCACAATTATTTGTCTGTACAATTGTGTGGCTGCAACAAAAAAAAACACATTAAATTGTCAATTATAAATACCCCACGTTGAAACAATTCGGAACCTCACCCTTCTGAAGAAACAGCGGAAGCATCTTTTGTGAGCCGGTAAGTGTACTGGGTCAACTGGAAACCGTGACTATGATGCTTTGTCCTCAACCTCTGTTTTTGTGTTTACAGGACAAGCTCAAAGCAGGCATCAGCACCAAAGAGCAGGAGCTCAAAGACTACCAATACAGTATGTGCAGTGCTCTTAACACAATTAACATCATTAGCATGTGAAAAGGAAGAGACGCTCTCTGTTCTCTTTCTAGTAATGCTTTCCCTTCGCCCCTCGCTCCGTGGTGGAAACCCTACTATTCCAACAGGAAATCATGGATATTCCACCTTTTATCTTTTAACAGCTTTTATCTTCACCTCCAAGTGACACCTACACACTGTGTGCACATGCACACACACACACACGCGCGCACACAGAATGCTGTGGATTTGAGGAACACATCCACATTTGGTGCCACACTTATACACTCACACCAGCAAACACACAATACCTGTCATATTTTGTTTCAATGTTAGCTTCAAACTTATAGTTTTTCACCTAAAGTTGTAGAGATGATAGTATGAACGCAAGTTGCAAGCATTTCGGAAATTCTGTGATGAGATGGATGTTACACAAATTTGTCTGGACGTGAAGGTGTTGCTCTCCATCCCCTGACATACTGCATGACTGTCTTGTAACTGTTTATGAGCTGAAACCGTTTTCACCACTTGTTTTGTGTCTCTCTCTTTGTTGCTCTGTAGTATTCAAACCCATCTTTGCTTCTGCTAAGATGTGTATCAACCCCAATGCTGAGGTCGAGCTCAAGTCCCCCAAAGCCAACCTGTACCTGGAGGTGCAGGACATAGCAATAGAGATGACCAAACCTCAGGTACACACACACACACGTTTTCATTGCCATTCTTGTGGGGACTCACAATTCAGTCCCAACAGCCTGTTATCTCAAACCCCTAATCTTAACCCTGTCCCTTGTAACCCTAACCGTAAAACTGTCACTAAATCCCAACTCCAATTCTAACCCACACCCAAAACCCCTTACAAATAGCACTTGAACTCGTGAGGACTAAGAAAATGTCCCTGCAAGTTCAAATTGTTTTACAATTACGTGTGGACTTTTGGTCCCTACAAGAATCGTTAAATAAGTTTGGTGATACACACAGACATCATCTGTCCTTGCTGCATTATCCAACATATCTGCTATTCTCACCTACAATCACATTCTGGTCGTCAGCTGTTCACTGACACATCTGATGGTTAGAAACCCAGCGTTCCTGTTTATACAAAGCTCACCGTCAGACTGCTTATCACACATGCACTATCTGTTAGTTCCTCTTCAGTGTGTAGATGGGAACTAAAGTACTTATAGTACTCTTTATAAACGAGGCTTGAAACAATTGATGAATCTCATTACATTATTCTGCCAAATTATTTACGTTTATGGTGAGCAATCATGACCAGAAACTTTGGAAAGGATGTTGAATATTCTCATATGAATCATCCTGATTCTGTCCTGTCCTTCTCACGCTGATCTGGTCTGTTCTTCACCTCCTCAGTACCTCACCATGATAGACCTTCTAGAGTCCATCGACTGCATGGTGAAGAATGGGCCCTACAGGAAATTTAGGCCAGATGTCCCTGTGAGCCGAAATGCCAAGCACTGGTAATTGCATCAAAAATCCAAATAAACATCTCAAAATAAATGTTTGTGTTATAATGAACAAATAAACCACTGAAGAGTAGACCTGCATTAGTCAGGGTACGACTGAAGAGTTTCATCTCACGGTGTTGCAGGTGGAAGTACTGCATGACCAGCGTGCTTGAGGTCCACATCAGACGCTTCAACCAGATGTGGTCGTGGTCCAACATCCGCAAGCACAGGCTGACCGTGAAGGCCTACAAGGCAGCTTACAAAGCCAAGCTGCTGACACAGGGGAAACCAAGAGAAGACGCGGAGAAACAGATCCAGGTCATTCTTCAGTTCCAGACACAGTTGAGAGGAGTTGATCCAGTTTTTTGGTGAAATCCAACAAAAAAAAACTTGTTCTCAACCTGTTTTGTCCATGACAGGACCTGGAGAAAGGGCTGGATGTATTCAACATAACCTTGGCCAGACAGCAAGCGCAAATGGAGGTTGGTACAGAAAAGCAGATTTTTTTTCCCACCTCAGTTTATATTGATCCGTTATGAAGGACAACAAACTCCAGAGTACGTTTTACCGCTCTCCCTTCACTCATATGTACATGCCTTTCTTCTTTTCCCACGCCTTCCACACCTCCTCACCTCAACTGGTCCCTCGTTCCCTCCACCCGTCGCTCCCCAGGTGATCCGGTCAGGCCAGAAGGTGGTGGCCAAGAAGGCGGTGGGGGGGCAGAAGCAGGGCGGGGGGGGCTTCTTCAGCAGCTTCTTCAGCAGAAAGGAGGGCAAGAAGAAGGAGCTGGAGGACCCCCAGGAGCAGGAGAGTGAGTCCCCCTTCATGTCCCCCTCCTGTACCCACCGGTCACCCACGGAGTCTTTTCATTAGTTGCCGCGGGAAAAGACGATAACTGTATTAAATGCCGCACAGCATAATACTAGCTCACGCAGTGTTGAACTAACTTTATAACCCACTTTAATAATGTATATGCACTGTGGTAGTTACGCCATGTTTCGACTGAAAGTTTACCGGATGCTTCTCTCCCACCCGTCAGGCACAGGCTTGGATGAGCTGATGACCGCTGATGAAAAGACCAAACTCTACACTGCCATCGGATACAGTGGCAGTTCACACAACCTGGCCTTACCTAAGCAGGTGGGTGCATGTAAACACACACACACTCTCACACTAACGCCTTACATTTCATTAATTTAGCAGACATTTGTATTCTTAGAGACACACATGAAGGATCAGAAGTGCACAGTTTTAACATTCTCACAGGAACACATACACATCATGTGGGTGTTGATGTTGTGTACGTGTTCCAGTATGTGGCAGTGATCATCACCTTCAAGCTCTTCAGGACGTCCATCACGCTGAGGGAGGAGCCTAACGTTCCAGAGATCCTCAAGGTCCAGATGATCGACCTGAGCACCAGCATATCTCAGAGGCCCGGGGCACAGGCTATCAAGTAGGTCCACCTGTCTCTCTCTCTCTCGCTCGCTCGCATGCACGCACGCACGCACACTGTGAAAGGACCACGTGAACACCTGTCTATCTGTGTCAAGTGGATAGTCCAACAACTGCGCTTCTCCCATCAGATAAAGCAACTCATCAGTGCACATCAAATAGAAACCCTGCTCTGATTTGGGTGTAACCCAACAGCGGAAATATGCACATCGAACCTTAATGTAACATAGTACTGGCTCACAGCGATGGCACTTGGTATCTAGCCTGCAATAGCTCTTGACCAAGATTAGATGGTTGCCACTCAGTTGCACGGTAGTTACACGTGCAAGTTGCACACACATGCACACACACTTTGTGACTGGAAACCCGTAAACTAATTGACTCACTCCCTGACAAACACACGTACACATTATGTCCAGGTATCCAACTCCGCAGTACACACTCATTCTCGCTTTCATTCTTTTCACTCACTTCTTCCTCTCCCCCTCTTCCTGTTCCTCTCCCCCTCTTCCTCTCTTCCTCTCCCCCTCTTCCTTTCCCCCTCTTCCTCTCCTTCTCCCCCTCTTCCTGTTCCTCTCCCCCTCTTCCTCTCTTCCTCTCCCCCTCTTCCTTTCCCCCTCTTCCTCTCCTTCTCCCCCTCTTCCTGTTCCTCTCCCCCTCTTCCTCTCCCCCTCTTCCTCTTCCTCTCCCCCTCTTCCTCTTTCTCTCCCCCTCTTCCTCTTCCTCTCCCCCTCTTCCTCTTCCCCCTCAGGGTGGAGGCGGGGCTGCAGCACTGGTATGTGACTGGCCTGGAGCAGCAAGGGGAGGTCCCCTCCCTCATAGCCTCCGTGGGAGGCTCCACCTCCTCCCTGCTCAGCATCCTGTTTGAGCTCAACCCGGAGGACAACCCGGCCGACCAGCTGCTCCGTGTGCACTCGCAGCCTGTGGAGATCATCTATGACGCGGTACTCTGACACCCACAGTACACCCTGCAGTATATGCACATGTGTGCTGCGGCTCCGTGTAGTTTACATGTGGACATACGCAAAGATACTGATGCTAACATCTGTTCCCGCTGACCTCTCGCCCACCCTGTAGAACTCATAAAAGAGACCTGATATTTCCTAACTATTCTTCTTTCTCGCCTCACAGCTGTACACGCACACACACACACATGCCCCCCCTGTATCTAACCGCAGACCAACAGACATTGTCCAGCCAGCAAACATATGACTCACCGTTAATTAAATAATCAATATAATTTTCCCTTGAGGCTAAGTCTTTGTGGGTAATGTTGTGGATAATGTAGTGGGTTATCTAAAGGGTGTAATGTCGATATTTATGATTTACTATACACTACAGCTCAAATACAACATATTGTTCGGAAGGAATTGACTGCATGTTGTACTGAATGTATGTCATGGATGTGTTTTGACGTCGGCCCGTCAGTTGACAGTGAACAGCATGGCGGAGTTCTTTAAGACGGCGAAAGGCGTGGACCTGGAGGTGCTGACCTCCGCTACCCTCATGAAGCTGGAGGAGATCAAGGAGAAAACCGCTACGGGTACGCACCCAGCTCCAGCTCTGCACAAACACCTAGAAACACACACTCTTGTGTACGCCTTCAAAGAGCAATGTTTGGGATCCTCTCACTCATGTTTTTCAAAGCACAATTGACTTCCTGTACTCCAAACGAGCGAACTGCTCTGCAGCTGCTGGGGCTTATCACCTTGATGTTCTGTCAGGCCTGTCACACATCATTGAGAACCGTAAGATTCTGGACCTGAGGATCAACCTCAAGCCTTCCTACCTGCTGGTGCCCAAGTCTGGCTTTTACCAACCCAAGACTGACCTGATGATCATCGACTTTGGTAGTTTACAAGTGAGTCAAGGAACCTTAACTTATTAGCAATGTTGTGCGAGTGTGTGCGTATACGTGTATGTGTGTCTCATAATGTGCGTTGTATGTAGTTAAACAGTGTGGACCAAGGTAACCAGCAGCCAGCGTCTCCCAGCTTCTCCTCCCTGGAGGAGATCATGGACCGAGCCTATGAGAGATACTCCCTGGAGCTACGCAGTGTCCAGGTGCTCTACAGCAAGTCAGGTACACACACACTCTCACACACACACCCTCTCGCACACACACACACTCTCTCTCACACACACACACACACACACACACAGTATTACAAATGGCAAAAGGAGTATAAGATGGAAACATAATAATTATAAAATGTGTCAATGTATTCATAATTTCTATATATATATTATGTTATATTTCATAATACTGTATGTGTACCTACATTTGCCTACTTTTGGAGATGACGTTGTTGCAGAGTTGTCTTGGTGCCCATGCAGATCTCTCTGCATCTCTCTCCCCAGGGGAGACATGGAAAACTGCTCGCCTACAGGGCTCGTCCATGCAGCACATCCTCCAGCCAATGGACTTCACCGTCCAGCTGGCTAAATGCATGGTGGACAACGACGCCAGAATGGCCAGGTACACCGTCTCAGGCCAAAGATACATTTTGGTCGTGGCCTCACATTTTTATGTCAAATTATTTATTCATTAAAACCTCTTTTCATTGCTTTTTTAAACTAGTATCACAATGGTTTTCGACATTTAAATTGGGATTATTACAAATATCACCAAAGGTCTATAGGTAAGGTATTGGTTTGTGTGACAGGTTCAAAGTGTCAGGGGAACTGCCATTGCTCCATGTGAAGATCTCAGACCAGAAGATCCAAGGTGTTCTAGACCTGGTCAACAGCATCCCCCTGCCCCTTAAGGGCTCAACCCCCTCCACCCCTACTGGGAAGGTACACTTAGTACAGTCCATTAAAACCACACACACAGGATTTTAGGGCTGTGTAGATACACTGGGCCGTTTTGGACATTTTGGGTTATGTTAGGAATAATATTGTAAATGCTGTGGAAAATGTGTACAATTCATCCTACCAATATTAATAAGGTACATGTATTTCTAGGTGCTGGCGCTAGCTGATACCAGACCAAGAGTTCTAAGTATAAACCCCTCAACTCTTCCATATGCAATGGAAACAGGTATTGATTTCATGTACATTCACTCTCTTGATAAACTAGGAAAGGTATAGGTAAGCACAGTTGGCAAGTGACAAAGATCAGTGAAGAGCTGTGAAACAACAGCGCCCCCACCGGGTGTCTGGAGAGACCATTATCCCCACAATTGCCTCTCCAGGTAGAAATTGCCCTTGGGCTCAGATGCAGAATTACCTTATCCTTACTGGATTTCAACCCTAATCCTAGGACAAGAAAACAACTGGCTGTAGATTAGGATTTACATTTAGTCATTTAGCAGACGCTCTTATCCAGAGCGACTTACAGTAAGTACAGGGACATTCTCCCTGAGGCAAGTAGGGTGAAGGTCATTTGGCACAGCCGGGAATCGAACTGGCAACCTTCTGATTACTAGCCCGCTTCCCTCACCGCTCAGCCACCTGACTCCCTACTATTTAGGAAGGGTATATTTCCCATAGGAGTGTGCATAGGAAGGTATACATTTCTATGTCATGAATTCTTTAGTCAATAGATGGTGACTATTCATTGCTGCATGTATGACTTCTACAGTACAGAAAAATGTGTCCATGTTCTGCTCTTCCATAGATTCTGATGAGGATGCCAGTGAGAGGTCCATGATGAATGAAGACCACCGGCGCTCGGCCAGTGAGGAGCTCACTGACGTGCAGTTCAAGTTTGAAGTCAAAGCGGTACAGAAGACTTATGGATGAAAGATATTATGTGTAAAAAATATTTTGTGTTGTTGTATTCTCATGATCACGACTTAAGAAAAAGTTGGTATGTTGTGATCTTGTGAAACAACTTTCACTAGTAGTGGACTGAAGCCTATTTGTGATGGACGGTATGTCTTAGGCAGGAACCATCAAATTGTTAGATTAGACATGACGTATTGTCGAACAATCATGTTTTCTTTTGTTATTTGTAAAAGGAACTTACACCTACCTGTAATGTGTGTGTGCACGTGTGTGTGTGTGCACGTGTGTGTGCGCACGAGTGTGTGCACGTGTGTGTCATTGTGTCCCTGCTCAGGTGCTTCTAGAGTTGACTCGTCAGGCAGACCAGGAGAACACCGTGCTGGCCCTCAGCGTCACCCAGCTGGGAGCCGAGGGCAAGATGAGGACCTATGATCTGTCCATCACCTCCTACCTCCGCAAAGTAGGCCTGGACTACTGGGAAATCAGAGGTTAGGATTAGGGCACACACACACTAACTTGGTTCTGTGAGTCATTGAGTGCTTCCTCTCTTTCTGAAACCAAAAGGCCAAATGGTATGGTATCGATGGTACCATCGAAAAAACGACAGCTGTTTCACTTACTACTGTCATGTTAATGCGCACAGATGATTCCGCATATAACTTGAGAGTAACAGCTCCAATCAGGTTATTGCGGTGGAAACGCTGTTTTATTAGAATACAACCTTGAGTGAACACAAGTTATGATCTCCTTTTTTGTCTCTCAGATGCCCAAAATCAGCCTCTTCACCTAATCAGCTCTTCTGACAAGCAGGGCTGTGACCTACTAAAGGTGGAATACATCAAAGTAAGTGGACCTCACAAGCCCTTTGTTTGCCTCTAATTCACTCCAAAAGCTTTCCACTTTAACGCAAAGTGAACAAGTAAAAGTAGCTATTTTGGTAAGTGTTATGATTAAAACATAATTGTGGTCTATCTTTATGGCCCAAAGTAGTCGCATACTTGTTTTCATCCCTTTGTTTTGGTTTGTTTAATTATTTTTTCCAGGCTGATACTAATGGTCCAAACTTCCAAACCATGTTTGACAATACTGAGCAAACACTGAAGGTGGGTGATTCATTGGTGTTTCTTCTCTGTTGCCGAGACAACAGACAGTAGATGCTGTATGAGGAGGTGCCGTGTAATGTGTTTATCAAACACCATTTGTCAGCACTGAACTTTAGCATTGACAGACTATAAAACACTTAGCACGGGACTATTTTATACACTTAAAGTACTTAAATACTTAAAGCTGCATTTAAGGTCCTCACTTTTCTATGTCATCACTGTGGCAAGTTCCACATGATCATAACCGATTAGCCATACCATATAGATTATATAACGCCTTTTGTTTTACAGAAATAGGTTTTTACAAAATTATTTAGAGGTAGCAAATATTTGTAAATTATTTGTTTGAATAGCTTTTTGTTCCCTTAAGTAAATGTTTCTAATAGAGGCTTACTAATATACTGTACAGTATTTCCTGGCAGATCTACATTTTTGGACATATTAGCGACATATTCTTTATTTTATACCCAAATAATTGGATTGGACTGTAGTCCCATAGTGGTCAGGCTGTTGTTCCAAACATGTCTAGTGCCTGCAGCTTTGTAGTGATGTGACCGTGTGTGTATACAGGTGGAGTTCTCCTCGTTGGACTTCCTTCTCCATACCAAAGCTCTGCTGTCTACCATAAACTATCTGAACACTGCCGTGCCGCAAGAGCTCACCACCATTAAGGAGCGTGAGGCCAAGACGCAGGTGCAGAAAGGCCGACAAGGCAGGACAGGTATACTGACCTTGCCTCACTCGCATGCACCTCAAGGAGCCTCACATTCTATTGGACCGTCTCAACATCCGTATGGTTTCGTCAGCCAAATATTGTCTCAAGAACATTTTAATTATCCCTCAAAAGGGGACATTTATTTGGTCACTGGAGGATTTCAAATAACTTAGTTTACAATTCCCTATGCTTTGCAGTGTTGAAAGGATCCAAAGATGCCAACGTCTTCAATTTTAAGTTGTTTGCCATGTTGGGTTGTTTCCGCGTGGAGGTCTGTGATGACCGACGGAACATCGCTGATATCAGAGTCCAGGGTAAGTTCTACTGTGCACTGTGGCTCCAAAATACACACTGGTCCTTGACTCTGACAATTATTCTGTTAGAACTAAGCACTTCAGACCCTGGATCTTCAGCTGTTCTTTATGCACTATTTGTCTGTTGCTTTGCATAAAAGCTTCTGTTAAATGGAATGAAATATAATGGGAATGATTGTGAAACAATAAAGGATTCAGCTCATTTAGATCATCAATATGCACTTCAGATGAATGTATTCTGTTGGTGCATGAAGTACACATTCCGTTCATCATTTCCTTCATTAGGTATTGATGCTTCTGTGCTGGTTCAGGCCAAACAGACAGAAGTGTTTGCAAGGCTCAGAGACATTGTAGTGATGGATGTTGACCCCAAAACAATTCACAAAAAAGTAAGTATGTATAAGTATGTATTGTATTTTACCTTGCGTGTGTTGCATTTTTGCCTTAAAACCAGTAGGATTACACATTGCTCTTGTTGCATTTATTATTTGTATGTCGATAATTGCGAGTTTTACACAGAGAAGTAGGTACATAATTAACGAATCATGCATGTTATTCTGTTTGGTGAATACAACATGTTTCAGAACACCATATAGCAAACACCTGATGTTCTGTGACTTCCTGTAGGCGGTGTCTATCATGGGGGAGGAGGTGTTCAGCTTCAAGTTGTCGCTGTACCCCTGTGCCACAGAGGGCGAGGCCTACTCTGACACCTCCAAGGTGGACGGGAAGGTCACCATGAGACTAGGCTGCATCAAGATTGTCTACCTCCACAAGTTTCTCATGTCACTGCTGGTGAGAGCGAGCTATACCAGCAATGCATATCTGTTAGTTCCTACAAACACAAAACTAATTGTAGTAGAGTTTAGCAAGATAACAATAAATGGGGATGGGTATCGCTCAGTGACTGAGTATTTGACTGCAGATCAATTGCAAATATTATTATTTTTAAATCAGTTTGTTGTATGTTTAGCAAATTATTATTATTATGGATGGCGATGTATGCTTTGATTCATAAATGTGTACGGTACTAAGCAAAGCATCCATAATGTTTTTGTTGTTGTAGTAAACTGTACAATTCACTTTTCTTTGCCAAAACTGTCCTTAAGCTTTTGTAAAATTCTTCTTTCGACCTCTTTATGATGGAATCATCCAGAGGATGCTTCTGTGTTCTCTTTCTTGTATCAGAGCATGTTTGCTGTGGATTTGCTTTCATTTATTTCTCTCCTTCCTAAATCTGTCTTGTTCTTTCCAGGCCTCTTTTAGCTATCAGTATCCCTCTCCTGATGAGGTACATGCTTTGGCATGAAGCATTAAACTGCATTAAACCTTTGCTTTGCAGCTTTATCCAACGATGCTATCACACTTTAAATCCACACTTTAGACTAATGTCACTTTGTAAGCCAGACCAGTTTTTTGGGGAACTAGAGACAGTGTTCTAATACTTTACCCAAGACTAACACTTTTCCAAAAATGCACCTTAAGTGTAGTTTTTCCAGGTGAAAGTTTTTGATTTGGGATCTGGCTTAACTTTGTCAGAAAACCATGTCCTTAATGTTTACACTCCACTGTAAGACACATGCATCCCCTGTTTTAGCAAGTGGGTTAGTGTGAAGCCTCCTTCAAAACCCTTTAGGATGTTGACTGTGCATGTCAATGTTCTTTGAAACACTGGCCTGACCTTTCACTCACAAACATCAACTGAAACACCAACTCAGATATGAAGTGTAAAGTTTGTATTGATGTATGTGAACAGGAAGAAGTCTCAATGTTGATGACAATATCATCTTGCTAGGTCCACCTTTTTGTGTGTGTTTCACCACCACTCCTATTGTGTGACCTAAATGTTGAGTTGTGTGAACTATAAAAAATGAAAAGCACTCCTAATTCATATTTGATTGAATTCAGATTGTATTTGGTATGGTAGCCATATTTGACTAAATGTTGTACAGCTGCGTTTCAGATATTTACTTGAGGATAGTGACCTATTTGTGAAAAGTTCATATCAACTTGGAGTACAAGCAGCCGTTAAACGAACAAGCACATCTGGTGAAGAGATTGAGGCTAGCAAACTATAGCTTGATATGTGCATTTGTTGGATGCAGACGTCTGTTTTGACACTGAATATGATGCTATGGGTCTTGTTCGCATGTTAGTATGTCTCCTGCCTTTTAGTATCTTGTCAGCACTTTGGGTAGTTATCTGTACTGGAATGGTTTGTCTGAGCACGAAAAAGGAATGCTTTTCATACACAACATGTAAGAGTAACCAAACCTCACTTTTTCATAAACGCTTCTAATATCACTCAACTGCCATTTGTAAACTTGCCTACTCTGTATTTTCTTCCTTCTCTTGTTGTCCCTGTCATACATGTGTGAGAATTCACTTGAGTAAATTGACATTGAGTAATTTCTAACTAGCCTAAACATTTGTATTACTTACTTAATACATTTCCTTGCATGAATGCCTATCACCAAATCACCTTGGGGTCGTGAAATTCTCACACATTTCCAACAACTCCTTCTAACTGTGCTTTCTTGATCCTCATCATGGCTTACATACTTATGGATTCATGCACAGACAATCTCAGACCATTTTTATTGTATTGATTGGAATCTGCTATGTTTCCCAGAGGTTTGTGGACAACTTCCAGACAGCTAAAGAGGCCCTGAGTGCAGCCACTGCTCAGGCAGCAGAGAAGGCAGCCTCTAGCGTCAGGGACTTTGCCCAGAAGAGCTTCCGTCTCTCCATGGACATCCGGCTGAAGGCCCCCCTCATCATCATACCACAGTCCTCCGACTCCCACAATGCCTTTGTGGTGGACCTGGGTCTGATCACCGTGGGCAACAGTTTCAGTCTGATGTCAGCCGAAGGGCTTCCTCTCCCAGCCGTGGTAGAGAAGATGGATGTGAAGCTCAACCACCTCAAGTTGTCCAGGTGTGTGTGTGTGTGTTTGTGTTTGTGAGCATATATGTACTCTTGCGGGGTAGTAGAGTTTATCAATAATTATTGTATCTTATCTTTTCTTTTAGAACTAGTTTGAAACAAGGTTCTCCACAGCCAGACATCGAGATCCTCCAGCCAATAAACTTGGAACTGCTTGTCCACCGCAACCTGGCAGCCTCATGGTTCACAAAGATCCCTGGGGTCCAGGTCCAGGGCGTTCTCAAGTCTATGAACGTAGGTGCATCACCTATATCACTTCCAATCCCCTGTAGTAGAAGACAGCAATATTCTGAGTGAGTTCTCAAAGTTTGGCATGGCATGTTTTCTTAAGCCTGCTCTTTTCCCTTGTCGCAGATGGCACTTGGGCAAGAAGATTTTGCAGTTCTGATGAAGATTCTGGTTGAGAACATAGGGGAGGGAAGCAAAGAGCACAGCATGGATGTGAAGAGGCAGGTGGCACAAGGTAAGAATGATTGACAGAACCAGTCAACAATGAAAATGACTTTACATCTCTGAAAGATGAACTACACGGTCTGTCTTTGCCTCCATTGGACTCCCTTATTTACAGAGAAAGCAGAAATGGCCGAACAGCAGATAGACATGGTGTCTTTACCAATTGGTTCTGAAAGTCGGCATGCTTTGACAAACGGAGGCCCCAGTGAAAACACAGTCAATGTCCTCCTCAACTTTGAAATCAAGGAGGTACAGTACAGTTGGACCCCTACACCTTATCCTAGCCGGGCTTGTCCACCATCCAAGAAAATGCATTTGGCCCAACTGTCCTTCAGACTTTTGTAGATGACAGCTTATATACAGACATTTCTACATTTCCATCTCTTCAGGTGGTGCTGAAACTGCAAAAGACCAGGGAGGAGAAGGAGAATCCATTCCTGGTTCTGCATGTGGCTCACCTAGGTATAAACACCAAAGTCCGAAAGTACGACATGGATGCCACCACATACATCAAGAAGATCACCATGAAATGCCTGGAATTTGCCGGTCAGTTTCCGTTTCCGAGTCGGAAATGCATGCCACTGTACACCTTTTTATTATTGCTCATACACTTGAAAATGTGTTTGGTTTCTCTGTGCAGATTCCAGTGGCGAGCCGCTGTGTCTGATCAGTTCTTCGGTGGAGCCTGGTGCTGAGCTTCTCAAAGTGCAATACTTTAAGGTGACTCCTACTTTATCTTTGTATTTCAATGCTAAGGTTTGAATACTGACTCACCAGGCTGAAAGATAGACAGACAGGCTTGTTAAACAGACAATCACGTTGACAGAGGCATGATGCCATATTATATCCCAAGACAGCCTTTTCTAAGGCCATGCTTTTTGTGCTGAGCACCTGTGGTGTTTGGCGTCAGGGCAACCCAGTTATGTCCTGGAGCTTTTTTTAGTTCAGTTCCATTTAGGTACAGTAATGGTCTACATTGTAGACAGTTCAGAGACTTGTTAATTTCACGAGCAAACATCAGCTGGGATGGTGATGACGATGATGCAGGCTTGCACAATGCTGGATGAAATGGGAGGGGGTGAGAATGGTTCCGATATGTTGATAAACGATGGGGTGGAATAACATTTCTTTCACAGAAAAACTCCATGGGAAATAATATCGCTAAGCAAGATTGTCAATCACGGTCTTTATGACTGCACTTTTTCTTTCTTCAGGCTGACAGAAATGGGCCGAATTTTGCAACGATCTACAACAACATCGAGCAGAGGATGGATGTAAGTGAGCCCATCGACTGTTGTTGGCCATTAAATGACAGTCTTGTCTGCATACGCTTGATTCACATTCATGTGCAAGATTATTAATACACATCAGTCATTGTAATTCCTTTATGGCTTTGAAGGGTCATAAATAAAACTGTGTGAAGCCCGCCGACAGCCCTGTCTCTTTGTGTGACTTCAAAATGTCCCAGTTGGATTATCTGCCCGGGAGACTGAATAAAGTGACTCCGACTGGCCTCATCTCGGACCCCTCATATCTCCCTTTCTCTTTTTCTCACCCTTTTGTCTCTCTCTCCATCTCCAACTTCATTCTCTCTTCCATTGCCACCCCCCTCCATCTCTGTATAGGTGACATTCTCATCTCTGGACCTGTTGCTACACACTGAGGCTCTGCTGTCCACCATCAACTTCCTGTCTGCGGCCCTGCGCCCCAGCAGCCCGCCCTCACCAGAGAGGGAACCCAGACAGATTAAGGGGGAGAGCAGGGCCGCCTCAGCCAAGTCAAGTAAGCACATTTAAACACCCACATTCACACACGTTGCAATAATAAATAATGTATTCAGACATGTTTCGTTTTTTTGTGACATTTACGGGGTGGATTTAAACCTGGGATCACTTGATAAACAGGGAAATGCTCTACCACTGAACTAGACCCTCCCTCATACACACACAAACAAGGTAGGGCAAGGATTTGACCAGGGTAAATACTGAATTCCTGTTATGTGACTGAAAACTGATTCAAACACATTGGTGAGAAAACAGTGCCAGATTATCTCTGGGAGGTAAGTCATTACTGTGTGTGTGTGTTCAAATACCCTGTCATTGTGTTCAAACATGTGAGAGAGAGATGGGGAGAGGAGGGCACAGCAAGGGTTAATATACAGTAGTAAAAAGTCAAGAGAGACAGCACATACTACAGTCAAACAGATGTATACAAATACAGTTTAAACAGTCCCAGAGGCTTTTCCTGCCCTAACAGGTTTAAACAGCAAAGTCAAAACAGTGACCAGATACTGGTCAGGCAAACACCATAAGTAGGCCATCCACTTCAACCCACTACCTCATTATCTGTGTATTCAATGCTCATGTCATACTGTAAGTACTCTACTGCCTTTGCACACACAAGTTACACACAACATTTACAGCTTGACCCATTTCCCATAATGGGTTACAGTGTCAATAGAGCAGTGGGACCCTTTGTGATTATAGCCTATAGCCTGTCTAGAATGTTTTAAAAATAGACCCCCACACACTTCTGAGCCTTGTTCACCTGAAGGACCCTGTATTTCTGTTGAGTGCTGTTAAGTGTGGGTGGATTCCAAATCTCCCTCTCTGCTCTCTCATAGCCAGATGATGGAAACCGCAGTCTGGAAACAGCTTCACAAAGGGCCCTCTGCATAACAGACCATCCATTATGTCATACGGGGTATCGGTCATTCAAAATGTGATTAATGCAGAACATTGAGTGCGTGCGGTTTTGAGTCCACCATTGTGTTATCTCAGTGAATTCATCCTCATTTATTGGTTTTCAGGGATACGTGGCTTTTTCTATGATCAACTGCATTTTTGACACTGCCCGTTTCCATGCCAGCTGCTCTAGGTTCACCTTCGGACAGTGACGTGATAGATCTGAAGATCACAATGCGGCTAGGGGCCTTCAACGTCCTAGTGTGTGACCAGAGAAGCAACATGGCCGACATCAAGATCCAAGGTAACCGTTTACTCGACCGTAACCTTGAACTCTGAACAAGTTCATTTGAACGCCTCCTCCTACTATGGATGTGGTGCTGGACTTCTGTCCAACATGATGGCTGACTTGAGCGTGTGTAAAGAGTTTAATAGAAAATGTTTTGTTCTGGTTTAGGCATTGATGGATCTCTGCTGATGCAAGGACCCCAAACACACATATCCTCCCGTCTGAGGGATTTCATCGTCATTAATGTTGATCCTAAAAGTATTCACAAAAAGGCAAGAACGGCATCATACTGCCAACTCACTTTGTAATATTGGCATTTGCTGCATCATTGTGGACAAATACATCATTATAATGGGTAAATGCTGCTGTCATTACATTTAATTTAGGACAGGAATTTGACATTTAGTACTGAAAAAAAGCTTGTAACTTGTTTTCTTTCTTCTTGCAGGCTATCTCAATAGTAGGGGACGAGGTGTTCAGTTTTGCCATGAGTCTGACCCCCAAAGCTACGGAAGGAGCCGGATACGCCGACACATCAAAGGTGGACGGCAAGCTCAAGCTAAACGTGGGCTGCATCCAAGTGGTCTACCTCCACAAATTTGTTATGTCTTTACTGGTAAGTCTTCACACGTTCATTTTCACATTGAAGCAGGCTTCCTGATGACATGTTATGTGTATTTTTCAAAAGTGGATATGTTGAAAATGTTCTTTCTTTTCTCAGAACTTCACCAACAACTTCCAGACAGCTAAAGAGGCCCTGAGTGCAGCCACTGCTCAGGCAGCAGAGAAGGCAGCCTCCAGCGTCAGGGACTTTGCCCAGAAGAGCTTCCGTCTCTCCATGGACATCCGGCTGAAGGCCCCCCTCATCATCATACCACAGTCCTCCGACTCCCACAATGCACTGGAGGTGGACCTGGGTCTGATCACCGTGGGCAACAGTTTCTCTCTGCTTCCTGTAGAGGGCTGTCCTCTGCCTGCAGTTATTGATAACATGGACATACAACTCACGCAGCTTAAACTTTCCAGGTCTGCTTTTCTTTCATTGCATGCCATCATTTAGCAAAAGTCAAGATATACTTTAAAATATTTCATCATATAACATATATATATTCATATAACAAAACTACTAGTACATACGTTTGTAAGTCTATTTACTAATCTATGTTCCCTCAGAATTTGCTTGGATACGGAGTCCTCTCCGCCTGCCACTGAGCTCCTGGAGCCTCTCAACCTGGTCCTGACTGTGAAGAGGAACCTGGCAGCGGCATGGTACCCCAAGATGTCCGCCATCGAGATCGATGGAGACTTAAAGCCCATGAAGGTACGTGTATACATACCGATGTGTACATAGTTTCATCATACACTCTTTTTCGCCAGTTATGAACAAGGGTATAAGGGTCTTTGCTACAATAGTGTCACAAAGCAGACTCTTTGTTGAACTCTGTTGTGCCTTAAATCAATAATTCAGCAGTAAACTAGCCTTACAGTCAACTGTTTACCATGTTTCACTAGCAAGATTAGCTTAAGTCAAGTGTTGGTCCTTGGGTCCTCCTCAGGTTGCCTTGAGTCAGGGCGATCTGACAGTTCTGTTGAAGATCCTGACGGAGAACATTGGAGAGGCTAGCAGCCTGCAGTCTGAACCCCAGACCAGTGTTGAAGCTTCTCAGAGACTGGCAATCACTCCACAGTGGAAGACGGGCTCCCCTGTTAAAGGTTAGAAGGCTCAAGCAAACCGTAGAACACAAACTGAATCCAGTCTGTGAATATCGGGATGGAAATGTTATTAGTGTGTGTGTGTGTGTGTTAATTTGATGTATTTCAATATCTTGCTATTTTTCTCTTTTCCCCAAGGTGGCTTTGAGAAACAACATGAATGTAATGACGAAGAGGAAGACGAGCCCCTGGCAACTATGACGTTCAATTTTAACATTGAGTCACTAGGGCTGGTCCTCTACAGCGACGATCCTAAACAGGTAGCTGCCCAGCGTTTCATAGATGCACAAAGCTTCGAGGACAAACATAAACACAGTAGTTAGTATCTTGTACTAATTACTCAGGAATGGCAATGTTTTCTTAAGCAGACGTAGTTTATTGTTAATGTGCTACAACATAAACTCTCAATCTGAACGCTTAGGAACTTATTGTTCCAAGCAGTGAACTGGATGTAATTACTACATTTTCTTAACTGACATGTTTGGCACAACGGTTCAGCAATTATTGATTTTTTGCTGGCGAAGTGACCTGTTTGTCCGTGGTCCCTGACAGAAAGCAGCTGTGAGCCAGCACCAGTGTGGCATGCGACTGGGGGAATTTACCCTCCATCTGATGAAGGCTTCAGGGAAGATGTTCAACAACGACACCATGGAGGTCAACACCATCCTCACGGCCTGTACCCTGGACGACCTGAGGACGGGCATGCAGAGGGTCACCTCACGGTGAGAGAGGATCAGGTCAGACCTGCTGGGTCATGTCCTGGGTCCATGTTCTGGTGAGGGGGTGACTGAACAGCAGCTAATGTTGAAGGATCCACGCGCTGTAACTCACCCGCTCATTCAGTTGACTTGATTGTAGGTCAGAATTGAACCTACATGCCAGCCTTACCCCTTTCCTGTTAACCGCAGGATGGTGGGCAAGCGTGATGAAGAGAGCGACCAGGCCATGATCGACGTGACGTACCGACAGAGCGCCCAGGAGCGGGAGGTGGTAGCTGTGCTGCAGAACCTCTACCTGTGCGCCAGCGTGGAGTTTCTCATGGCCGTGGCAGACTTCTTCATCCAGGCCATGCCCCAGAGCCCTCCAGTGCCCACGCGCACCGCCCAGCCCGACAAGACCATCCAGCTGCCACTCAAACAGCTTGCAGAGCCTCGCGCTCGCACCAACTCTGGTGAGGACATCTGGTGATTCATCCAAAATAAAAGACTTGCATTTTTGTTGTGACATCGCAGTGAACTGAGAATATGTGTAACTAGCTAGAGTACATTGTAGTGTATAATATTTGACTACATCCAAACACTTTTTCCTCTGAAACAAATATGAATTGTAAAACCATTTGGCCCTCTCTCTGCTCCACCCCAGCCATGCCCAAGACCAAGCTGCGGGCGGTGGTGGTGGACCCAGAGGTGGTGTTTGTGGCCAACCTGATGAAGGCTGACGCCCCTGCTCTGGTGGCCTCCTTCCAGTGTGACTTCTGCCTGAAGGCCCAGGACGATGGCACCCAGAATATCAGGGCCAATCTGCGGGAGCTCAAAGTCCTGGCCTGCTCCTTTATTAGGAACAAGGAGGACAAATCTGTCACCACGGTACCATGAGGATTTTGATGAGTTGTGATACATGTACATTTGTAGATTGTTCTTTTTTTTTTTTTTTTTTTTTTTTTTTTTTGCTGTTTGTTCACCTCACTCATTATAATCCACATTGGGTATTGCTTCATAGGTTTTGAAGCCGTGTTCTGTTGCCCTGGAAACTACAACCCTGCCCAAGCAACCTCTAAATGGATCTCTGACTGTGGAAGAAGTCATTGTTAAGGTACATTGCACTTTTAATTCAAATTTGAAGTAAGTTGTACTGTTAAGGTCCAACACTAAGCAAAAAACACATCATTGATCACACTTTTCCCATGTTGGTAACATTTTCAAACATCCGTCTTCTCCAGATCTCTCCAGTCATCCTCAACACTGTCATGACCATCACCGCGGCCATGACAACCAAATCCAAGGACGAGCAGAGCGAGCAGACCAACGAGGAGGTCAGCTCCCTGTGGTCGGTCATGAACATCTATGCCTGCAACTACTGGTTCCTGGGGGTGGATGCAGCCTCCGAGGTCACTGAGAGCTTCAGGGACCAGGACGGGGGGAACATGGGCGAGAGCTTCGCCGTGGACGTCAAGGTGGTCCAGGTGACCATGGAGTCCGGCCTGGGTCACAGGACAGTGCCGCTTCTGCTGGCGGAGTCCTCCTTCTCTGGGACGGCCAAGAACTGGTCGTCTCTGCTGCACCTCAACGCCGACATGACCCTAGAGGTGAGAGTGGGGGAACGTCTGAAGACACCTTCTTATGGAAACACCTTACCGGATATTCACTTTCAGACAGATCGTGTGGGATATTGTGTTTGTTACTCGACTTGCTTTCGTGGTCCCAGTAAGCGCCAGGCATGTGCAGGAAGGCTGAGTGTGTGTCGTCTGGTCTCAGGTGAACTACTTCAACGAGACTCATGCAGTGTGGGAGCCCCTGATTGAGAGAGTGGACGATGGCAAGAAGAGATGGAACCTCAAACTGGAGGTAGACGAGAGCTCCAGCCATCACACTGACGAGGGCAGTGCAGTAGTTAACTGCCACAGTATTTACATTTACATTACATTTAGTCATTTAGCAGACGTTCTTATCCAGAGCGACTTACGGTAAGTACAGGCAAGTAGGATGAAGTGCCTTGCTCAAGGACACAACGTCATTTTGGCACGAACTGGCAACCTTCAGATTACTAGCCCGATTCCCTAACCGCTCAGCCACTTGACTCCTATTTCAGAATGTCAATACAGATGTCAACAATACAGATCAGTTTGTGACTTAGCCTTACCCATTTAGCTACGTTACTAACATCCTATTATATATAAAGTTGGCAGGTTTATAAACTCCTATGACCTGGATAAACACTATGTTTGTGAGTATGACAATACACTCAGATAGCAATATCGTTTTACGAGAAGGAACCCTAATCAGCTCATTGTTTCTATCGCAGTGATTTTGTTCTTTTCAAAATGTCATTGCCTCATTGTCATTTCCTGTAGATGAAGAACAATCCGGTCCAGGACAAAAGCCCCATGCCCGGTGACGACTTTGTTATGGTCCCCGATCCACGCACGGCCATCAACATCTGCTCCAAGGACACCATGAACATCACCATATCAAAGTGCTGCCTCAGTGTCTTCAACAACTTGGCACAGGTACAAACAACTCTGCTCTGGATGTAAATACAGAGCTCTGGTCGACCGAGAACAGGAAATAAAGCATGTCAATATGGCTAGATTAGATTTGCGGATCAACACTCGACAAAGCCAATTGGGATTTGATTGTGTGTGTGATAAGCAAGATATTTCAATTGGTTAGGGCCATTGCTCTTTTTGATTTGATTAAATAAGACCCAGGTACATACAGCAGTCTGCTGTGTGGCTTTATTTTCTCTCCGAGTTGAACTGCTTGCAGATGAGGGTGTGTATGCATTCAGTCACTCGAAACACAACCCCATCAGCTGCTGTGTTTTGTTTGAAGTCAGAGATGTTCGAAGATAAAAAGATACCTAGGACCTTAAAAGTGCTACCTACTTAGTATTTTACTTCAGTTAACATTTGTGTATAAGAAAGTATAGGGAGTATGTGTAATTATCCAGACCTCTGTTAATAACATTTCATGCATTCATTAGTTATTTGATACTTTGTGTAGCCTACTACAGTTAGGTCCATAAATATTTGGACATTGACACAATTTTCATCATTTTGGCTCTGTATACCACCAGAATGGATTTGAAATGAAACAATCAAGATGTGCTTTAAGTGCAGACTTTCAGCTTTAATTTCAGGGTATTTACATCCAAATCAGGTGAACGGTGTAGGAATTACAATACATTTTATATGTGCCCCCCCCCCCTTTTTAAGGGACCAAAAGTAATTGGAGAATTGGCTGCTCAGCTGTTCCATGGCCAGGTGTATGTTATTCCCTCATGGGAGTTCGTTATTTCATTGACAAGGAGCAGGTAAAAGGTCTAGAGTTCATTTCAAGTATGGTATTTGTGTTTGGAATCTGTTGCTGTCAACTCTCAATATGAAGTCCAAAGTGCTGTCACCATCAGTGAAGCAAGCCATCGTTAAGCTGAAAAATCAAAACAAACCTATCAGAGAGATAGCAAAAACATTAGGTGTGGCCAAATCAACTGTTTGGTACATTCTTAAAAAGAAAGAACGCACTGGTGAGCTCAGCAACACCAAAAGACCCGGAAGACCACGGAAAACAACTGTGGTGGATGACAGAAGAATTCTTTCCCTGGTGAAGAAAAACCCCTTCACAACAGTTGGCCAGATCAAGAACACTCTCCAGGAGGTAGGCGTATCTGTGTCAAAGTCAAAAATTAAGAGAAGACTTCACCAGAGTAAATACAGAGGGTTCACCACAAGATGTAAACCATTGGTGAGTCTCAAAAACAGGAAGACCAGATTAGAGTTTGCCAAAAAACATCTAGAAGACCCTGTACAGTTCTGGAACAACATCCTATGGACAGATGAGACCAAGATCAACTTGTACCTGAATGATGGGAAGAGAAGAGTATGGAGAAGGGAAGGAACTGCTCATGATCCAAAGCATACCACCTCATCAGTGAAGCATGGTGGAGGTAGTGTTATGGCGTGGGCATGTATGGCTGCCAATGGAACTGGTTCCCTTGTATTTATCGATGATGTGACTGCTGACAAAAGCAGTAGGATGAATTCTGAAGTGTTTCTGGCAATATTATCTGCTCAGATTCAGCCAAATGCTTCAGAACTCATAGGACGGCGCTTCACAGTGCAGATGGACAATGACCCGAAGCATACTGCGAAAGCAACCAAAGAGTTTTTTAAGGCAAAGAAGTGGAATGTTCTGCAATGGCCAAGTCAATCACCTGACCTAAATCCAATTGAGCATGCATTTCACTTGCTAAAGACAAAACTGAAGGGAAAATGCCCCAAGAACAAGCAGGAACTGAAGACAGTTGCAGTAGAGGCCTGGCAGAGCATCACCAGGGACAAAACCCAGCGTCTGGTGATGTCTATGGGTTCCAGACTTCAGGCTGTCATTGACTGCAAAGGATTTGCAACCAAGTATTAAAAGTGACAATTAGATTTATGATTATGTTAGTTTGTCCAATTATTTTTGGTCCCTTAAAAAGGGGGGGGCCACATATAAAATGTGTTGTAATTCCTACACCGTTCACCTGATTTGGATGTAAATACCCTGAAATTAAAGCTGAAAGTCTGCACTTAAAGCACATCTTGATTGTTTCATTTCAAATCCATTGTGGTGGTATACAGAGCCAAAATGATGAAAATTGTGTCAATGTCCAAATATTTATGGACCTAACTGTATATAGAGAGTCAACATCTTGGTATTTGTGAGCAGGCATTCTCCGAGGGCACTGCCTCCACCTTCGACCACTCCCTGAAAGAGAGGGCCCCCTTCACCATCAGGAACGCGCTGGGCATCCCCCTGATCGTGCAGCACAGCTCCAGCCTGCGCATGCTGGACTCCCCCTCCCAGGGCAAGCTGCACGAGGTGGGCGTGGAGCAGAGTGTGGACCTGGAGTACTCTGTCTACCAGTCCTCCAGAGGGAAGCTGTCAGCCTTACAGCGCCAAGAGAGCTGCCTGTTCAACCTCAGCATCGGTCAGTGCAACCCTCAGACTCTATTGTTGTATTTTATCAACAGAGAGCTTATATTCACCCCTTGCACCCCTCTTTAGTTGTATCCCCATGCGAAATCCACTTGGTTCAATCATGACTATAGGGAATTGCTGTCAAACATGTCAAATGAATGAAATCACACCTGTCGAAGGGAGAATTGTCCATTTGATTCCATAGATAATGTGCCCTGGCGAATTGACAAATGCATTACAATTGTGGGGATTTGTGGTTTCTCTATACCATTAAGCGCTGTCATTCAGAAATTATTAAGTATCAATCTCCGGCATAGTCTCCACTGCCATTGTATGTGACGCATGTGTCACCCCCCCCCCCCCCCCCCCCCCCCCAGTGCCCTCGGGCTACAGTGACATCTCCAACATTGCCGTGGACAAGCCTGGCCGCAGGCTCTACAATGTGCGCGGGCCCATGTGCCAGGAGGCAGTGTCAGTGCTGCTGCAGATAGACGCCTCAGAGGGCAACAAGGTCATCACGGTGCGCTCGCCGCTACAGGTCAGACACCTGCTGGACACGTTAATAGTGAAGCCACTAACGTGTCGGCACCAATACAAATCCTGATTCAACTCCCTTCAAACGTGGGGGGGAGTTTTGAAGGCTCGTTTTGTGCTGTTTCATTCCAGATCAAGAATCATTTCTCGGTGCCCTTCACCGTACTGAAGTACTGTGCTACTTCTAGAAGCCTGGTCGCCATCGGAGTGGCGGAGCCAGAGAAAGAGTTCCACATTGCTCTGGAGTCCTACAGGTACACTCACTGCTGAGGCTGGATCGCTCTATCAGCAAAGCTGACTGATATGGTTTGAAAAGAGAAGGTCTTTGTAGCAAGGTGTAGCTAGCACACTATTTTTGGACCCTACCCCCTGCTCTCCACCCTCCCCCCCCCCCCCCCCCCCCGCAGGTGCCAGCTGTTCCTGCGCCCCGCGGGCTTCTTGGATGGCCAGTACGGGCCCTCCTCCACCTGCGTGGCATGGAAGGAGCACGTGCACCTCAGCTCAGAGGTGCGCTCCCTCCTGCAGTGCCCCTCTACCGACAGCAGCTTCCTGCCCCTCATGATGACCACGCTGGCCGTGCCCGACGACCTGCGGCACATCTCCAGCCAGGGCGAGGACGACTGGGACCCTGCCTACATCATCCACCTGCATCCCACCGCCACCCTGCGCAACCTCCTGCCCTACACCATACGCTACCTACTGGAGGTAAGGGCCGCTGGACATTGACTGTGTACCTGAGTTTGAGCAGTTGGAACTATGTAAAAAAAATATTTGAACTCTTTTATTTCTGCTGCCCACTAAAATACAGGAACCGGTTTGAAATCACTTAAGCACTGTCTGTGGTTTTGTGTGAAAGAAAATACAATATTGCTTTTAATTTAGAATCAAATAGTTAGAATGTTTCTAGCCTATTGATCCACACTCAGAAATTCCTGGATATGACTTCAAACATTCACGCCCGGTCCTCCACCCCCCCGCAGGGCTCCGCAGACTTCCACGAGCTCCAGGAGGGCAGCACGTCCGACGTGCTCAACGCCCGCATCGGCGGCGAGATCATGGAGCTGGCGCTGGCCAAGTACCAGGGACGCAACTGGAGCGGGCGCGTCCGCCTCAGCCAGGACGTGCCCGAGTTCTTCCAGGTGTGCTTCACCTGCGAGTCGGACCCCAAGCTGAGCCTGGACGCCAGCGTGCACGTGGTCCGCGCGCCCGGCCGCCTCCTCCTGTCCGTCTTCAGCCCCTACTGGATCATCAACAAGACGTCCAGGGTGCTCCAGTACCGGGCGGAGGACGTGGCCGTCAAGCATCCGGCCGATTTCCGAGACGTCGTCCTCTTCTCCTTCAGGAAGAAGAACATCTTTAGCAAGAACAAGGTCGCTGCTGACATGTAGATTTGGTCATGATTCATGACATCACGAGAAACGACAACTAGAAATGTTGCCCCCAGCAGCAGACGAGAGAATAACTCGCTTCACACTTGGTCAACCACAATACCTAATGCAAATGAGCCTCTTTTGACTTTTTGTTCTTCAAAAGATGATATGGATGCATTTGACATGTGTCCGACTGTGGAGTAACAGTGTTTGTTGTGTCGCAGATCCAACTTTGCGTGTCCACCAGTTCCTGGTCGGATGGCTTCTCATTGGACACCGTGGGGAGTTATGGCTGTGTGAGGTGCCCTGGAAACACCATGGACTTCCTGGTAGGAATACACAATGGTGTCCATAATATCTGGCTCCACGTACAATGATTTGAAATAACAAAATGATAATAGTCAGTTAGCGAACACTAAAGAATTCACCCAGCCACTCTGTTGCAAATCCACATATAACTACAGCCAACAAATCCGCCAAAACAGCTGTGTTGAACGTGACCTGCAGCACCCCAGTGTGTCTCACAGTCTCTGTGTTGTAGGTTGGAGTGAGCATCCAGATGAGCAGCTTCAACCTAACCCGGATTGTGACCATGAGTCCCTTCTACACCCTGGTCAACAAGTCCTCCTACGAGCTGGAGGTGGGGGAAGTGCCGGACCAGGAGGGCTTTGTGGACGGGAAGTGGCACTACATCTCCTCCACTGAGGTGACGGTCATGGGGGCCGCGGCTGTCGAGTCATTTTCCTTTATAAAAGGGAGGGGACAGATTTGCCGTTTTCAAAATGAGTGTTATTGAAACCTACGTCCCTGCTGATGGTTATAGTAAGACGTGTGTGTCTGACTTGTATGCCTTGTGTTCCAGTGCCTGCCCCTGTGGCCAGAGACCACCACAGGGAAGCTGTGTGTCCGAGTAGTGGGCTCCAACTCCTCCTCCAAGTCCTTCTTCTTCAACAAGCAGGACAACGGCACCTTGCTGGGCATGGATGTCGTAAGTGCTTTATTTTACATGGCTAACAGCACAATGAAAATGTGACGTACTCTGTTGACAAACTCATTTGTTTACTTTGACTCAAGTATTCTTTTCAGTTGTGTCAGACTGTCAGTTGTGGTGACCCATGTGGTTATGTTAGTTCCTATATTTCAGTTGAGACCTCAGAGAAATCACTACAGAGTTGCATTTAGGGGTTGCACAGAAGAAATGGATTCATCCTTGCAGTACCTCACACAGGAGCAAAGTGACCAGATATATGTACCGTATATCTATTGTGTATGACCTTTCCACTGATGGTTATTTGCCCCTATTGCCTCCCCGTGCAGTATGGAGGGGTCATTGTGGATGTGAACCTGTCAGACCACTCCACGGTGATCAGCTTCACTGACTACTACGAAGGAGCCGCCCCCGCACTCTTAGTTAACCACACGCCCTGGGTCAGCATCAGTTACAGGCAGAGGTGAGCAGCCGTCACCACACACCTTCACCATGCTCACTATGGCAACACAGTCTGTGGTACTAAGTCCTGGTCTAACTGAATCCAGATGGGTTGAGTGATTGGATTAATGATTGAATTGTCATGTGGGGGGATATTATACCAGTTGTCACTGTCATCTCACAAATGAGCCTGTGGTTGGTGTAGAAATTGGTACTTATTAGATAGCATATCTGAATGTTATTATAGATATATCTGTGTGTTCATGAGCATATCTGTGTGTTGGACTGTGTTTGCAGTGGTTCGTCAGGCATCAGAGAGCTGAAGCCTGGAGAAGCCCAGAGGTTTGCCTGGGACAACCCTGCAGGGACCCGCAAACTCAGCTGGAGCTGCCTGGAGCACACTGGAGAACTGGACCTGGTCAAGGTCAGACACAACGCCAGATCATTTCATGTCCACAATAGTTAACTTCTCTGTTTGTCCTTTTGTATATCTAACCCAACATGAAAAATAAAAACTGTTTTGGCTACATCACAAAGCACAGAGTGCATAAAATCTTGGTATCAGTTGCATTAGCTTTGCTGAGAAACAAAACCTTTAATTTATTAATTTAATATAGATTAAATTACAGTCAATATTGTAGAGAGCTACTATAACAGGGTGTGTGTGCTTCTGTGTGTGTGTGTGTGTGTTGTTTTGATTGCCTAATTGTGTACAGTGATAACGAGTGTGTTTGGATTGTGTGGTTGCCAACCTCCAGGACGAGTGTGGTCAGTTTGCGTACGACGGGATGTCCCAGGTCCACTGGGTGTCGTTCCTGGACGGGCGCCAGCGCGTGCTGCTGTTCACCGAGGACCTGGCCGTGGTGACCAAGGCCCGGCAGGCCGAGGAGCTGGAACAGTTCCAGCAGGAGGTCAACGTGTCGCTGCAGAACCTGGGGCTGTCACTCATCAACAACGACAACCGCCAGGAGATCGCCTACGTGGGCATCACCAGGTAACACACTGCTGTGTGTGTGTGTGTGTATCTGGTTTACAAACACTTATGTATATGCGAACAGGTTAGGCTCATTTCAGTAACCCATCATCTCCAGTCGAGATGGCTCAACAATAAACTGTTAATAAAATGTTTTCGCCAGCTCTGGGGTGGTCTGGGAGATGAGACCAAAGAATCGCTGGAAGCCCTTTAACCAGAAGAACATCAACCTCCTGGAGAAGGCCTACCAGAAGCACCTGGCTGAGCCCAGTGATCCTCAGTGGGTCAAGGTGGAGACCAACATAGAGGTCAGACCAACAACACACTTGCTGTGTAAAGCACCGTGTCGATAGCCAAGATCACCAGACGGGTGAAATTGGATTACTTATTTGATAGAAGTGTTTTACATCTTCCCATCCAGGTGAACTTTGGGAAGCTACCCATGGCAATGCGCCTTCCCTTTGCTTGTAAGATCAGGAGGAACTTCCTGTCAGGGATCCATGTGGAGTTCAAACAGTCTCCCCACCAGAGGAGTCTCCGAGCCCAGCTCCACTGGCTCCAGGTACTAAGGCCCTCTCCTTCGCATTCTGTTTGATGCTCTCTCTCGCTCTCTCGGTGTGTGTCTCTCTCTCTCTGTCTCTCTCTCTTTCTGTGTCTCTCTCTCTGTCTCTCTATCTCTCTGTCTCTCTGTGTGTGTGTCACTCTCTCTTAGAATAGATACTTCTAAGATCCCCTTAATAGTTAAGATTGAGTTACAGAATGACTTCATATAAGTCAGTTTCATTATTGTGATCGTCTGTTTGTGTATTACAGGTGGATAACCAGCTAACAGGAGCAATATTTCCTATTGTGTTCAATCCAGTTCCCCCACCAAAGTCCATTGCCCTGGACTCAGGTACTACTAAAGCCCCCCAACAAACGTAAGATGGTTTGTGGCATGACATTCCCCGGGGCCAGTTTAACCCCCTGCCTTTTTTCATTTCCAAAAAGAACCAAAGCCTTTCATCGATGTGAGCATCATCACAAGGTTTAATGAACACAGTCAAGTGATGCAGTTCAAGTAAGTGTTCCACTTTGAGAAAACAAACCTGCATTCATTCTATTTTCTTTCAGATTCTTCCAGCACACACGTGCTTTTTGCCCTGCAGATGTAATAGTCACATCACAATACAACACTTGAGTATTTGAGTATTCAATGTGTGTACCTTGTAGGTACTTCATGGCCTTGGTCCAGGAGATGGCTGTGAAGATTGACCAGGGCTTCCTGGGAGCCATCTTGGCTCTGTTCACCCCCGCCACAGACCCACAGGCCGACAAGCTGAAGGTCACAACCCCCTTACCTCAAACGGCCTCCGCAGAACAGTGTTATTAGGGCAAAGTTACTGGTTATCAAATATTGCCCCCTGTTGTCACAAGAAAGACTTACTTTCTTACTTATTACTTATTACTGGCCATTCAAAATGATTGTTTTGGAGCAGAGTACATTGTATGATATATATCTAGATGTGAGAATATTTATCATCAGCACAACCTCAAGTGTCTTCAGTCTATATGCATCCACTTGATTAAGCCTTTGGCTAGCACATGAGACTTTATCAACCATGTTCATTTCACATGAAAACAACAATGTGTCCAACAGACCAAGCTGATAGAGAAGGACCTGGAGAGGCTGCAGGCGGAGCTGATGGAGGCGTCCATGACCGACACTTCTGGCCTCAGCTTCTTTGAATACTTCCATATCTCTCCCATCAAAGCAAGTAGCCTCACCTCCTCGCAATTACAAACGGGGAGAAAGTGACAAAGAGACCCGCATTCTTTTCTTCTGTGCAATTTAACTACTTGGAAGAAATCCAAATAGACCCATCGAGCTTCACATAAAGATAAGAGCATCATTGTATGGTACAGAATGCAGTTGCTCACACCCATGTCTCTCATCTCTCCAGCTGCATTTGAGTCTGTCCCTGGGCTCCAGCGAGGAGGAGTCAGACCAGCAGGAAATCGTGGCCATCCAGTCTGTCAACCTGCTGCTGAAGAGCATCGGGGCCACCCTCACCGACGTGGACGACCTCATCTTCAAGTGAGACGCCAGCGGCTCCGTTGACCCCAGGCTGGGCAGGGCGTTTCAGGAGGTGCCTTTGATAAAGTGGCACTTGAATGTGTTCTACTCTCCCCTTTTCATTTCCATGGCTGCAGGCTCGCCTACTTTGAAGTGAAGTACCAGTTCTACAGGAGGGAGAAGCTGATGTGGGCTGTGATTGGACACTACAGCGAGCAGGTTGGAGGAAACGCACCCTGTTACACTTATGTACCCCTGTAATATTTAGTCCCATTACATAACACTGTAGTTACATTATGGGCTGTAAAACCGCTCACCGCTTTGCAACTTTGTGCTACACACCTTGGGCATGTTTGCACTTACTATGCATGAAATGTTTTAAATAATGTACATTTGTTTAATATATTTTATGTAGGATCCTGTTATTTTGTATATTTACTATTGTGCCTGTCAATATGGCAGTAACATTGCAATTTCAATAAGTCTTCTCTGCTCTCTTTGTCCTCCGGCTGCAGTTCCTGAAGCAGATGTACGTGCTGGTGCTGGGCCTGGACGTCCTGGGCAATCCTTTTGGGCTGATCCGAGGCTTGTCTGAGGGAGTGGAAGCTTTCTTCTACGAGCCCTTTCAGGTAACACACACGCACATACACACATACCACACACACACATGACACACATACCACACACACAAATACCACACACACACGTTAAGAAACACACAGCCCCAGATATCTCTTCAGGGCTTGTCTGTGATAATGGATGTACTGGGCATGGCCTGTTCTGCCATCACATGTTAACGCGTGTGGGGTTTACCAGGGAGCAGTGCAGGGGCCTGAGGAGTTTGCGGAAGGCTTGGTGATTGGGGTGCGCAGCCTACTCGGTCACACCGTTGGTAAGACTCTGTGTACATGGTGTTTGTTGCAGTTGAATACATGTTTGAGTGCGTGGGTACACAGTGTTGTATATGTATACTTGTACCAAAGAGTATAGAAGCACAAAAGGCGAAGCTCAATAGTCCAAAATGGCGGCAGCGCTACCGTTGCGCCATCTACTGGCGGTTGTCAAAAACACACCAGAGCTTTGCCTCTTATGTTTCTATACTCTTTGCTTATACCTTGGTGCTGCAGTGCAGGTTGTATGTTCTGTTCCATTTTATTTCCACTAGGGGGAGCTGCCGGCATGGTGTCCAGGATCACTGGTTCGGTGGGGAAAGGCCTGGCGGCCATCACCATGGATAAGGAGTACCAGCAGAAGCGAAGGGAGGAGATGAACAGACCACCCAAGGACTTTGGAGAGAGTCTGGCCAAGGGAGGCAAGGGCTTCCTCAAGGTACTGTCTCCACACTGAGACACGTCGGGATTCTGATTCTGATAGATGACGGGATATTTGTGTATTGTATAGTTTTGTTGTGGTGACAAAATGTTGATATGTATTTCAATGGATTGGACTCATTTCGATGAAGAGACCAATTTAAATCATTCGAGTTAAAGGTTTTGTGATAATTGTGTTAAATGGATTGTGAGGTCTTGTCTACCTTCTTGTTAGTCCTCAGCGGTGATTCTGGGGTTAAGTCCAAACCTTTTAGAAATACCAAACGAAACAATCGCAAAGGTCCCTGAAAGGTCCACGCCTATTTTCTGTGCTACATTTACATTTAGTCATTTAGCAGACGCTCTTATCCAGAGCGACTTACAGTAAGTACAGGGACATTCCCCCCGAGGCAAGTAGGGTACAGTACATTTGTCATATACAGTTATTAGCACTGAAAATCCCTTTCACTACCTGTTACGTGTGACGTACCGTCCTGATGATGTAACAGGCAGTTAAGGCCCCAAAAGAGCAGCACTTCAGCTGTTTGGATGTCTTTTGTACATTGTGCCCTGCTGACCAGGAGTCAAGGTCAAGTAGTTGACCCAATACAAAAAACACAAATGAGGCTTCTCAGACTGAATGAGAAACCAGGATGTACTGTCCTCCCTGTGAACTGTGCTTTTTTGTGAGGTGAAAGGGCTATTTTTGACTATTGTGCTCATCAAGATGTTTCCATGGTACCCTTACAGTGATTAATTTATTTTGTCCCCAGGGATTTGTTGGGGGGGTAACCGGCATCGTGACAAAACCTGTTGAAGGTACATCCATGTCCTTGCAATTATTGGTCTGTTGTTTAGCGAGCATGTGCTGATTGAAACATAGAAAATGCATAGAATATTCTGCTATTCCTCGATGTGAGATTACTCAACCCGTTCACTACCAGACACTTTTATTTTCAGTTTGATGGTGACACTCACTTTAATTCATTCCACACATTGCTAGCCTTACAACCAGGTAGCATGTAGCAAAACATCTATGAGGTCCAAACCCAACCTGTTCAATTCTAGGGGCAAAGAAAGAGGGAGCGGCTGGTTTCTTCAAGGGCATTGGGAAGGGTCTGGTGGGCGTAGTGGCCAGACCCACCGGAGGCATCGTGGACATGGCCAGTAGCACCTTCCAGGGAATCCAGAGGTAGGAAACACCACATTTCAAAACTTGTTCAAATTTGAACGTTTTGTATCTTGCTATCAATTGTACATACAGTAGTAGCTACATGTTAAAATCCTTGTTTTTGCAATTTAGTTAGTAATGAATTTCATTTATACTCAGTTGCATATAGACTTTTTACACTTTTGCTTTTTACATCTTTTAATTTAACACGTGATTGTATAACATGTAGTGCTTTACGTGATTTCAGTTTGGTGTGTTTAGTGTTGTCTCTATGTGCCCACATATTCATGTACTGTGTCCTCTGTTGATACTGTTGTGAGCTGACTTTTTTTTTTTTTTTTTTTTTCTGTCTCATAAGTTAATGCCTGGGAGATGTTTTTCTATTTTATTTTATTGTTGTGTGAGTATTTTACAAGAGGTTAAAAGGTCTATTAAGTTGTGTCTGGGTTGTGGAATGGGAAAGAGGGCTAGCATGGAAGGGTTTTTCTTATGATCTAGTGACCGATAAGATGGGTAAGTCGCTGCATCGTGTGGAAGTGACAGATGCCATCATTCATTCATTTGATGTAATGCCATCATAATTATGTGCACATGCATTAGCTAACGATCACAGAACACTTCTAGGGACCACAGTCAACTACACTCCTTCAGCTGTTCTTTCCTCTTGGCTTGCCTGAGTGCACGAGCTCCCTGCACTGCCATGCAGAGTTTGGCGTGCAGTACAACTGGGAAATACTTAAGTGTCTAAAGAGAGTCTACACGTATGTCCGAAATCTCTCCCCAGTCTTGTCGTCCTCTGTGCACCTCAGTGTCGTGTATACGCTAGGTGGACCAGGGTGGCGCTCTAGGAAGAGGAAAGAAATCCCCCTGTCATCTGGATGTTAGTTACATGTGCATTTCCCTTCCATGTGGGGCTGAATCACCCAGCTGACTCTGAGGGGGGTGGTCCTGAGAAAGAAGTCTCCTCATCAGGGCTGCTGCCACATGTGGTGTTCTCTTTGGCCCTGGCTTTGTCATATCTCCTCGACCCCCCCCCCCCCCCCTCGCTTCACCATCCTGCTTCTGTGTAACCAACCGTTATACCCAAAGCACTCCCACTCACTCCCTCCCCTTTGTGAGTCTGAAATGCCGAAAAACGTACCCAACCTCACCTAATATTTAAGTGCATCGTCCATGCAATACTGTAATACTTCATCCTTCATAAACCTGATAACTAGTCAATTCTAGATAACCTGATGAAATTATTGTTCCATGCTTTCACACTAGAGAAAACTTAAGGTGAGATACCGGCACTGGGAATGACATGTACTGCTTTATGCCATGGCAACATGCTGTTATGTTTGGTCTGGCACTATTTGGAAAATGTGCTTCCAATCCAGAAAAGGCATTCCTACAAGTCTTATAAACTGATCCAAAACAAACTTTTGAATCAAACACCATTGATTAGCTGAATGACCAGTATGAGTTATTGTGATAGGTTTTGTGTTTGTTAAAGCTTATGTACTACTTTGTGTGCAGAGTATATAGACATTGGTATATACAACGTATATATCTAGGCTATAGTGTGCTGACAGTGTTTTTTGTTTGGTTGCTAGGGTGGCAGAGTCGACGGAGGAGGTGACTAAGTTGAGGCCTGTAAGGTTGATCAGGGAGGACGGCATCATCCGACCTTATGACCAGGGGGAGTCCCAGGGCTATGACTTATTCCAGGTAAACCACCACCTTTCATGTTGTAGTCCACTTCGAAAAGACAAGTTCTCTTTTATTTCCTTCATTTTTCTTTATCTGCCCTGATTCTTTCTGATTGTTAAGAGTAGTGTACCTAACTTGTAGGCAAGCCATTTGGATAATCTGTATCATTTATACTATGTGGGAGTTAGTTTTTATGTTAATTGCACTATTTCCTAAACTTTTAATTTTGTCTTTCTCTCTTTCTCTCTCTTTCCTGCAGCATGATGAGGAATAGGGTTTGGGGTTGTTGCAGTTAGAGGTTTTCTCCTAATCGTGTCATTGAAGTGATATTGATGACCATGTATATAACTACTTATGTTAATATTATTATATTATTATTTGAATGAACTAAGGCCAGTTGTGTAACAAAGTACAGTAAGTCTGTGCCATGGCCTACTTTCTTTGTAGTTTGTACAGTATATTTGTACATGCTATTCAAATATTACAGTGGAAATTCAGGCTCCATAACTGAATCCTTATGCATGCCAAAGCAAATATATCTGTTCATACTATACTTCAAGCATTTTATTTTGCCAAATGTTTGGTTAGTACAGTTATTTTTTTATTTTTTAAACAAACATTTTTCATCTACATTTATTCTGGAGAATGTATCTTATAATAATATAATGTTTTGTTGATCAAGATTTCTCATATGCTATCTACCCCTGGTGCACCGAGTGGCACTCAATGGAAGAGAATTATTTTATTAAAAAGATGTTAACAGTGTGGTAGGTTGTAGCAATATTTTTGTAAAAGGTTTGTAACATCACCTTTCAAATCATTGCTTTCATACCTGTACATAACCACTAATTTCCTGTATTTATACAATATATACTATGTTGAAATGTTGTACTCAACATTAATATAAACTTATGCAAAAAATATTTGTATAAACAATGTTTAATGCATGACCAGGTGATGTTATTTGATAAATACATTGATACATCCAATATATGCCACAGCCTAAAATAACCGAATCGTTAGCGATTGATTACCTTCAAGTTTACGAATGTATGTTTTAGTTGTATTATCCTTTCCATGTTTATTGTGACACACATTTTTGTTCAGCCTAATAAACAAATACCCATATGTAGATGTGAAAATAAGATGCAATGTATTTCTGATTTAATTGAGCAATGGGATTAATTAGCAGTAGAAATTTAGTGTTATACTATACAAACATTTTATAACAAAACCCCTAGTGAATTTAATTGAATTAATGTTTTAAACATGCACATTTTTTTTTTTAAGATGTTCACTTAATCTCCAATTAAGTAGTTCTTAGAAATAGAATATATTCATTTCAAATGTAAAAAATTATAAGTAGGAAACAAGAATAAATTATAAAATGAACAGTACCATATACAGCAAATTAACAATTTGCTAATAAATAAGTATCCTTGATTAGAAATATTACATGTCCAGTAGGAAGAAGTATTTGGTTCTTACATGCCACCATGTCTTCTGTCTTCATTCTTCTGTCCAGAGGTCGGAGATCAAGCAGCTGGATGGGGAGATCTTCAGGGAACACTGTGAGTTCCCTGGACAAAGAAAAACTAACATCATAGTGACCAACAGGTACTTACATAACCTCCATTCAACACAGCACGCATCACTTTTTTAATGTACATTTAATGCAATAATACAATTGAGCATGAGGTACACAGTCATTAAATTTGTATGTTTTCATTTTCTTTTGAACCTGTTACAGGAGAGTAATGTGTGTCAAGGAGATTGAGTTTGTGGGACACTTTAACAAAGAGTGGGAGTGCCTGTTTGAGCATTTTGTCAAACCTCCGGATGTAGAGGGAGGTGATCTGAAAATCTACTGTAAGGTAAGGATGGAAATCTACTGTCAGACCAAGGACTTGCTCAAGTGATAGTCTGGGTTTTAGTAAACACAGACGTTTTTCACTTGACAAACTCTAATTCACTCTAGTGGTATTTTTTATTGATGCATGTAAACTTCCATTCGTACAGGAACAAAACAAACTCAGGATTCAAAAGCGAGATGGACAGCAGCCAGTGAGAATGGTCCATCTCAAAAACACAATAACAGCCCAGGTAGGAAGTACATTTGAGCAGAGATATGATACTACCTACAATATTTTACTTACACAATTTGTGCTGCTTTTGATTTAAATAAACGGTGACCAGACCAGCCGGATTCTCATGTCTATGCAAAGAGTTGTAAAATGACCACAGTATTGTGTTTACCGGATAACTGGAAAGAACCACAGAAAGTAATTCCTTCCTGCCAAAATGTATTTATTGTTTCATCAGAAATGTCCTTTAAATCATTTTACAGATTGACCACTCAAACCCAATAATTTGATGTGTTCTCATTTGTATATTGAATAAATCCAAGCATGAATGTTTCACATAAATGTGTTTGTCCATCAGACACTGCGAGAGGCCATTCAGAGGGCTCAGACGGCTCAACGGCAGCATAAGATGGTCAGGCAAAAATCTCAACGCTTCCTCAAACAGGGCAACAAGCCATGAGACCACCAACTGCCCAGCACATTAAATGTTTGCACTTAAAGTCCTTTACACTAAAACTGCCTTAAATATTATGAATTAATTAAACTTAATGGATAATTTGGAAAATGTATAGAAAAGTTTGAAGATTATTGATTGTATCTGTATCAATTTGATTGTGATTGGTTGTCAAGTTTGTGCAACAGGAAAATATAGAGAGGAATTATCTATAACAAATTGTATTCGCTTGCTTACAAATGTTTGTTTTGAATTTGGTCTGCTAATGGTCTAAATGAAGTGAAATGCTGTACGGTGTTATTATACATATAAGGGTCTGCATTATTTTTTTTAAATAATTTTTTGGATAAGCTAAAATGCACTTCATGAACAATTATTGTATCACAGCACTGTGTGGGATGAAGGACAATCATACTGAATGGGGATTTGTATCTAATAAGTAAATGAAAATGCATATATCAGTAGGATGTATAACACTAATGGCTTCGAAGGCCAGTGAAAATAATTTCACTGTCTGTAGCTAAATTAGTAATGCTGTTTTTTGTTTACAATGCACTTGTTAGCTGTCCAGAATAATGGTTAAATGCAAGGAACAGTTATGGAATAAAAAATAAAATGCTCAGTCATATGTTTCATAATGTTATCACGGGCGTTTCTGGATAAACTGTCTCTGAAATAACTTTACTGAAGTTGGTGAAATATGGTGTTTGTAGAAGCCTCTCAAACACATCTAACAGGAAGATGCATTGTTTTGAGCCTTTCTCTCATTGCTGTATAACCTGAATGCTCTTCTTTAAAATATGTTTTTGTTCATCTAATTTGTTCTGTTTAAATTATTTATATTAATTAGCACAAAGCTGTGTGAGCACACTTCATAGTGCTAAGTGTACACAATATTTTGTTGATGGAATTGTACAAGGGGTTCCGATACAACTGTATTGATAGGAGTTGGATCACACTGAGAAAGCTGTAGTCCTAACTAGGACTAAACACGCATGCAGCTTAGAAATCAACAGGCCAAGAGATCCCAGAATTATTTAATTTGTCATGTCTTCTCCTAACCTCCAGAAATGTCCTTGAGGGAAGGGTAAGGTTTTTTTTTGTTGAAAAAGAGACTTCTGGAAAGCAGAAAGACCACGTGCCGCTAATGCTCTAATTATATATTAATCCACAAGTACTACTATGTAGCCTTCAATTGTCTGCTGTTTCCTACGTTATCAATTGCTTATGTTATGTTGATCAATATGTATTATATTGGTTCTCTGTTAAAGTGTCTTACAACCACAAACATATGAGCGAATCTAGTTCAGGCAGGGCAATCGGGCGTCATCCGCTCATTACCACACCTGTGGTAGCCAGCACAAGCCCATTGGGCCACGTCGGATAAGACGGCCTTAAAAGGGCGCGCGGATACGCACATACTCACCCCTGTTGTTGTATGATCAGTGCTGCTGCCACCCTCCACCATCCCCTTCTCGCCCATGCTGTCTGTATGTTCTATCCACCAGGGGGATTATATCTCTATTGCTCCCTGTCTCATATGTCATGTATGCATGCGTAGCATCGAGGAGGCAGGGAGTACTTCCCTGACGTTTGATTTTGGCAGAGTGGATAATTTATGTCCATGTCATGGTATCAATAAATTCTCAAATATAATACCTGATCGTCTTGACTGAACTAGACATTTCGTTCATACAAGCACAATGGTTGAGCCAGTTGACATAATTAAAGCCCTAATTCACAATACAGTGCTTGCGTGTACAGTTCTGCCTAAGGGGTGTTGGCTAAATTTACATTAACGTTTGTATTTTTCACTTTGCACTATGCAATGCTGTATTTTCTGTATACCAATCACATGTACGTAAGTATTCACAACCTTTGCCATGACACTCAAAATTGAGTTCAGGTGCATCCTGTTTCCAATGATCATCCTTGAGATGTTTCTACAACTTGATTGGAGTACACCTGTAGGAAATTCAGTTGAATGGACATGATTTGGAAAGACACACACCTGTCTATATAAGGTCCCACAGTTGACTGTGCATGTCAGAGCACAAACCAAACCATGAAGTCCAATGAATTGTCCGTAAACCTCCGAGAGAGGATTTTAACGAGGCACAGATCTGGCTTCAATATATGTGACCTCTTGTTCCCAGGTCCAGCAAGGACAGGTAAGTCAACTGAGTTGGTTTGTCAGACATTTTCAGCCATGTAACAGGGAGGTCACATCAGCTATCAAAATATGTAATGTCTTGTGCCCAGGTATCCAGAAGGCTGACATTTTGTGTGACCTCTTGTTCCCAGGTCTAGCTGTTAACCCTAGGTAATCGTCTTTAGGTTAAACATGACAAGGACAGATAAGTAACCTGAAATCAGTTGTTTGTATCAGACATTTTCAGCCATGTAACAGGGAGATCATATATTCTGACAAGAAAATGTGAGCCGGTGTAGATTGGTTAAACAAACTATGTTGTCTGTTTTTATTACACTGGACATTTTTCCGACATTACAAGGTTAAAAATGACATGAAGATATTGCATTGGTCAGAATAAGTGATTGTGGACATAATTCTTAAATGGGGAACTCAATGTTCCTTCCATAGTTTAAACTGTTGTAGACTTTCCTTCAATCACTTAGATTACTAAGTTCTGCTTAACCAAAAACCCCAAGGGAAAAAAGCTTTGCATATTTTTTTTTTGCTTTCAACTTCCTGTCTACCTTGCACTATTCTTCCCACTCCAAATGGCAGCATATTGAATGCTTTGTCTGCACAGATTTTGAGAAGTATTTGTGCATTTTGACAATTTAAAGTGCACAGCGTTTCAGAGCACAATGGCACCCTTCATCACAAAAGAGATGGTGCTGATGCCTTCATTTTGGAGGGAAATTAAATATTTGTGAAGCAAACACAATACAATTAAAGTGATTTCAGCCCAATTCTGTCTTCAAAGTTTACCTCTGCAGCAGTGAGGGTTTTCTCTTTTTATCTCTGACAAACTGTTTACTGACTTAAAGGTTGGGTGCAAGAAACAAATCATTTAAGGTGTCAGCAATAACAGTTGCTAAACTGTAGTCTTTTTTGGCAGTTTCTCTGAATGTAGCACTTTACTGAATCTGAATGTAATTTTTCTATTGCAATATAAATGTAATTAAATCTAACTATTGCCTATCTATGATGCATTGCCTATCTATGATGCAATCGGTGATTAATATGTCAGTGAAACACACAAATACAGATTACTTGAATTATAGCTAGGGCACAGTGCCCGCGATGTCGGTGACACACAGACTTCTGGAATCAAAGGGGAGTGCCCGTTTTCAGCTGGTGATGACAGTTCTTCTCAGTGGTTTTGGTAGCTGTATTACTCAGATCACAATTGAAATTCTGTCATCTCTGTAAAAGTAAATATCAAAGAAATAATATTATTACTCAGTATTTTGAATTGGCATGAGCTCTCTTCCTCTCACCAGACATCAGACCAGATCTCTTCCTCTTAAAATGTATCTCAATGTTAATCTTGGACATAGCCTCTCTGGCCAATCTCAATGTTGTCTGTTGGAGAGAGGTGTGTGATAAGTTTTTTTTCCAACTTTGTTGACAGCTGTGTTTCCATAATGCGTGACAGAAGAATAGTCAGTGTGTCCAGGTTGTTGGTCAGCTGTTTGTTAAAGTTAAAGGAAGAGGTGTATGCATGTTTTAAGGAAGCCACAGGGAGAGCAAACTACCGTCTCCTTATTTGGTTGGAGATGCAGGTGTACGGGACTGCACCTGACTACATCCAGTCTCTCGTCCAGCCTTACACCCACTCCCGCCACTTACGGTCTTCTTCTGAAAAAAAGGTCTGGGGGTCCCACCTCTCAAGAGCGCCCGCTCACAACCCAAGCTCTTCTCCTGTCTGGCCTCCGAATGGTGGAGGTCTGTCTCTCCACCTTCAAGAAAAGGCTAAAGACGCACTTCTTCCGGAAGAACAAAGGTACTTAAGAAAGATTTGTTGGATCAGATGTTAGTTTATTTCCTGCAGGAACACAATGACACTTATTGTTGCACTTGTTGGTTATTTATAACTGATTTAACTACTTGTACTCAATTATATTATTGTTGCTTGCTTTCCTCCAGGTACACTAGCACTTTTGAGGATCATGATAATAGTAATTGTTTAACTAACTTGGCTATCTTGTTGTTTATCATCATTGACCTATGCACTTTTTGTAAATCTCTTTCTTGTAAGTCGCTTTGGATCAAAGCCGTCTGGTAAATGTAAGTAGAAATTCAGTTATGTCTTTATTGCATTTTTTATATTGTGCACCTTTTTTACATTTTATTAAATTGAATCTTTGTTTTTTTTATGACTGCCAGGGCTGGTCTTCCCGTGACCACCACTGTGAAGGGAAACGGTTCAGACAGATGTTTCCTGCTCACCCTTGTCAGTGACACTCACTAATATGAAAGAGGGAAATGCAGCATAGAACCCATTAAATCAAAGTCACAACTTTGTATGATATATAGGTTTTGGAACGACTTGCGTATGTCTTTGAGTTCAGTCTTTACAGAAAACATGATAAGTTGTTTAGTTTATAGACTTGCTCCCTTTAGCCAGAGTTCAGGCATTATCTAGGTCAACTGTGTTGATCATTCCCACATCCCATTACACTTTGGAGTATGACAGGAGAGCAAAATAAACATAAAAAATCCCCTTTTTCTGGATACAGTATATAGGAACACCCAATTTAATGAAGTCACATTACTCTCCAAGCATACAAAGCAGCTTCTTTGAAAAGGTTTAAGGGTAAAGAAAATTATGGTGTGACATAATACAGCCATGTAACCCTAGTAACTGCACTGTATTACATGAAACACAGTTCTCACTCCCTAGTGTGAACTTCACACCCACAGTCAGTGGGTCAGAACATTGACCCCCTACTTATGACATTCTAAGCCAGGCACACAGCAAGAGGGAGCCAGTCTACAGAACAGTCCTCTCAGAGGCAAGGGGAAAGGATCCCAACTCTCAACATAAGCAGCCTGTGCTCATGTGGCATTAGCTCATACCATCTGGGGCCTGTTATTGTGCTTATGTAACGCCAAGTGGAGGGAAAGAACTCATCAGCCGCAGGTGTGCCTGCCCTCGAGTCCTTCCTAAATGGAGAGCTGAGTGACGTTACGAACTGGGAGTGTGTTTGTGTGTGTAGTTTCTGCAAAAGGGACCCTACTTCTAATACAGCCTGCTCTGTATTGCAAGTAGTGCCATCCTGATGAGACAATGTACGATGCATCCATGACGCTAGAAAAGTGTTCCAATGGATGTGTATGAACAACACTGAAGTGTTATGATCAGTTTCACTAACCTCTCCAGTTTAATTACACCTAGACACATGATGCCGGACAGTTATATACAGAATGCTGGGCCTATATCCCAGGGAGCCCAGTTTTACGAGCATATCAAAAACTCAGACATAAATGTAGAACAAGAACCGACAACCTAATGTGGCTTTTACGACCCTGAGGTTTCACGGCTTTAATGTTCCACTGTGACGTGTTCAAAGCAGGACCGAACCTGCTGGCCCTACATGGGGCATAAGACTGGAGTAGTGAGACTATGGTGCCCCAGTCTCATTCACTCCTCAGAGCTCTACTCACTTACTCCTCAACACTGCACAGTTGTCTTCTTACTCTTTAACCCTCGTGCTGCCTTCGGGTCACATGACCCAAAGGTTCACAACGAACCATCGTTGTGTTTACCCAATTTCACCCAATACAAAAACAAATAAAAATAATTTTCTTTTAACCATTGCAATGTGGGGGGTCTGAGACAGCCCGACAGTTAAAAGAAAATGCTTCACTTTGTTTTTGTATGAGGTAAATTTGTCGCAATACGACAGTGGGTCACAATGACTGATGGGTCAGAATGACCCGAAGATAACACAAGGGTTAAGACAAAGTGAAAAACTGTCTTTTTAAAAAGGAAAACATATTTGAATGACCTTGACTATTGCTCTTGATCAATTCGGAATCATTAAAATATTTGAATGATCTTGGTATTTAATAAGGGCACTTAATGTTAATATAACATTTTGAATGTGAATGTTTGTGTCATATTTCTATGATTATGTTGTAGTATTATAATTCCTACTATTATTACTGTTTATGGTCAAAATATATATTGACATTGATGAAGAATGTCAAGTTTCAAAACCCTTGGAATCTACTACAGCACTCAAATGGACAACATTTGTGCAAAAATATGCCTCATGTTGAACTGCTGCCCGGCTCGTGTCCTGTCACACCATCCCGTGCAGTGTGTGCTGGTCCGGGTACTGCTTGCCAAGTCTTGCCATGGAAGATGTATCCCTTTTTCCCCACTTTTTCAAAATGTTCTGGATTTCATGTACTGTTAGTTCATTTATATCAAAGTTATGACAGAACTGTAGTGAAGAGTTTGAAGAAGTTTCTCTTTTAGGAAGACATGGTAACTCTTGACATCCAAAGTCTAGGTTTAGGTTGTAGCTTTGCTGTGGCGATTAAATCCACATCAGGGTGTGCCAGAAGACCCGCTTCATCGTCCCACATGTTCTTTTTGTAGAGAGGCAGGAACGCCCCATTTTAAGAGGCCAACTAAAGCAAACAACAAGACAAACTAGTGAAACTTTACCCAAGCAGCATTTTTCATACACACAGTGGACTATAATATATGTCATTGTGAACATCTTAACAGCATGGAAAATGTAATTAACTAATCTCTGGTGTCTCGAGGAAGAAAAAATGAAGGAACCTGTAAATATAATGAATTCCTATGGGGGTAAACACACACCTTGGTATGCAGCCAAATCACAAATTAAGCTGTTTCCTTGTCTCTCCAATACCTCTCTGACTTGCAGTGCCACTGTAGAATAGCAAAGGGGGTTTCATGCAAATGATCCAGGTATCACTTGGGAAATCTAGACCATCCCCATGGCAGAGACTAAGATGCACCACTGTATTGTCTACGCATACTTAATTACCTGCCATTTATTGGGAGAACAATGTGAAAGGCACTCTACTGTATGTAATACAGACTATTATGACACTGTTTTTAACTGGAAAATCTTACCAAATTGGATCGGTCAAAGAAATTTGATGTATGGAAAGCTGTTATTATTGAAACTGTATTAATTTCTTGACTGTTATATATTCTCCATGAAGTCAATCATGGCAATTATTCCAGAATATCATCTACATCCCAGAGCTTTATTCCTAGTTAGAAAATACTGCTGCGTGCAAATTTATGCGACACGCCTTATTAAAATGCATCCTGCTGAAATTATTCAGAGTGCTAATCATATGGCATTATAATTTTATACCTTGGCTTTGTAGTTTCCTTTTCATCACTGGGAGATGTGATGAAATGATCAAGACACTTTATTACTGATTCATCTTAAGACAGAGAGAACCGTATGCCTACTACACCATCACATTAGCAACGTATTTAAACTTTCTTGATCCAAAAGTGTTTCATAGGCTACAACTATCAGTTCATCAGTGCATGGGAAACTAGTACATTTACCACAAGCCCAAATATTTTTACATGCCCTTTGGAACAAAAATAACCTGACCATTGACTTACACCCATTAACAAAGATACATTTGCAGTCCTTGTTAACCCTCGTGCTGCCTTCGGGTCACATGACCCAAAGGTTCATAACGAACCATCGTTGTGTTTACCCAATTTTACCCAATACAAAAACAAATACAAATAATTTTCTTTTAACCATTCCAATGTGGGGGGTCTGAGACAGCCCGACAGTTAAAAGAAAATGCTTCACTTTGTTTTTGTATGAGGTAAATTTGTCGCAATACGACAGTGGGTCACCATGACTGATGGGTCACAATGACCCGAAGATAACACAAGGGTTAACAGGAAAACTATGGTGAGAAATATAACCATAATTGTACAGACAGCAATACATCTTATTTACGCCGTTGGTGAATAACCACTGCACTTTATCTTAATTATTAAATACTTCTCTGTAGGCATGAATTATTGAGATTAGAAATTGTGTCCTATGCACTGTAATTCTGCAGTGGAATTGTTCAAGTCCTCTTGAAGATGTTTCTTTATCACAAATGCATTCAAAACATAAACACATTTTTGGTATCAAGAGGGAGGCAAAAGTTTTTTTTTTAATACTTTAAACAATAGTTTAAAGTTAAAAATGTGGAGTGTCTGCAGTTCATTTAATCCGATACTGAATTATAAGAAAGTGCGACCTTAAAGTATTTAAGTTTTAAAGTCAAAGATTGACTAGTTACATTGTTACAGCTTCAACTCTTTTACCAACTATAACAATTTGTTTATTTTGGGGTCTTTTTCCAGTGTGATAGGACAGTCAGAGAGAGACAGGAGGACATGTAGGAATTGGCATACAATTAATCCAAACCCAGGCTCTTGCATTAGGCATTAGCCATTGTTGCCTATGTTCTTACCCAGTGAGCCACCAGGGCACCCCAGAACCAGTGTGTGAGGAAAAAAATAGTTTTCCATGACACTTAGCTTAAAAAAAGTAATTGTGTTCTGACTTCAGTGAGGCTGACCATGTTTGCAATACCCCAATCTGACAGGTGTCCCTTAACTAACCATCTATAAACTGGCCTTTGAGCACCTACATTCCAAACTCCAAAAGGATACTTGAATACATTTGTGTTTCTTGAGGAACTCACCAAAGTTGGTTGTCATCCTGACAAGGGCTCTTAGTTTGCACCTCTCCATTTGATGCCTAGGTGGCGCTTCTATTCCTTTGGGGCAAGAGGCAGGCTCTTTACACAGCCAGAGAAGATTGGAACCCAGCTGTTCCCCTCCACGAGTTCCTCTTAAGTCTCCCACTCATGAACAATGTCCAGACAACAGCACCAGACTTCCTCTTTAACAATGTATTATGTATAAATTATAACGCCAAGTCTGGCGATTGAATCCAAATCAGGGCGTTTTCTATATCGGACTTGGTGAGTGACTCAACACAAGCGTATAGCCTAATTTGTTGTTTGTAAACAAACCTGACAATACACGACTCCGTTTCAGTTGTTAGCCTGTCGCAAGAGCATTGCCGAGTCAAATGTAAAGCTAATCAGCAGTGAACGTTTTAGCAGCGCTTTTACATGTACCTCCTGTAGCCAGGGCCAAGTCTCCGCTTTCTTACCGGACCCACTTGAAGAGTTTCGCTGCAGGGCAAGGATGCTTAATAGAATTTGAATTCCAATTTGACTCCCCCGCTTAGCAGCCTTAATTTGAAGTCAGGCTGTCTACAACCACAGAAAGTCGATTGCACTTAATTTGCTCAGGCTGTTTTGCATTGCCTTTGTACTCCACGGCGAGAGGGCACAGAATTTCAAGTGAACTATAAAAAAAAGAGAGCGAAAAAGCTTAGCACGCTATTCTTTACTCTTAGACTGGCAAGAGCCTCCCCCTCATGGATTGAGATTAAATTGAATTTTTTTCCTTTTTCAATACGTTTTTTTTATATTTTTATGCAACATTGGTTGTATGCCTCAAGGTATCTACAGAAGGGTGTAAATGTGCTCGACATTAATGGCTCAATTCAGACCTGTGTTCATGAGAACTATTAAACACATTCTCTTTTCAGGTTTTGTACATCCACCTTTATTCAAATTGACTTTCATTTCTTAATTTTGTTGGATGGGTAAAGACTACAGTAATCTATTGTAGGTTAATCAATTTGTCAGTTTTAGCCAAATATACCTACCTAAATGCCCATGTGGTAATTAAAAAACTTTCATGTCAAAGGATCACACTGCTAATGTCTGGCCACATTTACCCAGCCCCCACTGTGCAGTGGATCTCACTAGAACTGTTCAATTCGAAGGTGATATTTGGTTTCTGTTGCTATCATTTGGCATAATAAGGGGATTAGTACTGTAGAACATTTCCTCACACTGCTCAGTACTTAATGCATATGCATGCATGTGCATTGACTCAACATTACATCTCTACAGGTGTGCATGCATATTGTGAGACTATTTCATTCTCTGTACTGCAATATAAATGTGCATACCCATTGCTTTCCATGGGAATTCTACAGTATATCAATTCTAAAGTATGTGCATGTGTTGTATTGTAATGCTGTGATCAAAATTTCATTTCAGTGTGGTACTACTTTTGTCTCTGGCTGAATCAGATATTTCAGTGAAGTGATGAGTAATAAGGTCCACTACATCTACATGACTGTTCCCAGTACAGTATAGTCCTCTCTGTGCTTCTACAGGCAATCTCATCCCTCTTGCTTTAATATACCAAGGACATGGTAATGCAATATTGTACCTGCATTATCTCAATACCGTAAATTAAATTGTATAGTTGTATGTTTCCTGTTCATACAACTTACAACATTGATTTAGATTTTTTTTCTTTGTTGTGATGAAATGGTACACGAGGGAAGCGTGTCATGTTGAGTGAACACTTGGGAGACCCCTCTATTCAAGCCAAAGGCTTGTTGAGTTTGTCAGCTGGCCAAATGTGCAAAGATGGTGGATTTAACAAAGAAACTATGGGAAATCACTGGATTTGGCCCAGGAGTACCACAGCATTGAAATAATTTGTTCAATGAGACCTACACACACATGCATGCATGCGTGCACACACAAACACACACCCACACACACATATAGTATTTGAATCATAATGAGAGATAGTTGCCCCATGAACTGTACACACACAGGACTGTAATCTGTCGTGTATGTACCTCATGGGGTTATAAATGACCGTAACGCTGTTACACAGGTCTGCTTGAGAATGGAAAGCACTCCAAGAAGGCACCACATTCAATAACAGCAGGTTGGGGGGAAAAGCGAAAAAATAATAATCTACCAATAATCCCGTGTCTGGCTGGCAAGATCTGACATCACATAGGGAGGGATTGTGTCTGCTCAAACGCCAAAATGTACAGTTGCACTGAATAGGCAGAATAACATATACACCTCCCCAAGAAATTATGTAAAACTGGTGCTATATTCTGCCCACCTGCTGTGCATAAAGCAGATGTTTCTGGAAAATTCAAGGCGCCCGATCACAACACATTGAATCTTTCTGTAAATGGTGTTGGAGCAATGTCCCCAACACTTGGCATTGGACCATTGCTTAGAAAATGGCTTAAATAGCCCAACAGTGGATAAACAAGATCCATAATCATTTGTCCTTCCTTGGCCAAGTCTTCAGTTTCATAAACTCAACTTGGTTTTCCACAAAGCTTGATAATAAAATTCTAATATTTACTCATGTTACGTCAGCGGAGGGAGTGCTGTTTCATAAAAAATGAGGTCCACTTCTTCACTGAAAGTAAAAGTGCTTATACCTCAAGCTAAAACTTTTGTCAAACAATGGCAGCATAAGAAATACATGAAACTTATTGTGATTTGTCTGGCCATGTATGCCCTCTTTCAATGTGAACATTATGCCTTATTACAAAGGAAACATTTTGGATTTTGCAGGAGAAGCCTCCCTCATGTTATGAGTTATTGACATCCACAAAAGAGGAGTGTCTTATTATGGTTTTGATTAAAATGGATGGCAAACCAACGAGCTCAGGTTACAGTGAACGCTCTGAAGCATAGACTTCCATTTCACCTCATTTATTTCACAGGGTTTTCCAATCTACAAAGTACCTGCCCCCATCTATGGATTGATAACGAAATGAAAGTACTCATTATGTGAACGTACCATTTTCTGATTATCAATCATTAAAATTACATCAGAAACTGGAAATTGGAACCTCCCACCCAAAATAGGTGTGTACAGAATTTAGTGAAACCAACAGTTTTGACTTAGAGAAATATCCTTTCACTTGGAAGACAGAAGAGCAATTTAAATGTCCTAGTATTGTACAGCACAGGTCTCTGCATAGTCATACCCACATTTGCTCATTCTATATAGGGTCTGTAATCGTGTATTTCATACATAAATGCATTGATTGAATCAAATGAACTAAACCATATTTCAGAAGGGCTGGTAAAAGCCCTTGCAGTACTTTGTCACATACAACAAGTCTGCTACTCTTAGAAGTTGTTGAGAAATATGTTGCTACTGGCTAGTGCAGTGCGGGCCCCTGTCTGAATCATTGAAACATTGTTTATGCAGAGTACCAGGAAGAGGGATGGTGCAGTGATGCCCCCTCATATGTGTGTCAGCATAATCAATCATTCTTAAACACAGGCATGAGAGCCTGTCCAGCTCTCCATCAGACACATCCTTCTTTGGCTCCTGTGTGACAGCAGCTATCATTTATCTTTACTCTGAATTAAACTTGCGGCACTGAACTTGTCCTTGCCTCATCTCCGTGTAGGTCTGTAGAGGTTGGGTGAACAATATTGGGGAGAGTCTTAAAGGGGACATCCTGTGAAGATCTAAATTAGAAACTGGCCTTAACCCTCGTGCTGCCTTCGGGTCACATGACCCAAAGGTTCATAACGAACCATCGTTGTGTTTACCCAATTTTACCCAATACAAAAACAAATACAAATAATTTTCTTTTAACCATTCCAATGTGGGGGGTCTGAGACAGCCCGACAGTTAAAAGAAAATGCTTCACTTTGTTTTTGTATGAGGTAAATTTGTCACAATACGACGGTGGGTCACAATGACTGATGGGTCAGAATGACCCGAAGATAACACAAGGGTTAAGTAAGCACCTTTTTTGTGTTTGAACTCAACAGCATGAAACATCTGGATATCACAATACAAAAACACTTTTTACTATTACATGTACTTTTAGTCTCTCATTTTGTTCTACTTGAGCTCAGGTTAGTGAAGTGGATCATAGCGCTGCAGTTCAGAGGTCACAACTTCAGAGGAGTTGTCTAGAGATAAAACTGTGAAGGAAAGGAATCTGGCCTACTTCCCAGTTCCAGGTTATTGTAAGGTTTTAGTGCTGCTGTGCAACAGTCAATCACCTGAATGAATTTCCCTATAATATCTTCCAGAGTCTGGTTTGAGGTGTTTAAAAGTACAGTATTAGAGCAGTGGCACAGGGCCTGTACATTCTGCTCCTGTGCAAAAGTTGATCACCTAAATAAATGTCCCCATAAGATCTAGGTAGAATCTCGTTTGACACATTTAAAATGTTAACATTACTATTTGACACATTTGCATAGCCCATTACTATTTGGGCTATGCACTATTTGCATAGCCCAGTATGGTTGTACCCCTTTAGAACATTCCTTATCCATCAGCTTGAAATAGGCTTGGCAGAAATCACAGATTATAAGAACATGTTTGCTCCTTGACTTCCACAGCTATTTCTTAAAGATGAACTGTTTTGACATCAACTTGCTCTTTTTTGTCTGAGATAAGCCTATTGTAGAACAAAAGAGCTGCGTGATGAGATCTTAAAATGTGATGCAATTATTCTTACCACTGACAAGCAGACATTTCTTTTCACCTTTTCTGACATACTGACACCAAACTGGTTATCCCTGGCTAATTGGCCTGCTAAACTTGATGCAAATAACTCCTACCTAATAGCCCAGAGTTCTCTCAAATAAATGGCCGGAGATATAAGTGTGTTAATAATGCCTCAATACCAAATATCAAATTACCCAATGAGTCACTTTAAAAACCCTGGGGGTTTTGGTATTGTGAACTTTCTGGGTGTAGCGGCTCAATTATTCATCTACACGCACATATGTATTACATGTGGAGAATGAGAGCGATTACTGATGGGTTTTATCCATGACAGTGCTCAATGAGTGTATGTTCCAAGGAAGTAGTATCAACGTGGTAACTATGATCAAACTATAAGTGACAGCCTACTCTCTGGGGTCATACCTCCAGTATTGTGTTCCAGTAAGTAACGATAGATCTAAAGTGGTCAAAATCTTATCCGCCCTCTCTTCACAGACCCTCTCACCAGTTGCTGAGTCATGACTGGCTGAACTTCAGAATCTAAATGAAAAGATATGTATGATAGTGATTCTAATGCACAGCAGTAGCCAACAGCAGGAGTTGAAAGTAATGTAGCCGAAAGAAGTAATAAAGTAAAATAAAAGGTGTTGAAACACCTGAAAATCCAAGCAACAATTATTGTGTGCAAGACTACTGTAGTTCCAGAGGATTAACTTTAGGCTAAATTGAAGGAAACTGTCAACATCCACTTGTACAATGATAATTCACAGCTTTTTTGTTTAAAATTGATCTAATTGAAATGATGAAATCTAAAGCAATAGCCTCTGTAAAATCTTCCCAGTTTTTGGCAGAGATAATCTAGACACAGCAGATGATGAAAAGACACAGGAGGATGTAGTAACATCGTCATTAATTCACTACTGCACTTTCCGTATCACCTTAATATCTTACACATCGCGGCCAGAGATTCATAGAATTGTCTGAATAGCTTTAATATTTATTATTTTGTGATTCGTCATCACTTGGTAAATATTTAGGTTTATTTATACTGATGATTTTAGTAGTACTGTAATATTTGATGATGATGATGGGGATGTTGACAATTTATCATTTAGTTTTTACGTTTACTAATCTAACTTGTCTGCACTGTTGAGGAACTCTGAATCAAGTACTTCATTGACAATAACTGAGTTAATTTGCATGACAATACACTTGAACTGTTCCAAGAACTGATGTAATCTCTCGATTTGTTTATTATTATTTATCGTCAGATGTCATTTTAGTTGTGATAATGCATCAGGATATGCAACCAATACACTGTTCACGATTAAATTACATTTAATTGTACTATAAATCAACAAGGTGGATCCCAAAAAATACAACCAATGTCGAATTCCACGTGAGGGGCGGGATTTGCAGTGGGTGTATGACTAGTCTACTGAAAGGCCCTAATCTCAAACTAAGGGCGATTGCCTACCGTCTCACTCCTGGATGGGTAAAATACGGAATTTAGCAGAATATGTATTTGAACTTGCATATATATAGGCACATCTTGGCACATTCTGAATACTAATAATATTTTATGAACAGATGCATATTTTAACTCTCCTTTTCTCCAACTCACTGTCTCTCTCCCTGACGCTCACGTGCGAAAACGCACACACACACATATCTTGCCTATTGCTTATATTCATGAGCAAAACAGTATGACAGCAATAACTTAAAACAATAACTCCTAATTGTAGCCTACTATGTAGGTATGTGTGTACAAACTCGCCTTAATTAGGCAACTCATAATTGTAGCCTAGTGTGTGTGTGTGTGTGTGTGTGTGTGTGTGTGTGTGTGTGTGTGTGTGTGTGTATACAAATAAACTGTAGGTCTAAAACCTTTTTGTTTTTCTCCAACAAATTCGCCTAAATTAGATGGATCAGCGATAGCCTAAGTGGCCAGTAATTTTTTATTAGTAGTAGGCTACGTGTTACGTCTTGATCACACTGCTATTTGTTATTGTATTATGTTAAAGATGACAACCAATATTACTCATGACCTCGACAGCGCTGCTCGTGGACAACCAAATCTGTACATCCACTTCAACGAAGACAAGCGCGCGCTCATTTCACAGTTCCAGGCTTCTGTAAGCTAAATGATATAGGCTGCCACATATTGACAACCTTACACTGTTTGTAATTGTGAAATTCGTTTAGACAACAGTCGTTGTTCAAAATTATATGACATCAATATTTTTCGCAGCAAGTCCAATATAGAAGAATATGGAGTCCCCACCGGATCCTGCAAGCGACCCGGGCAACAGCGGTTCTGAACCGGCTACTCCTGGAATGGACACGCCGGTTAACCCGAACACCCTTCGAAAGGACGAGCACCAGCCACCTATGAGACGACAGAGTTGTTCTAGCACCAATAAAGGTAATACACATTTAATAAGGCTAATTCTTAACAGCTGCCAAGTCGTTATAGGTCTAAGGTGTTCAGCAACTTCAAATTCCTATCCTTGGCTGGATCTTTCAGTGTTCTGCTTCCCCGTTTCTTACATTGGCTTTTCGTACGATACTTTTATAGGCTACGTAAACGTTAAATACAGAAAATTATAGCAGTATTGGCAAACATTCTACCGCCATAAAAGGACGCACCATCTTTCTTTGATAAATATCAAAGGTTTTCACGAGCTGTGAACAATTTCTAAGTCGCCTGCTATAGTTGATATTAACAGTAGCTCTGTAGCGCAGCCTACTCACGCATAATGCGAGCGTGTACAGTCTTTGATTGACTCTCTGATCATTAAGATACTCCGTGACACATGAATTACGCGATTTATAGTGGTGTGGACGACAAGTTATAACTGTTTGGCTGGCGTTTCACGGGTTTACAGGATTCAAAGACGGACTTTAAAAGAGCAAATACTTCATCGGATAAGAATAGTCACCTCCTACACAATGCTATTAAAATTCCCTACAACGGCAATTGTACAATTCTGTGACTATGTTGATACAATAATTGAGTAGGCTAACTCTATCAGACATTGTATCACACGGTGTGCATTAAAGCCACACCCCCAGACTGCGTTCGATTGCGAAGCGATTCCAAGTTCACTTCAAAACACAGCATTCACCACTTAATGACAGTTTTAGGCGACATTTAAGTGACTGACCACACTTCACAAGAATGCATTATTTAGACATTTACACATGGCTTTTCATATTACACAATGGTTGTTTCATTGAGCTTTTCAGAACAGGTTACGTAACAACTTGGAACGGAAAATAGAGACGACCACAAATGCTAAGTGTCTATGACTGAATAATGCCATTGCAACCAGATCACTGCTTTTGTAGGCTACTAATAGGTTGTAGTAACAGCAGCTGGTCGAACTGAAATAATGCCCGAGGAAATCTCAGCGCAAAATTCCATTTTGTACTTTGCATAAAGGCTTCAGCGCGCACGGTTATGTAAGAGGTGACACCAGCAGGTTAACGGGCATGGTGCCAGAAGACTGACTGTTTAAAGGTGGAGTTGACAGCTAAGGAAAAAGGCAGACGCACATCTAACCTGCTAACCCACATTCTCGCTCATTTCTGCACTGCATTTGCTATGAGTTTTTTTTTTAAAGAATGGCGTTTCCAACAGAAAAATACTTAAAGCATCTCTGCTAGTATATCTGCTTTCGAACTATTACATCTTGTATATTATGCTAAAGCTATGCTTCTTGGAAGAGCCTTCATGTAGGTTTCCCATGCCGTAAAGGATTCCTTTAATTAAATGTATTTTTTATAGTTGCAAAAACACATAGACCTAAATAGTTGAATGCGGAAACTTTTATGCCACATGGAGAAGCTCTTAATTCTAAAGGCTTTCCATTTTACTTGGAAAATACTTAAGTTCTGTTACTACTGTGTGTAAGGTTGGCTAATCAATGAAGCCAAAGTAAACATCTACTATATCTGATGGGCGTAGCCAATTCTGAAATACAGTATTTGTATACCGCCACACATTCTGTGTGAGCCTTATGCTTAGACTTTTACAAGCATTTCAGCCTCATGAACTAAAACCGCTCTAAGAGAGGGGGGGAATGAGCATCAGGGTGGTACATGTTTATAAAATCCTGACACAAGATGGGTGAGCTACGCACCAGTATGACTAAAGGTTCTAAATGAGACTTTAGTGAAAGCTGCAATAAGTATATGACTGGCAGTGGCACAGTGCTTGGTCAAGATCTCCCCTATAGTCAGGCTACTGGAGTGTGGTTGTATCAGATACCAGGGATTATGTTCACCATGGGTGTAACTAAAGAGGAGAGGCTACAGCCATCTGAGAAGAGGGAAAAGAAAGCTCTGTGTCTCTGTCTTGAGTGGATGCATCTTGATTAAGTTGATTAAGTTGTTGTCTTATCATTTTTTTAAATTATTTTTATTTAAGAAATATGATTAGTTATCATATCTCCTTTTTAGTTACTCTGTTTTTAGTTATTCTGACCATTTAGCTGTTGGAACATAGTATAGGACTACTGTGGGGGTAATGCTTGATTTGCTTTATTATCGCCCATTCATGATTGTGTTCTCAGCAATTTAATGACTACCCAATGTTTAATGTGCTGCATGTCATGCAAAAAGACAGAGCAAAGTTGTCTTTAAGTCATTTGTACACATCTACTTCACACTGCCTTGCACCAACCTTACTAAATATTCACTTTTCCTTACCTGGATTATCACTCTTTACTTTGATAATTCCTCCATTTCACTAGTTAACGTCTAGTTTGTGAAGTGGTTTCTTGATTCATAAGTAATAACGAAGGCCTACTTTGAACTTTCAAGGGCAGTTTTTGTATTATAAACAAGTCCAGTTTTTGAGGAAGTTGAGCTGCAACCAACACTCTACTTGAAACATGACCCTGTTTATTTCCTAAACTGGGTGATGATGTACTGTTCAAACTCAGTGGAATATGCCCCTCTGACCAAACCAAAAGCTACTCGTCTGGGAGGAGGGGCGAGGTATTTTGAACTACAGGCCCACAGCAGACTTGCTGGTTTGGCAGCGTTTTGGGGTGCCAATAGCTGGTTCCAAGATTTGATATGAAATCTCCATGGTGCAAAGATAGCTCAGATCTCTTTCCCATGAGGAAAAGCTATCTCAGGAAACCCAAGTGGCGATGACCAGACGTTCTCTTGATGCCTCCCCTAATACGTTTTAATTAGAGGTCTGGGGTGTAAGTGGCCTATTTTCACGAGGGCTATGAAAGTCTCCATGGACAGGGAGGGCCTTGCAACAGAGATGGACTGGAAAGAGTTCATTTCTGAAACTTTTGATACATTTGCTTTTTTGATTTAGTGTTTTATATCATGTAATTGGCATAGTATGATATGATAGTAGCCCAATATAAGTCTATCCTAGCTGACATACATGAAATTCTTATGGGTAAATCTGCCAATGAATGAAGTGAAAATGAATTTCCCCCCAGGCGTGGGTAACAGCATTCCGAATCACCAAATCACCTCTGTGGTTTGGGAAAGTGTTTATGATAAAGTTGATGTCAAGACAACTGTATTGTTGACTAATATTTTTTCAGTCCTCTAAAGCATCCTTGGGTGTGAGAAAGGTGCTATTGAACTAAAAGTTATTATTTTATTATTAACTGGCTGAGTGGTATTTAACTTTAATTTCAAAAACACCTTTAAAAGGGGAGATATGTATAACTGTACGCTACCACCTCACTCAAATAAAAATATGGTTTGCATGCATCAAGTAGCAGGTATTGTAGCCTCTACAATGCAGAGAACCCGAGTAAGAGTTAGAGGAAGTTTGAATTACAACTTGCAGGAACTAGATACCTGCAGCATGTTACGTAATTGCCAGTGTACGTTTCACATTGCTCTTGTCTCTGTGACATTGAATTTGAATGAGCTTGATGCAATCTAGTTGGAGCCCAGCAACGAAGTCACATAGAGGATATTGCCTTGCATATCTGACCTTGCTATCTGTCACCATCTCTTCCTTGTCCATGGAGAAAGGCAGTAACACTAATTGATATTCAGCACTTATTTTCCATGTCCGTTCACCACTTCATTTTCCCATAGAGGTAAATTGAACAGTGTGTTACTATGACCTGACATGAATCAGACACAAGGAACTGCTATTGCCCAAGTTCCCTACACAAGACTGTAAAAAGGATGTCATTTATACAATTCTATGAAGTTATGTTTATGTTCCTTACAAGATGAAACTGTGCCAGTAATGGCTATGGTAAAAAGAATGACCTGTGACCTGGCCCTCAAGATGGACCTGGAGCTAAACCATGTATGCTCCTAGACAAACTACAAGCTACATAGGTCGCCCATTTCTTGCTACTTCACTTTAAATGTATAGTCAACACAATATTCTCTCAGGCATTGTATCACCAATCATCCACTTCAGTGGCCCCTGGCTTACTCATGCATCAAAGAATGTGGAGTCAAAGTAACTTCAAAGACAATTCTATATTCTCTCACACTCATTACTTGGCATCAAATATGTTCAGATGTGACAACCATGTATTCTCAGATGCTCTCTCTGAATACACACACACGCACACACACACACACACACACACACACACACACACACACACACACACACACACACACACACACACACACACACACACACACACACACACACACACACACACACACACACACACACACACACACACACACACACACACACGTATGATTCATCTTATTAGAGACAGAAGACAGAGAGAATAGAGATTGCCGTAATATCTCAGTGTTAAGCACTGCTACGCCTCATTGCCTGTGGGCTTTTTGACACGTAGTATTTCTCATTACTCTACTGTAGCTGTCCCCCCATTATCATTATTAATGCTGATGTGTACTTATTGTTTTCATAACAGTCCTTCATTTGCCTACTCCTCCTCAGTTTTAAGTTGCCGGTTGCCTTGACCTTTATAGAGAGTGCAATTCACCTATAGTTTAATGAAATGATTGCTAGAATTGTTATTTTTTACCTCTAGTGGATAAAGCTGACAAAGGATTACTAATAGTCAATATAACTCATACACGTGTTATCTGCCCGTGTCGGTTTCGACAACAGAGAGAACAGGTATCGCCTAGCACCCAGCCACCCAGTTGTATGAACTGCCAAGACACTTGGCGACGGTAGCCATTGTGACAGCTGGGTTGGGGACTCTGCGCTATCGTGGCCGTGCACTGTGCAGCGGTCTTTGAAAGGATGCCTGTTTGGTCTGCGCTTCCTCTCGGCGGACTGCGCTGGCATTCGTGCAGGCTTGTTCTGGCCAGGCCTGTGAGTACGTCCAGCGGGAACCATAGGAACCCAAGCCATAGAGGCGATACTGTGAGCCTTGCTCGCTGAAGGCAGTTCCTTTGAATCTCCGTATGTGCCCATGCTGTGAGGACAAGAGTCTTTACCTCTCTCCAGTTGAGCTTGGCAACTACGATCACAAAGCCTTTGTGATCGTCTCTGCCTATTATTTGGCCCAGAAGGACCCAGACAGCTGCTGGGACTCTCGTAATAAATGTTTGAGATTTACCATTTGTTATTATCACTCCATATGCTTCGTTCATGGTACCAGACTAGTGCCGCATAAATGTGTCCATTGAAAGTTTAGTGACTTTTGGGCACACTGCATGCAGAATTTCAGCATGACTACATTACTATGGGATAGGAGTTACATGTATGACACTTTGCATGCTGTAACTCAAACTCAAATCAAATGAAGCATAATTCTAATGAAATAAGTGTACTTCTGTCAAGGGGATCCTCTCCTAAGGAGATGATCTAGAGACGATGTGATTTGCAGTTGAATCCGTGTCAGTTTCCGACTGTTATTCCACTTATCAATCTATCTGTTTGATTGACATCATCGATCAGGGCCTGAGCGTTGTGCTATTAAGGACAACTAACTTCATTAAAGGAAATTAACGACGAGGTGCATCATCAGAGCATGTAATGCAATCAATGCTAGTGTGTTTATTCAGACTAAAGGGTGTCAATTGATTGAACACTTGGGATTCCTTCTGTAAGAACCATTGACTCCAGCGTGTAACATCATGACAGTCAGTCATGTGTGTACAGTAGGCCTGTTTGTTAATTATGTGCTTATACGAGTGTGTGGACTGTGTGTGTGCGTAATTCTGTTTTATTTTCACCTGCGAAAGACAAACTGTCCAAAAACTGAGACACAATCCAAAATATGGCAACAAACATTCTTTTAGCAAAATAGGCATCCTCACTAAATCTGTTTAACAGACAAGCCATATGGGGTGGGCAGCATTTTGAGCAGTGTCCAACCAGCAGTTGACACTCCTTAGCTGGGGGAATCTCAAATTGATATTTCCAGACAGGTTGGCCACCTGTCCGCAACCAGGGGAAGATGCAGGGAGGATGAAGGAGGATGGAGAGTATGGGAGAGGAGAGCATGGCGGCGGGTCGGGTCGGGTACAGCTCTGCCAGGGTTGCCAGGTGGAGCGTCTTCCAGCCCATATGTCTACGGCTCGAGGAGGAATTCCGCCTAATGAAGCGAGGCTCAACCTCAAATTGATGCCCAGTGCTATCAGCAGAGCAGATATAAGTTCTCTCATAGGTGGGCTTAGGCCACATCTCATATGCCAGTAGAGGCTGTGGCTCGTAGCTGTAGTTTCAATTTTGTGTTTATGCTACAAAGTTGTCACTTGCTTTGTTTGCTGCGGTGGGTTTTAAATGTCAGAAAATGTGCCGGTGAGGGTCTTGTTAGCTACTCATTTAAAAACATCCCAGGGATATAGTTTAATGTGACTCATTGAGACCTCTGATTCAAACTATAGTCACGTCGGATGTAGCCGCCCCCTACCCCCACCCCCGTCTCTGTTGTATGAAGGCTCACAGGGAAGGTCAGAGGAAGCAAACACCCTTTCCCCCCGGTTGCCTGTCAGACGACTTCCACACAGGATAGAAAGTGATCGAACCCACAGGTGGCGTTGCTAATTTGAGATGAAATCCCTAAAAGCCATTTGTGTAAATCGCTCATTTAATTCCGACCATCTCTGCTCTTGTCATCCCCCCCTCTTTCTCTTCTTCTGTTTCTTTGTGCAATTATTGCAACCAACCCAATATATCGAGGAGTGGGAGGACAGGGCCTGATGGCTTTTCCTGGTAACAGATTATGTTCTCTAAAATCTCCCAATTGGGAGAGGACAGAACTGGAGTAGCAAGTCAGAAGTTGATGGTAGAGATGTTTGGTTCTCAGAGCTGGGTCTAGTGCTCCCTTTGAACACTGTATGCATATTTAGTTGTTTTCATTCAAGATATTATTGAAACCATAGCTTTAATGTTTACATAATATGCATGCACACCAGGAAAAGGTCTGAGGCCATTGTCTGACTGTACAGTATATAATCTATTCATTTGCTTTTACTTATTTTCTTGGTTTGTATGTCAAAGCAGCTTTGGAGAAGCGACTGCTTCATGTCAACATTTCTGAAACATGGTGCTGTTGATTGGATTTCTGCTCGTTCCTTATATTTCTACTGCAGATAAACATTTGTCTTCTTTTTCTGGAACGATTGTTCTTCGTTCCTCACCCTTCTGTTCCAAGAAGCTAATTCCGTAGAGGTGGGAGAAATGATGTAATTCTAATTCTGACTTCGGGCCAGCATGTCTTGGCAGACGCACTCACTCACTCACTCACACTATCACACACAAACGCACAAGACACAGACACACAGATGTGTTATGCCAAGTGCTTTATTTATTTTTGGTGTGAGTTTGAGTCTGAGTGGCCAATGGCCAACTTATCCTACCATTATAAACACATATTACATATGCAGACATATTGCATAACTCCACACAGACAACAATTTATGTGGTATAACATTGTTGACTCTAAACAGTCGTGACACACTGTGAGACGTGTCAAATTGTCACTGCTGGGTTCCTTCCTGGAAGGAAGAAAACAGTCATTTCAGTGGTTCCATCCAGTGTGACTGTTACACATTGAGACACTGGAGTACGTCATTTGCATGTTTGTTTTTAGTTGCTTTGTAACTGCTTTTCATAGAAATGACAATGGAGAGTCTAGAGGGTAGGTCATTGTTTGCTGAAATGCCACATTGTCTGTTCCTTGACAGCAGCGCAGCATGAGGAACTCAGTCATCACTAGTTGGCTATTCTAGGAAAGAATCATATCTTTTTTTCAATGACAAATTACATTCCTACCACACCTACCTATTTCAAACATGTTGGTTATATACCCCACATCGTCCGTATGTCCCCTTACACTGCGTCTTCACTCTAACATAGTTTCCATATTGTACGCTGCGTTTCAATTCAATCCGTGTGCAAGTGTGTTTGGGCCCATATTTTGCCTAAATGGCCTTGTCCTATTTTAGACATTTTCTAAAACATTTATAGACTCAAAAGTTGAGGGAGGTTATAATGTTCGGTCCATTCGGGTCTGCAGACTATCCGTCTGACCCATCAGAGAGTAGATGTTTTTCAAACCACGTGGACTGCAGCCTATTGAATCGGACACACAGATTAAACCCCCACTGTAGCCTACTGGACAGGCTCCAGAAAAAATTGGTCGGTTGTTTTATGAACCTGTACGGAATCTATTTTCAATATATCCGTCTGTAATATTTCCATATTACAGATGGAAAAACGTGGCTGTGGAAGTGTGCAAATGACTCAAATTAACTCAAATGCACGAGTACGTAGAGATTGCATTGGAATGCGCTGCAAAGTCTGTAAAAACACATTGTAGTGAAACGTGGCCTGAACCCTTGATGAAGCCAGCTAGTGGTAGTCAATTAAATGACATTTACATTACAAAACAAAGCACCAACTCCTCTGTGTTCTGCACACATACCCCTACACACAGACACTGACCTCCTCTTCCGTACTCCCTACCACACCTGATCGTGTTTGCTTGCACACATATTCTCTCCGCAACACTTAAATACTTCCTCGTGCGACCCCCTCTCCCTTCCCCCCACACACCCTCCCACCCATTCCCCCCGGTGGGGATTGGAGGTGTGAGATTAAACAATGAGGGTGACAGAGGTGTCACAGCTGTCACAGCAACGGGGGGATTATGATTTATTAATCCACACCGGCTCAAATTCCGACGAAACTGGCGCAGGTTACAGTGCGTCCCTCTAGGGAGAAGCCCGATGTACAGAACAATACGGACCATGTTGCATTTTGATGGTTAGCCTCCTTAACGGGAGAAAATGGCAGCCGGTATTATTTAGGAGCCCAGGGAGGGGAGGCGGGAGACGGTTCAGCAGTGGGGGGGGGGGGGGGGGGGGGGGCGCTGTGCAGCTGGGGAACGGGGTCACGGTGGGTCACGGCTGAATTAAGTTTGTTTCATCTTTAAAGAGGATAAGCGAGCAAACAGCATTTTTTTATTTGGACTGCAAAAAGCAGTGTTCAGCATAAACATGCGCGCTGAAAAGGAACTGGCCTACATTTAGAGGGAATGGGCCATTGTTTGAAAGATCTTGTCTCAGAAAGCGATTGTTGTGATACTATTTCTGTCAATGTCTCTATTAGATTGAGGATTTCTTCATTCACCATGTGTGTTTTTCAAGGCGGCCCTCCATGACTCTTACAATATACATTTCAGCACAGTGGCGAGAAGACTGCAGGGTCAATTGAGACCTCCTGTCTGTCGCCTGCCCTCCTACCGTTGGAGAACATTCCTACTTCATGTGTGAGGGAGTGTTCACAAGGCACTTTGTCTTTCGCAGCCCTGGTTTCCCCATTTTGCTTTTCATCACTGTTCACTATTGAGTACCTCTTCACACATCTGCCTGAGCCAGGGGCCCGGGGGACCTTGTTTGAGCATGTCTCTCGTGTCCTCCATCCTCGTCTCCCTCACATACATATTTATATTCCATAGGTTTGGCCGAGCCGCTTGTTATTTAGTATCAAGCAGTTCATATACTGCAGTATGTATCTGAAAGATCTAGGGCCTGCATGTTTTTTGTTCTCTTAACCAGCATGACTTTTATGCACTTCCCTAACATTAGGTAGTCCACTTCCTTTTTTATTTTGACGTAAGGTATGGTTCGTAAATACTATTGGTAGTTGTATTCCAAAGTGTTGACTCTTCTGACATGATGTATAGTATTTTTAAATCATTTTAATTTAGTGTACATTAACTATCATGTGACATCATCTGGACATAGCAGACATGGACAAAGGAATTGTTAAATGTTGAACATTGTTATTAAGATCTACCTATCTCTGGAGAGTGCAGCCTCCCTCACACCAAGTTCTACTTGTGTAATAATGGTGTGAGGAAATTAGGCTCGAGACTTTTCGTTTCACGTGGGTCTGTCTGGTGTGGGCCCGGACGTTAATGATAAATTGATGAGGATCGTTCATCGTCAAAGATTTTTCAAACGACCCTTTGTGATGAGACTTAACATCCACCAATGAATGTTCTCATGGGTGAGCGATACCAAGGTCAATCCTTGAAATGAGATTATGACGATGTTGCTAATTTAGAAAGCTAGGGTGTACAGGGCCTTTTGGCTGTTTTGGCCCATAGAATCTCAAGAACTCGTATGATATTTCCCAAAGCAGGCATCGCACTTATGAATAAGACATACAGTCCTAAACAAATTGTACAGGTGATATCAAAATGACACCTAGAAAAAATGGGCTTTTCAGGACACACCTGGACTCGTTCTTTAGTGCATAATTAATGGTCATGACTTGAAAGTTGCTAATGAGAGTTTGATGGGTGTGATACATATTGTAGATGTGAAGATTCCCAGGGGAGTCATTTTGCAGACTGGAATAACCTTCAGACTGGGAACACAGTGGGGACTAATACTGTCCTAAGTGATTGTGATTATGTTTTGTATCATGTGAGATGAGTTAGTCTGTTTGCTTATCAATATGTTTCATTCCACACATGCCTGTTCTCAATAGATACACACAGAACACATAATACACACATTACAAAACAGAAAAAAGATTCTGAGCAGGATAGGAATGTCCACATGTGTAGCCTGTGCAAGTTTCTTGAAATTGATTGGTCATCTTTGGTTACAAGACTCTCAAGAGCCCGTCAATTTCAGTGCCTAGGTACACCCAAAGTACTTCAAGTGAGAAATTCAATATTGAAAACACAAACTATGGTTTGTGGTTGTAGAACGTTTTCCCTTATAAACCACACAGGGACTGTTATTACTCTTTTTGGAGTATGTGCAGATTTTTTATTTTGCTGCTTCAAACTAGACATATCTGTAAGTTAGCAGAGTGGTAATAATGAGCCCGAGTGGTACAAAGGAAGTGGAAGACATGGAGGAGATGATGGAAACAGCAGGTCCATCCTGAGGTGATTTATCTTGTGTGACCATTAGTATAAACAATAAGGTCCATGAGTGCATATCACACAACTGTGAGTTTATAGGAGTTTGAGACAGAGTGTTGTATACGGTCTAATGGCTGTGATAGTGTCTTTGTTTGTGTGCATGCATGCTTGCATTTGTGTGCGTAAGCAAAAGGAGATATTTAGTTTATTCTATTGGGACATACTGTAGCAGGCACAGAAAAACATTCGACAACAACGGCAGAAAGAACACAAAGTACTAGTTTGTGGTGTGCAGCACAAGTTGTCATTTGCAAGTGTCTTCTGAGCTGTTGTCATGTATCTTAGCTAGATTCTTTAGAACTCTGGTGCCTTGCCTGTGCTCTGCATTAGCATGGAACAGAGCTCCAGCCCTGTCACCCCTGATATGCAGAGGTCTCCTTCCTGCCACCTTCTACACCAGGGTTGTCACACACGAGCCTCAGCCACATGTCACCCAAATCCAACCCCCTCAGCCACCAGCTGCTCTCATACCCTGAGCCCCAACACACACACTCACATAACCTGCACACACACACACACACACACACACACACACACACACACACACACACACACACACACACACACATGCCAGTACACAAATGCAGACACGTGCATGCACACACAGATACGCACAATACACCCACACACACATTTACGGCATATCTGTCGTGATGTGCAGATGAAAAGCTATAATTTCTTATACAAATTTGAAGAATCAAAGTATCGAACTTTATGCAACTCTACTGTACTGATGTGACGTTTTGTTCAAACCACTAGCCATCTTGTATCGTGTAAGCCCTAATTGTTATGTGGATTAATGTTGTTGCTCAGTCGAGCAGCAAACATTGAGAGTGGTGGTCCTTCATTAGCCAATACTCTGATAAGAGAGATTTCTTTGCTTATATTGACTCATCTCAGCTGTCTTAAATGTGATCTTCTGCAGCATCCATTCGGTAACTCTTTTGAATTGCTTCTTGTCTCTCCTCATCCCTCTTACCCATCCCAGTAGAAGCCAACCAGCCAATGGGCTTCTTGCTTGTCATCCACCCATTGCCACCATGTTCAACCAAGTCATCCAGCCCATCCTTCCTAGACCAGAGCCTACAATAGCTAGCTGGTCTAGCTAGCCATAGCCCACAACCCTCTCCTACGCAGTGAGCTAATCTCTCGCCGCTAATCTCACACACACCTTTTTTGTCTTTTGTTCGAGCAGACAAGGTTGCTATTGAAACAAAAAGATACATCCATCCAGCGGATTACAGCTAAAAATACTTTCCCTTACTTCTCCTCTTCCCTCCTTTCTGTGCCCTCTCCAGTGTCCCGCCACCTAAACAACTGAAGTGTTCTTTGTCCAAAGCTGGCAGTGTTGACTTCATGAATGTTTGAGCTCTGCTCTGGCGCATCTATGATGCTTGCCCATGGATAACCCACCCACCCACCCAACCCCACCCCCACCTGTGAAAGCCCCCTCTGAGGCACCATGCCACTGACGGCAGCCCCCCGTACTGCTGCAGCCAGAGGAGGCCCTTCACCCCCCCCCTACGACCCGCTCCCCCCCCCCCCCCCCTTCACTGCAGTCTGCAGAGAGTCTCATTGATATGGGCCACGAGGGGTAGCCAGGTCTGACAGAGCCAGATTGAACTTGGAGAGGGGCGGGGGGGAGCTATCTTAGATTTGGGGGACTGGTGGGGTGTGGAGGGGTGGAGGTGGTGGTGGGGAGTAGGATTAGCACACTCGAACATTTAGTCGCCGTGAATCCCAATAACCCTTCTAAACAGAAATCCTGTCAGCACCCGTTCGCCTTTGAAGTCATTAGATTTTTTTTCCCTTTTTTCTTAGGGGAATACATTTGCATACAGAGCTATTCTTACTCTTCCTCTTGTTTCTCGTTCGGTGTTCATCAGTCGGCGGTTGATCAGATGGCGCTGCTTATCCTGTCAATCGCTGAGATTAGGCCTCCGTGTACATGAAAAGGACCAGAAATTAAAAGGATATTTGGAGTTGTGTTGGATAGTTTGAAAGTGCCCTGGGGTGACATTCACATTCACTTTTTATTCAGTGTCAAATCTCCTGCAGTAGCAATATGTTGATCAGAACTGTCAAACTCTTAAAGGTGCTTTGGTAAGAAGTGGCTTTGTACAGTCTAAGCCATAATTGGAATCAATCTATTTTAGCCATCCGGTATACAATTTGATGGAGCACAGGTTAAAAATATGGTAATTGATTTTAAGATTCTATTTGATCTATCACTTGTACCTTTTGTTCTTCCTAATTGGTCACACTGTACAGTAAGTAATATGCATGGTTACTGTACTTCCGTTTGGAAATGCCTCTGGCGAACTACTTTGAAAGGAAAAGACGATTGATGTTATTCTTGCCTATTGGACTGTATTTCTAATTGCATACAGTATAGACATTTTCACCTCACTGATATTCTCCTACTAGCATGCTAAAATGCTAGCCTAGTTTAAAATCCCACTCTGGACACAGATACACACACACACACACACAGACAAATAACACACATACTCAAAAAACACACTCTACCCATCTCTCCTCCCCCATCCTGTCTACAGTGTCTGGCAGAGCCGGCCAGCAAGGCAGCAGAGTGTGTGGATGTATGGCCTTTGAAACTACAGATTAGGGGGCTGAAGTAGGGAGTGGCTCACACTCATGCCCTGGCTGGTGGTGTGGTATGGGCTAGCTGGCCCTCTGATCATGACTTGGCTTTGTCTGGGAAGGGCTGGCTCACTCACAGATTCACCCTCTTTCTGACTTTCTCTCTTCCCCTTTGTCTCTCTCTCACTCCTCCGCTGTCTTTTTTTCCTTTTGTCTTTCCCTCTCTCTCTCTCTCTCTCTCTCTCTCTCTCTCTCTCTCTCTCTCTCTCTCTCTCTCTCTCTCTCTCTCTCTCTCTCTCTCTCTCTCTCTCTCTCTCTCTCTCTCTCTCTCTCTCTCTCTCTCTCTCTCTCTCTCTCTCTCTCTCTCTCAGCTGTGCGTTCAAAGGTACAGCAGCAGCCAGCCTCAGCATACTGTAGGGCCTGGCTTTGAAGTCCTCTCCCACACACAAGTGTCAGGGGCACCGTCGCTGCCACCACACGGCTCGTGGCAGCTGAAAGAAAACGTGAGATTCTTGAGAGGAAAAAAGGTTAATTGGGAACTGTGGATTTCTCAGCAGACGCAGCCCCCGGTAGCAGTGGCGCAAACCTCTCTTCGTCAACAACGGTGCCATCAAACAAACCCCCAAAAATATAGTGATACAAACAAGAGAGAACGAAGGTTTCATTGTCTTTGATTATTTTTCCATATTGTCTTTGAATTTGCCAGACAGGTGGTGTTTTTTTCTGTGAGAACGTTTCTCATAGGGCAAATTTGTTGTTGTTGTTGTTGCTTTCTTCGGCTCGCCATAGTGACACTAGGCCTAAATCCTTGAGTTGCTTTGAGATAATTTAATCACCTTTAGCACAGTATTTTATATTTTCATATTGTAATACAGGTTAGTTATTTTTCTCACTGAAGTTTTTGTCAGCGCTAACATGAGCCGTACCCTCACCTTTCTTCGCCTCAGTTACACCACTTACAAATTCATACGCAGGAGGACTCAACCAATGGGATACAACTGACTTCACAATCGGGGGGAAACGAGGCCAGGTGAGGAAGGGGGCAACAACGGGTAGCCGGGTAAAATCAACCGCCCGCTCCGAGACTTGGCGTGAACGGCTCGTTATCTCGACAAGAGATGGCTGTCGGTATGATTTATGCGGTTGCCTGGACCTCTTGGAGGGAGAGCTGGCGAGGGCAAGGTTCCCTTTGCAATACCAGCGAGGCAGGCCTGTATTCATGAGAGAGGGTGGTACTGTGTGCGTGTGGACTTGTTTATGGTTGTATGTCTACGTGTGTGTGTGTGTGCATGTGTGTGTGTGTGCGTGTGTGTGCCTGTTAGCCCAGAGGGTTGCCCTCAGAGCTGCTCATCTCTGGACGCTGAAAGCCTTGCCGTGTCCCAAGAGTCATACACTCCATGTTGTTACACAACAAATAGCCGCTCAACAAACATGGTTCTCGCTGCTTTCAACCAAGAATCACCCAAACTAATCCCTCAGGGCAGTTTCAGGACATGACCCAAATTGCATCATTCTATTCCATTAGATGGCAGCATGGTGGTGTTGTAAAGAATTAAATGAAATACTGCATGGTCTCTTACGGTTTCCAGCCAGGATAATCCAGTTATTATTGACAGGATGATGGCGCTTGATGTTGAGTACATTTAAGACGGTGACAGTTATGGTCGTCAATGCAATTGTGGCCTGCATGTTGTTGTTTTAAAGCACAACACCATTGTTACAGATATGGAGTAGTAGGTGTTATGGTGCCACCACTGTATTGACAGTTGGAAATGGAGAAGCCATGATGGTTAATCTTTAGTCTCTGTATTGCTGTATTCTGCAGCGGCTAATATGTCCCACACGTGTGTGCACCCACACCCACACAGACACGCGTAGCACACCAAAACACACTTGTAAAAGTTCACTGACTCTTTTCGTCCAGCTTAAGTCATTACCATCTACTGTAATGTCTGACATGCCGGGTCATAGCTGGGTTTGGCTGATTGGCACCCTGAGGAGCCAATTGGTGAAGGCAGGCTGTCTGAGGGCGGTCCCTTAAGACCGGGGCCTGCCTCATTAGTCAAATCCCCACAGAGGCCTGCAAACATCTCTACTGTAGGTGTGTGTGTGTCTGTAGGAATGTGAGAGGAATGCCTTTGAATCCCTCCCATGATTTCTAGTAGAATTCTGCATGCATCAGCAGAGGTGAACTGAAGAGCAGAAAATCACCTCTTTGAAGTGTTAATGTTATATCCTGTGTGTGTGTGTGTGTGTGTGTGTGTGTGTGTGTGTGTGTGTGTGAGAGAAATCCCAGGCGATACTGTGAGCAGAGAGAACCTTAACATGATATCCCACAGAGAGATGTCAGTAGTGTTGCCAAACCTCTCGGACATTACCCTGATATGTTATGTAAGGACACCTTGCAATTTCCCTCTCCTAATGCACCTGTTAGGAGAATGATAGCTCTTGTCAACATTTGAACAGAATTGCTGTTGTTGGTTTGAGAGGGTGGGGCTGCTGGCAATATAATCTATGACCAACCACTGGAGCAGGTAAACATCCCATTTGTTATAAAGCTGGATTGAAGGCTGGGCATTAATCTTAGGGGGGACTTTACCCTCTTGGTGAGGTTACCATCTCCTCCCTCCTAAATGTAATGGGATTTAGCCGCAAATGTATTTTTAATGACATTCAACAGACTATAATGCAAAGGCATATTGTTTTTTATTCATTTGTACAATGTTACGTCATACACAAGTTATACCGTTTTGTCCTAACGCTTTTTTATGTAATCCTGGTTATTACATTTTATCAAATGTATCTTCAAAAGCTTCAACAATTCAACTTGTATCTGTTCTGAGTGCAACAGTGAATCCCTAAACGCACATGAACATGCACACTACTGTACACACCACACTGTGCATAACTACGATAGCCCCACCCCTTTAGTCTTCCTCCCCTTCATGCTGTCCAGCCGTTGCATAAGGACTCATGTTAAATATTTCCCATGGCCCAGCTGCTGGCTGTGGCATGTCCTGACATGACCCGCGCTGCCAGGCCTAGCGGCCCTGTCTGAGAGATAGAGAGACAGCTCCAGACATGACTCCACTATTGGACACCGGGAGATTCTCTCTCTCTCATCATTTTTTGAGAAAGCTGGTGTTGGATATAATGGATTGGCTTTTGCTGTATGTTTATGCAGAACATGCAACACACTGTATCTTATTTGTTACACAAAATGTGTATTGTGGAAGAAAAAAGTAATTCAATGTTTTTTTGTCCTGTTCATAATTGTCCTGTTCATAATTGTATGTCATACTGTTACACATGTATAGCGTATCGCTGCATGCAGCTACATGCTACATGCTACATGCGCCATCATTCTGGGAAGTAGTCATGCAAACGGTTGAAACCTCCTTAGCCAAATACCTGGAACATAACCTAGTGTAGAATCAGGGATCAAGATATTCTCATTACCAAGCAATGGGTCTGTAATGTGGTGCACCACATCAACGTGTGTGTACTAAAATAATCTTTGTCTGAATATGTTTCTGCTTCTATGGCTAACACTTTCTATCCCCTTCTTAGTTGGTGTCTAATGTCTTCAGCTCTATCTTTCGCATTCCAGGTTTGATGCGAGTCCTCTGCTTATTCTCCCTGGTATTTCCTCCTATCTGGAGCGTTGAAAATAGGATTGGTCCCACCAGACCAACAACTTGCTGCTACAGACTCAAAAACAAGTTCAGCCCTTCAGATTTTTCTCTTAAAATGTCCTTGCTGTGCCCATTTGCAGTACCTGTCTAATGTTATAAAAATACCCCAATGCACGCGCACTTTCAACATTTGGACTCCCCTTAAATCATCCATCTAATTATTGCATATATATTCTAAGTAATAGACCATACCAAGGGGTCGCAACAATGGAATATCTGAAAAACATGTTTATGTTTTAGATATATTTTAGCATTAGCAGAGACAGGACAAAATCAGTCACAAGCAGTTTCTCTCACAACAACACAGATAAGCAGACAGATAAGCAGACAAACATCTGTGTTGTTTAGAATACATTTGTATCTGCGTTATGTTTGTTTAGGCTGGCACCGTGGCCCTCAGGTAACACTACGTGCCTTCAGCATCGCAGCCTGCATCTTGGGAGAGAGTTGCGACTAAGTAAGAACCGTTCTGTCACATGCGAACACTGTGTGGGAGAAAAGGGTGCGGCTATGCTGTTACTCACTGGAGAGACAGTTGATTGACAGTTGTCCTCTGTGGACTGAAAAAAACAGGAAGGGACTAGATGAGTTGTAAACAAATAAGACCACCGGATGTGTGTGTGTCTTTTGCACAGCAAGTGTCCTTATGATCAGTGATGTGTCAGGGTATTGGGGATGCCGTAGAGTTGATTAAATTGATTTGTGTGGAACATCGAGGCTCTGATTTAGTGGAAAACAGCTCAAGTTACGTCCCTCCACAACACACTCGTTCACACATTCACTCCTAACAGTCTTCTCACACTTGCACTATTTGTAGTAGTAGCTCACACACACGCATGCACACACACACACACACACTTGCACACACACACACACTTACACACACACCACACAGTCAGTGTGGGCTTTTGTCCGTTCTTCCCGCTCTGGGGCAAAACACAAGAGATTGCTTTGATCGGGTTTTGCAGTGTCTCATCCAATCACAATCATGTAACCCATGCTCTCAGTAGAAGGACCGCCCTCTTACCCCATGGTGTAGAGAGAGAGAAAGACTACAGCAGATCATTAGTCTCTTATAGAACAGACTAGTCCATGTGTTCATATTACAGAGATACTTTTGCACGAGCTATCAGAGTTAAGGTGACTCGGACTCTGGATGAAGGAGGTACCACAACATTTAGGTTCTTCTACAGTTAAACGTATATATCGGTGACAGTTTGATTAAGTTACTGCAAGTCCCTGAGTCAGACCATAAGAAGGCAACTGAAGCTTGATTAAACAAATAGCACTAAAGCGGCAGTCATTTTGTAATATACGTAACTTCTTTCCTCACTGCACTTTGTTTATCTGGAGTCCAAAGAACTCTATGATTGTTTTAACCGCTGTAGATTGTGAATGACAAAAACATAACTGCTATCATCACCATTCTTTGAAATTGAAAAACAGGTAATTGCATTGTAGTCATGTCGTCATGGTAACAGTGGTACAGGGTTATAACTGACATTACTTGTATCAATCAGATTTCTAAATGCAAAAAAAAAGAGTTCTTTCACAACAAGATGTGGACAGCATTTTTTTTTTTTTTACAGTAATAACTCATCTGTGCTTGACAAATCTTGAGGAACCTGTATGAAGCAGAATTTGCAAAACTGAGTATGGCAATCAATGCAAATAAGCAGTATGCAAATAAATAAGTTGTATTCAAACACTGCTTGACACTATATTGTACGATTATAGCAATGATTTATGATTATAGATAATTATAAACTAAATCCAAAAGGTGAGACAGGGCCTTAATATGATGGTTTCTTCGAGCTGAGAAGAGTCTAAGGGAATGAAGGGGACAATAACAACTGTGAATCACAACAACAGTGGATCAAGTCGTAGTCCCACAAAGTCCTGTTCCTCCCCAGGCAGGGCTACAGAGTGTCAATAAGGGCTACATTACTGTTTGTTCTTTCATGAGAATGTTGAAACATCATTATGCTTTTGTGTGTTTGCTTTTGTGTGTATGTTTCTTGTTGGCTGAAGAAGCAGTTTCACAGTCATTGTAACATAGTTTATCTTAACTCCTGATGCTTTAATATTATATAACAAAGCAACCTTGGGATTGGTTGACAGTTATCATGTCCTGTCTTGTGACATTTTTTAGGGGCCCTCCACAGAAATAGTTTGAAAGGCAAATCATTTTCCTACAAAGTTGCAGCACTGTCTATTCTACACATCGAATGAAGCCCACTCCTTGTCTTACACAGACACTGTCAGTGTAGGCCTGTTTCAAATTCCTGTTAGCAATATTTATAGTCGACACAAATACTTGTACTTTGAAAATGGACCAGGGAATCTTTTGTGTAAACAACTTCAATCGATGCTCTTAAACCTATTGTTGTTCTATCTCTCTGTTGTAATACATTTTTCTATCTTTCTGTCTTTCTCTGATATTAAAATCTTATGTCAAATCCATATATGGGGAAATTCAACAGATCGACGGTTAAGAGGGTTGCTCAAGTATCTAATATAAAGTACAGTCTTGCTGTATGAAGGCCATGGATTTTTTATGGGGATGCTAAATCTATAAAACATCATCGTTCATCAGTAAAGTTCATGTTTTAGTCAAAGCCGTGGCCCTTTATTTCATGAAGTGCCCTCTCCCTCCACCCATAGAGAACTCAATTTCATTCTTTCTCTCACTCTCTCGCTTACTTTTTTCTCTCTCTGTCTTGCCCTATCAAGAGGTTTATCATCTCCCCCCCACCCCATCTTAAACCTACCCATGCCCCCCACCCACATACTGAGAAATCCCTTAGGTGTCTACTGAGAACCGGCGGTGACTTTGCCCTAAAGTGGAAGTGACCTTGATAATGAGTCGTCACAAAAAAAGTTTACAAAGGAGAGAAACAGAGGTGTTTTTTCCCCTCAGCAAGTGTGAAAGTGGGCCACTGTTTGACTGGCTGCAGATTGATGGTGAAGCTTCTCCCATTCTTCACCAGACGCCTGGTCTGTAACTGTGATATTCTTAGACTTTGTCCCTCTTTGCCTTCACTCTTATAACTCCATATATATATATATATCATATTATAAATATGTATCTTTATTTTGTTTATTTATTTATTGTACAAAAGCAGGTTGAGTCATTCCCTCAAATATTAGTTACAAGTTAGTGTATTTATACTGTATAGTATAATGTATTTGGGTGTTGATAATGCACAAATAGGTTACCTCCACACAGTCCAGTTGTGCAGGATGGAGCATGATAATGATGAGTGAATGTATGGAGTGCAGAGAAGTTCATGGTCTTTTTCACCAGATCAAAGTTTGTCCTGGTCAAGTTGCATACAGTAGACCAAACCCATGTCACTGTGCTTGCCGGATAGAATGACATCTTATCAGAGGCACACATTTATCTTATCAACAACTGTTTAAAATATTGACAATGATTTTGTTTTCTTTTCTTAATTTATTTCCCTGAGGAATATAGACATGGAAATATGAGTTTCATTTGCATGAGTCTGAAATGTTTGAGTAGAGGTTACAGAATGAATATTAAAGGGGAATTATATTAAGAAACGGCAACAATTGCCTCCCTGCAAAATAAATGGAAAAAACCCACATTAATGTCTTAAGATATTATTTCTCCTAATCGTCTGTTTACCCTCAATGTATCATTTCCACGAAGCGTTACCAAAACAAGTTTGTTTTAATTACACCTAAGCTAGGATGGGTCAGGATGGAAAAAAAAAAAAAAATCAAATTTCAGACTGCATTTCATGATAAGCCATTATCCCAGATATTGGCATTTAAATGGGCCTGAAAATGCCAGACTCCTACTCATCCAGGGCTGGGAGTGTGGGTCCGGGAGATAACACAGACATTGCTGCTTGCAGACTGGCCTGAAATCGGGCCTGTGGAGGACTCGTATTAGTGAAGGGGGGTGGGAGGCGTGCACGGGAGTGGGGGCGATGTAAGGAGCGACTCAGCCCAAATCTTTGAACCCCCGTCTGACTCACTGGCCTAAACCAACACACCATGCTTGCATTTACAGACACACACCCTACCAGTCAGGAGAGACACAAAGAAAGACTTGCCCCTTAGTTTACCAGCCTAATACCGTCCAAGCAAACAGACTCTCCGTCACTCTCATCATTTCATAATTTAAAGCTTTAAATAGCCAACAGGCTCTCTCCTAATTTTTTGCAACCGTAAGGTATTCATAGAGCCCTTTGAGCTGAATGCTTTATGCCTCTGTGTCTTCGTGGATATTTTTACCACGGGGAAATAAACAGTATGTGTAGAGAGCCTTGAAGCTGGCTCCAGACATGGTTCTGATTCCAGCCAGCACAGGGTCCTCTGTAGGCTTCAGTGAGGTATCAGTGAGACAGTGGGTCATCGCCAAAACGATCAAACCAATTGATCTGTCTCTTGTCACAGGTTCAGCATCACTGTACTGTAGACAGACAAGCAGGCACACATACAGACAGACAGACAGACTTAACAGGGTGGAGAGAGAGTGAGAGAAAGAGGAAGCAGCAAACCAGGCTTATTTGTCAGCTGTTGAGTAGAAACTATAATAAAGCTTGAAGACGTCTGGCAGGCAGGAAGACCAGAGGGACAAGCTCCTTTTAGATAACCTCTTTGAAACCATGTTTAAGGTAGGGATTTGTTTTTATATAGTTGCATTGCAACCCATTCGAAGAGGAATGTTTGGTACCCTACCCGGTGACCTTTTCATTTGTAGTGAATACTCACTGAAGTCATCTGTGAGGGAAATGAGTCACCTTGTTTGACCTGTTGATGGTAGGAAGGGTTTTTATGAGGATTTACTACAGCTGTAAAGAGTGCCAACCAAGATGTTTTTTTGTATGCTTGAGGGCTCAAGTCATGCAACCGCCTGAATCCTCTGACTTTCTTACACTCACACACGCACACACAAGACCTCACCCCACCTACACATACACACAATCAATCAATAGCCTCAGCCAGGATAGGCTCTCGGATCGAAAACGTGCAATTAAGTGTGTTTGACACGTCAACCCCTTCACACACTATATTCTGACTGAGAACCAGGTAAAGCGAGAGCGAGAAAGAGAGGGAGAGAAACCACTCCTATCTCACCTCGGTAGTCTGCAGGGACCAGATGGAGAGGGAAACGTTATGTGTCACCCCCTCTTCCACCTCAACATGTACACCCATGGGTCATCACCCACCCTAAAAGAGAGGTGAGAGACAGAGGAGAGAGAAAAGGGGTAATGGGGTAGTGTTAAAGTAAAAAAAAAAAGAGAGAGAGAGCGAGAGAGACAGATAAGGAAGTCAGTTAGGTTGGAGACCGCAAGGTCACTCCAGAGTTAGTGGCAGATGGGCCTGTGGATCGAAGAAGGGGCCGAGGACTGGGCACGCTGTAATGCAGAGATTCTCTCAGGAACCATGCAGGAGGATCCGCTGCCACACCTGAGGCAGACGCTCATTCATCTGAGCAGGCCGTGCCGCCACCGCTAACGACCTGCTCAAATTGGACCCCTCTTTTTTTCCATCCACTGTTTTTTTTCCCTCCCTCGAATTTTCCCCCCCATTTGTCAGCCAGCCAGCTGCATTGGTTCAGCTGTGGATACAGCGAGGAGAGAGAGTGAGAGAGACAGAGAAAGTTTACAGGGAGAGAGCGAGTTAGAGAAGGAGGGAGGGTAAGGCAAAATAAAGTTTATACACTCATTTTTCTTTATCACCCTCACTTCCTCACCTCATTCACCACTTCTTTGTTTTGCCAGATGATTGTTTCCCCCAATCTCACTTCCTGTATCTGTTTTATTACACATTTCAGGATGATCTGGGTCTGGCTTTTTAGTTTGAGAGTTTTGTGGTCTGATTGTGTACCTTCTATAAGAATGATATATTTATTGCAAGTTAAGTTTATTCAAGTGGTTAAATTGTCATTTTACACAGTGCAGAATAGCCAACAGATGTATTTGAATCATGTGCAATTTCTTTCCATTGCATAATCAGGCAAAAAAATAAAATTGGGTTGCTGAAATTCTCATGTAATCCAGTCCTTAGGTGAGACGTCTCATATTTTAAACACAGGAATTTGCCCCTAATACCCTTTTTTATTGTAATATTAATTTTAATCTCCTATTTTGTGCATCAATTAAACTCCTCACCTCTACTGGTTGATGGAAACAAAACAGGCTAGGTTAGCTAAGGTGGTCAGTGAATATAGTTTCTTATCTTTACTGAAATTGGAAAGAAACTGCAATTACCTTCTGATCTTGGTATGCAAACTGTATACTAAATTGGTATGTGGTTTTCTGGTAGATAATACAATTGTCCGCAATGAGAGTCACTTCTCCCCATAAAGTTCTCTGTCAACCTCATTTAGGGAAAACGCAGCATGGTGAAACATGACCTAATCATGTGAAACACCTAGATCTCCTCCCACTTGAAACGGTTTGATATTCTTATTTTAGATACGCTGCTTTTGCAATTGCATCCTGGCTCTGCTTATTATACTGACAAAGACTATACTGTGAATACCTTGTTCATATACTGACGGAAGTGTGTACTACTATCGCTGTTCCCTTACGATGAGTGAGTATAAGGCTCTGTCCATGAGAGAGAGAGAGAGAGAGAGAGAGAGAGAGAGAGAGAGAGAGAGAGAGAGAGAGAGAGAGAGAGAGAGAGAGAGAGAGAGAGAGAGAGAGAGAGAGAGAGAGAGAGAGAGAGAGAGAGAGAGAGAGAGAGAGAGAGAGAGAGAGAGAGAGAGAGAGAGAGAGAGAGAGAGAGAGAGGCACCGACAGGATGTGAGGGGTCTTTCTGCAAAGTTACTGTACAATAGCTTTGACTAGAACCCTCAGATCACATCACCACCTGTCACCTCCCCCCTCTCCCAACCCCTCCCACCTCCTCTCTATCACTCTCCTGGGGAGCACTAGGGTCCGCACTGTGAGGCTAAGATCACACTGACAAGGTCCACTGTTACACACACACAAGCGCACGCGTACACACACATACACACACACATACACCCACACACATCAAGATAGAGAGAAAGATGAAGGAATGACATCAGTTTCACTGTCCTTTCTTTTCTGGAATTGACACGTTCTACAATGTCACCTTGACAGGCTGGAACAAGTGCCAAAGAGACATAGGTAGAAAGAAAGGGTGGACACAGGGAAGGGAGGTGTGTGTTTGTGTCAAAATGATATTTGTTGTGATCTTGAAAGACTTCAGCTATGAGTTTGACATTATTTAATACAACATGTTGTTTTGGGATGGTCTTTCTTTGAAGGTTATTCAACTGATTGGCACCCCTAGGACCCAAACATATTCTACGTGAGTTTAAACAGAACCAAGCTGCACTTGGGATCCAGGTTTCCATTCCAAGCTAGTGATACAGCCAACCACTTTCCCCCTAAAACTGCTCTCTCTCTCTCTCTCTCTTATGGAAATCTGGAGGTATAAAGAGTAACAAACCAGCCATGTGTGTCAACATTCAGCAAACCAAACAACATCTTCTTACTGGAATTTTGTTGTGTTTGTGTGTATATGCATGTGCTAAGTCAAGAAGTCAAATTAATAAGTCTCCCTCTCCCTCTCCCTCTCCCTCTCCCTCTCCCTCTCCCTCTCCCTCTCTCTCTCTCTCTCTCTCTCTCTCTCTCTCTCTCTCTCTCTCTCTCTATCTTCTCTCTCTCTCTATTCTCTCTCTCTCTCTCTCTCTCTCTCTCTTTCTCTCTCTCTCTATTCTATCTCACTCTCTCACTAAGCAATATGTTTTGAATTACTGTCTCGGAAATGATCTCACCGGCACGGACTTTCGCTTGAAACATGGTATAAACAGGTTTTCCTTGGAAAGAAATAAACAAATTATTATCACTTTAACAAAGAACGTTTGTGACGGTGAAGCACTAAGCATCTGTAATCATGAAAAAAAATTACGGAAGGCAAGAGAAGTGTTTGAACAAGAAAGCTGATGTGAAAATGTATATCTCTTTTTTGTATGCCACACACTTTCCACTTTCGTGAAACTGCTGAGTTTTCCCCTCACTGTAGTAGAGAGGTTGGTTTGTGTTATAACTGTACCTCCAGAAGTCAGGTACTCAAGCTTTGTGCTTGTTTATAGTGGCTATGTGAGTCTGTGTGAGCAATCAGAGACTGTTCAAATGTCAGTAATCTGCCTGACCGTGATTTCACCCTGTGATAAAGCTTGACTACCGGTACCCAGCACAGAAGTCAATAAATCTGATAGTGTTCTCCGTAGGTCTTACATAATCCACCAATTAGTACATACTGTAGCTATACGTATAAAAGTTCCTTCTGTATACATACAAAATAGACCACATACAGCTAACACAGCAGAATGATATATAATTTTGCATTTTACATTTAATAGTGATGCCTTTCTTTGTTCTTTTGCAATTAGGTTAGCACATAAAAAAGTCTGACACCTCTGGAGAATTTTGTAAAACTTTGTATAACTGGGGACAGGGTGGCAGGTAATTGCTGGAAGGGTTGTGAGTAAATAGGGAAATAGCTGACAGTGAATAAGGAAATGGTGCTTGTACCTAGGTCAGGTGAACAAGTTCAATGTAATTCTCTCCTTTGCAAAATGCTAAATTCACAAACAGGACATCAATCTTGCAATGCTCAAAGGCAGTCCCAGCCGGTGTACGTGGCATGTTGTGAAAACTATCTATTACATGATGTACTTCAAGTCTATTGCTTCAGGTCAAAATAAATGGAGAGAAAGAGAGTAAGGGCGATCCCATGTTTTTAAGGTTACAACCGAGCGTGTATTCATATGCATGACACACAATAACATTGTGTGACATACATACCTTATGGCTGTACAAAATATCTGAAGACGTTTCTTGGTCATGTCAGTCTGATATTTTGGTTTTGGAGAGGAGTGGAGAGGAGAGAAGCATCCATCACACACTCTCTGTGAGCCGTCCAAAACACCGGGAACTAATTACTGTTTGGGTTTGCCCGCTGTTACAGAACGCCAGTTCTGTCTACTTGAGAAATCGATCGCATTCTCACTGGGGTTGAAAGCATGTTACCGTAAAAAAAACACAAAGAGAAGAGAGATTGGACATGAGTATATTTTGCTCATAGTCTGTGAGATTTTTTTCTCCTCACTGCATGAAACCTCCTTGTTTTCAGCTTTGGACATCCTTACTTGACTGCCTACATCAATTGGAATCGGCCAGTGCTTGTTGGCCTCTACTGACCCAACAGTACACTCACTGTACTTCTACAATTTAACCATCTGAAGTCATCTAAAGTGAGATAGTAATCATCTTAAATTGAGCCTGGTCAACTTCTGGCCTTGGTTGATAGTGCTAAAAACGTAGACAGGTGTGTGTGTGTGTGTGTGCCCAGACAGGTGCATTTGTGTGTCTGTTTTTGCATGTGTGTGTGTGTGGTAGATGTTCTTTCACTCCTGAGGTTGGCTTATCGTCCGGAACACAGAACACAGAACAGGCACCATCTGTGGGAGGCCAGTGGATATGGAGACCTTTGTGTTATGTAAGTAGATGGAAATCCACCGTGATTGGTATTATATAACCCCCGTGGTGGCTCTCCTATCAAGTTATTCTCCACTCCTGGTCAATTGAGTGGATTATTTTGATGATTAGGGGGTGATTTAAGTGTCTACGTTTTGATTAGGCAGATAAGCAATACTTGAAAGCCTGTGATTTTTTCTCTGAAATGAATGTGTTGTTTTAGCATGGTTTCACTATTCACTTATATTGCCATAGGATTTGGGATATGAAAAAAAATCATCAGGATATTGAGGTGTTTCTGACTGTTTGTGTGCTAGACTAGACAAAAAGCCATGATGATGGTCCAGGCTACTGAAGAAGATCGTGGAAGAAAAGAGAGGCTACTGTTGTGAGTGAAGGCACCAATGAGAGAGAAATAGACTGAGTGTAGTGTGTATGAAATGGAGGGGAGCGAGTTGACAGAGAGGGACGGAGGGAGAGAGACATTGAGGAAGATATTGATACCGAAACCATGGAGAGGGAGAGAGAGAGAGAGGGAATAGAGAAAAGAGAGAGACAGAGAGCGAGAGAGAGACAGAGGGATTGAGAGATGAAGGTTCTTCCGCTCCAGCCTCCCCAGGGAGTGGGAATGAGAATGCTGTCCCCTCGCTCTTAACCAAATGTATTGCCACTCTATCTCTGCTTCCCCACCTAACAAAGGCGCGAGCAGACTATTCCCATCTTATTTGTCAAAGCGAAGGACCTGTGAGAGTTCTAGCTCAAGATAAATTTGAGGTCCGTGCGCTCGGCCAGGAATAAATCTCCCACTCTTCTTCGCTTCTCTTTAATGCCTTCCTCCCTTCCTCTTCTCCCTTTCTTGGAGCGAGAGAGCAATCCTCATGGACAAAACCCACGGACGAGAGCGCTGATACATTGCTCACTTTGATGACACCTTAATTTAGTTATTTATGTTCAATTAATTGAACAAAGAGGGGGGCTTGTTGGCGCACAGTAGGACACTGTGGGACAGTACCACACTACAGCTATCTAGCTCTGGACCAAGAGCCCAGGGGAATGGAAGAGCCTTCTCTCAACATTATTAGCAGTTTTAATGAAAATTATAACATCACCTCCAAGGCAGGGCCTTGAGCTTTTCCCTCACAATGTTGCCTAGGAAGGAAAAATGCATAACTGTATGTTTAAAAATGCATCTCTTTGACTAAGCTTTAAAAATGAAGCATTTCTCAATCTTTGTCCATTTGAGTGAAGAATTCGGTCTAATTGTTGATGTGTTTGGATTACCATCGACAGTAGCTAGATCTTTCAGAGTTAACACATTTGCAAGCTCTCAGACTCATTAAGGTTATAACTAACTAACTAAAAACAAAAGAACAAAACAAAAACAAACCAAAAAATAAAAAATTAACTACAGGCAGAGTGCTCCGTGGGCAGGCGGATGTGGCATGAGGCTGCATGGATGTGTGCTGACCAGAGGAGGGCAGCACTTATGTAGCTGGCCACTCCCTATGAGCTATAGGGTGAATACAGTACTTTGCAGGGTGTTGTCAGGAAACTGTGACAAAAGCTCCATACTGTGCATTTATTATAACAGTATTATAATGTATAGTCTTAAAAGTGGATCACTGTCTGGATTGTTAATTGATCTCATCAGCTTCAAGCTGATCGGAATTACTTCTTAGACCCTACCATTTTCACCAGCAGCAAAGTGACAGGTGCTTACTTTAAAGCGGTTTAGATTTTCTTCATGAACTGATGTGGTGCACCGCCCTCACAGCACTTTACCCTCCACGTGAACTTATCAAGATCAAGGTCACAGCAGCCAACGAGTGTCAGATAGAGTTCAGTGGAGAGAGATCGACACCTCCGGTTACAGAGCGGCTGCCTCTCCACAGAGGCACCGGGGATGTGATGGACAGGATGTCTCCTTTCTAGCTGCTCGAGCTGGTGTATTTCCCCAAAGAGCGACTGGTCTGCCCAGACCCTCCAGGCTTCATTCTCCTCACTATCAACGCTTCCTAGTTTTGCTCAAGGAGGAAGTGGATGGAACACCATCACCAGGGTGGATTTGCTCTTTTTAAATTCTGGTCAGAATTGCAGAAGTCATGCCTTCACAGTGGACATCCCTCAAGCCACGTGTGTCTTTGTGATGCTTTCAGGCCTCAGCGTGTCTCAGACTTGTTTTTATTCTCAGAGGGCAGTCACAGACAACATCTATTTTTGGATATTGATACATTCTTGTCGTGCAACAAAACATTTCATCAAAAAACCAAGGAAGTCCACCGTCTGAGGTTAAGCTGAGGTCAAATGGTTTTGTGGGATAATTTAACCCCTTCACCATGGCAGATTTAATATTAGAGCCACTCGTTCGGAAACACACACAAATGAGAGAAAAAAACAGAATGATGTTGCTTCAACGTAATCTGAGGCGATCCATCAGGGAGACTCTGATTGTGTCTGAATGTGTTGCTTCCTGACCCAGCCTAAACCCTGTTGAACTGATGTACGCTCAGCGAAGCCCTACTGGACATAATTCCATTAATCTTTAAAGCAGCTTAGCTCTTTTTAGCCTAATGCACTTTCATTTGGGCATCTTGTTTCACTGGGGCTGGATTGTGTAATAGTGGATTATTCTCCAGTGAGTTTATTATCACAGTAGGATACTTACTCACTCGTTGCGCTTTGCGTTTTTTGTTCCACTAGTGCTGTTGAGAACCGTTGAAAAGTCAAATATTTTAACATGGTCTCACTGTGTGAATAAAGACTAAGGCTATTTTTTTTTATTTAGCACTTTTCTTAGACCTCTGATCTCAGAGTAATCTACATACCTCTACACTGTTTGCACAACCTATCAGCAGAGTAAAACTACCTAGCATGCTAGCATGCTAAATATGGCCCGCCATCACTTACAGTTACCTCAGCGGTAGCTTATTAAAACTGAAAGGAAGATGGAGTCGCCCTAGCTTGTGCCATCCTTTCTGCTCTTTATTAGATGCTTTTTCCCGTGGTTAATATTGAGGTTATGGTAACCTTAGGTGTGATAGATGTGGCTCGGAGCCTCAGGTAATAATAGCCATGATGGATTCTCACCTGGACTCTAGCTGTAGACCATCGGAGAAGGTTAAGATAAAGTGTTGTAGAGCGCCTGGGAGATACTTAGTCTGTGTTGTTGCAAGGCATTGTGGGGGCTCCAGAGAGGGGGAGGTAGTGAAATTGATGAGCATGCTTCCGGTGTTCCGATCAGTCATTGGCTAACTATGTTATTTTGTGGGCAGGCCAATCAATCTGGGGGGGGGGGGGGGGGGGGGGGGGGGGGGGCTCAATCTGGGGGGGTCTTTTGTAACAGGAAGGGCAGGTGGGGGGATTTAAAGCAAGTGTTATCCTTAGGAGATGTTGCTGATGTCACGATGGAAAGTGATATTTATTCAGTGCTCAAGGCAACAGTTGTGTCAAGGGACTCGTACTCGATTATGCCGGTCGGAACGTTGTCATGTGGTGTATCAGGGATTCCATTTTTTTTTTTTTAAGATTGTACAAGATAAAAGTGACAACTGTGCAGGCCAAAGTTATTTCACTGCTATGGTTAGAATTCTGTTACATCCTCACATTCTGGAAACGTTACAGAAACAAAAACCGCAGTGCAGCAGAGAATATTGCAGATAACCTTGTATCCTTCAAGTCCTTACACGACTACTGACAGTCTGGCGGCTACAAGAGACAAGGGTGTCTGACTTTATTTTTCAAAAAAGAGGACAGGTACATGAGGAGAATCATGCCACTCCTTGAGAAATGATAGGTTGTACAGTGATTTTTCAGCTTGCCTCAGGGACATGCTGGCACGCCACTGGAGAGGGCCGTCTCTCTCCCAGGTGATCATATCCTTTTTGATTCCTGGTGTCTGGAGGGTAGTTCACTTGATTGTGATTTATTCATACTAGAGAGGACTCAGTCAGGTGAGAATGGACCCTCTCATCCTCTCACACCCTTGACAGGTTGAAAAGTTTGGCTTGGTGGACATTATGGTTATTTCATTCATATTTGATTGTAGACTGAAAAATGCATGTTTTTTTAGAATGGATTGGATCTGCAAAGTACCTTCCTGGTGTGTGCCCTGTCTTGGGTCACTTATTAGACGCTGTGTCATTGAAATTCATGATGATTGATGGCTACAGTATATGCTTCTTTGTCAGATTTTAAGTAAAAAATGGTCTAGAATCATACACTGCATACAGAGGCAATATTTTGGCAATATTTTGGGAGAAAACTATATTGCAACTCCAATGTATATTGATCCCTACATAGTAGAACGTTGCATTAGTCGGACTGGATATTTATGTTGTCGTCTATATTCCCTCCACTGCCATAGCAAAGAAGTTCCCCTGGAAACGTTGCAGTCATGGGTCTTAAACTCTTCTTTGCTCACATTTGCCTCAGTTTAATCAATGCGTATTTTTGGTGCCCCGAGGCAAGGACTCAGATAAAAGGATTAACTTATCATATACCAGTTTAGCACATTTAAACCTAGCCAGACAGCCCCCGAAATTAAAAGATGGATTCGAAATGCCCTGTTCAATGAATGCTAAATTCATTCCTCAATTTATTTATGCAACCGGATAGTGCTGTTTTAACTTGGGCATAATTTGATGGGTATCCAATAACTATGAAACCACCATGAAATGACTCTACCAGTTTTAGGCTTGTCAGTCATAAACAGGTAGGATGTAATTAAAGTGTCTCCAAACCTCAGGCTTTGGAACATAATTAGCAGGAATGTAAGGTCAATGCAGAATACACCACATCAGCAGAAAACCATTGAAGACAACATACTGTACTACTGTATGGTAGAAGTCAATTCTGCTCTCCACTGTATATAGTTTGCCTCAGTACAGTAGTTGCACAGACAGCATCAATAGTCAGAATAAGAAAAAACGTGTTCCAGTGTGTGTATTAGGGTATGCACTGTATGGTCTGCAGGACCTGCATATTGACTGGTACAGTGGGTGAGAACGTTGCAAGGAGTTGCACAGACAGACAGTGGTTTCCTGTCGTAGCTGAACGGTGTTAGCAGTTGTAGTCAGTAAGAACACCCACAGCAGTTTGACTTCCTCCACACCCAGCAGGTGTCAGTGTTACATAATTGGGTTGCTTTGAACTTGTACATTGCCATGCTGACACAGGCTTGAGTGTTTACTGCATGCACACATTCACATACACGCAGAAAGACATGCATACACACAAACCACACACACACACACTCACACACACTCACACACACTCACTAACCATAGGAGATACATTTCAATACAAAAACCAAGCTAAACCCCTTGGGCAATAAGGCAATGCCTGAAAGTACATTGGCAGAAAGTATCTGTATGCATCACTATGGAAAATGATTTCAGTCCAGAGGAGAGATGCCACATGCCACATGTGTAGGAGGAACACAAGGAGGGAAATAATTATTTTATCATCATCTTATGGCTGGGCTCAGAGAGAGAGAGCTAGAGAGACACTATATCTTAGCTACAAGGCACTCTTTGTTGCATTTATCTGTATAGTACGTGTTGCTATCATGGGAATGTACCTTTTTGTGATCTTGTATTTGAGATATGATGTTGTTGCACTGTGCCTTGTATCACTAACTGTAACTTGGCAACTACCACTGTAATACTGTTAAAGTGTCAAAGTACAGTAGGGCTGGATTCAGTTGGTAACAAAGGGGTGTGATGAAGTGTTAAAGTCAAGATCAAGTTTGTGTTAACACAAAGGGAATTATAGATCATGACCAAAACTTAACTTCACAAAATTGCCATAATAATGCCACAATCCACAGCTCATAGAAATAAGTGAAGCATCTGGAAGTTTGAAGAGCGTACTGCACTGCATCCTCCTTCAGCGATCTGTGCTGGAGGGTTTTTCTCCTCCAAAGAAAACATCTTCAGCAGCACCACGTGGAAGGTAACCACGGTGTACAAGCTCCTCACAGACCCCTCCTGCGCCTTCACATCCCCCCTCTTCGCCGCCCGACCGTGGCGTTGCGGCGTGCTGCATATGCCTTGTCAATACAGCACCAACAACTTGCTAATCCAGATTAACCACCGTAATTACGTCGTCGAGCACCATTAATTTCAGTCTGGGGAGTATAGGATTGGGGAAGCGGGGGGGTGGGAGGATACACACGCAGCCCCGAAATAAATAACATTTCCCCCTCTGCCCGCCTGTAAAATATGGGCACCCTCCCGAAGGTGCGTTCCATCTCCTCCAATTGGCCTCATTGTTGATGAAAAATTAAAGGCTGGGGTCGAGGCTATTAGGGCTGACGGTTATGGATGGGGTGCTGTTGTACCTAATAGAGTGGCCCCCAATGTCCCTTTGATGCTGCTGCACTGTTCTGTCCACTGTGATGTATTGGGTGTTGCCAGATCCGGCAGGGACACAATGGGGGTGTGCGTGTGTCTGTGAGTGTGTCTGTGTGTACGCGTGTGAGTGTACGCGTGTGTGTGTGTGTGTCGTTGTGGACCCAGTGCCCGGATGGATGGAGAGATGGAAGGGAGGAGGGAGAGGGATTTTATATCTAGTCTGATGGCCAGCCCCCTTTTTGCAGTTTGGGATTGAGAAACGAAGGAGAGCAGAGAGCTGGAAGGAGATGCTGTGCAGGAGAAACGAGGCTACATAGGTCAACGAGAGCTGTGGTAGCAGTGTAAGAGGTGGCTATGTAGGCTGAGAGATTCCCTGCCCCCTCTCAGATGATCACTGGTCTTTTGTATCTGTTGTCATGAATGCTAATACTTGTCGTTAAAGACGTCTTCTTGGTGCTTTATCACAGTTTCTAGTTTTGGTTATATTACCTCTCCCCCTCACCTACAAACAAACCTTCTTCTGGGATTGGAAAAGGTGACATTGCTGGTGTGTTCCTGGCTGTGAAGATATGGTTGGCCAAAGGGATCTATGTGTCTGTGTGTTTATTTGTGTGTCTGTAAGTGTCCCTGACTAAGTGTGTCTGCAGGCGCATGTGCTGTACACACTTGCACACATTTGAATGGCATCTCCCTGCCGCATTTAAGTACAGGGAATATGTTAAGAGCTCCATGCTCGGCCCAGACCCCCTTAAATATTAAACAGCTTTTTTCCTTTGTTTGCCTACATTTTTAGGGAAGTCTAAATGTTTTAGTGGTGAGGGCGCACTAAGGGGCTGGTGCTACACTGTAAGCTTCTGCATAAAGGTTTACGGATGGTTCAGAACTGTTCAGAATAGATCAGTCAGCACAAAACACATTTTGCAGTAAGGCTTTTGGTATTAGTTGACGCTAAGCTCTTGTCAGTGTAAAAGAGTGGGTAATATTTTGTATTTTATTTTTGGCCTGTAAGGTTCAGGTTGGCAATGCAATGGACAGGGGTTGGAAATGCAATATTGTGCATGTGTGTTTGGACCCTTTGTGCCACACAGTTCCAATAATTTGTTTGTCGGCCCGCCTTCCTCAAAGACACAAGCAAGCACGGACGCATATGCGCACACAAACTAGTACTCAACCATCTAACCACACCCATCCAACCCTATACCCACTAGACCAACACACATACAGTATACACACACATTTTTCCGCACACACACAGGCACAGAAATGAGCTACCTCTCTCTGTCCCAAAGGCTTGGGAAACAATACAACTATCAAACCCTCAAACGACCCTCTCCCGACCTCACCTTGGCCCGCACCTCACGCACGACGGCACCAGAGGCTCCTCCAAGACCCCCCCACCAAGAGGATGTTGTTTCGCAGAATGAGGCCGGATGAAGGCAGGGCAGATCACTTGTAGAAACCTGACTTGGCAATCGAGGGAACGGTGTGAGAAGAGGAGGAGGGAGGGAGGATGAAGAAGAATGGAGAAGCTATAAACTGCAAACACCTGCGGACTTGGAACAATGCCAGAACAGCAGTTTTCATACCTGGAGAGAAAAGAAAGTGGAGGAATACATCCAAGCCATGATAGATAGATATTTCAGTATGTCTCTCAATCACTCCTTAAGTGATTAAATGGGCGTTTCAATGGGATTAACATTTGCATTGTTAAAATGAAAAACAATAGAGGTAGTCTTGCAATAAAAGTTTAACTAACTTAACTTATAAGTTAACTTATTATTATAAGTGTAACTTATACACATATGAGAATAGCGTGGCTGTTTCTGGCTTGCTGGAGTGCGTGCATGCATGCCTTGGTGTGTGGCTTCTCAGTTTTAGGAGGAGGGCAATTCCCTTTGCTCTCCCACACGCACAGCAGCTCACACGCACAAACACAACTCCCACCTCAGTAACGTTTTCAACCAGTCTGGGCACCCCAACATTAAAGGGACTCTTCTTATCAGTGAGAGCCTAACTGTCAGGTTCTTCCCTTTGACTGTAAATGGGGTTGTTGGGGTTGTTTGGGGTCTGGTCCTCATAACTTTGTTTTCTTTGCAGTGACACCATTGCCAGGGACCAGTGGTACAGTGCTGGCTAGTAGTACTATCAGAGTGCATTGTGCACACACCAAAATATATTGAGATATATAATGAAATATCCTCTGCTTTCATACGGCTGTTAGTTATATAAATATATATATATAGTATATACATATATATTTATAAGTTAAGGCTACAAAACCAATCGTTTAGAGCATTGTGAAGTGCCTATGGAGCAGTTGGCCTGTGCAGACTACAAAGCCACAGATTTCCAGAGAACTGTCCAAGATTGACCCGATCTTGAGAGAGAGAGAGAGAGAGAGAGCGAAAGAGAGAGTTTGGGTGCTGTCAAATGAGAGAAAGTCTGATGTGTGGGTCGCAGCTGGTGTGCCACATGTTTAGCAAAAGAACAAATCGGTCTTACATTCACATCTCAGAATGGGGGCATTCGTCTGCTGAGTGTTTCACTTCGACGTCTGCAATTTACTCAAAACAGCCTTCCCTCGAAAACACAAGCATCTTGGGTCGCGTTAATCGGACAATTTCCCGCCACAGCCAAGTGCCTAGATTGATTTATTGCCGTACGCGGGAGACTGGGGAGGGTGTGGGCTCGGTAACAGCTGGACGAGGCTGGCGCTGTGTGTCCCGTTTCGGTGTTTTCTTTTTTTCTTTTCTACACGACACTGCTGTGTGCGCCAGCGTGTGCCATCACAGGCCAGGGCACCCAGCAGCAAAAGCACCCAGCAGCAAAAGCATCCAGCAGACGCCCCAAACACAAACAGCTGGCAAGGGTGGCATCTGGTGTTGTGAGCACGGCGGCACTTGGATGACTGATGTCAGCAGTACCCAGTGAGGCAGCCCCACCAAACTAAAACAGGGTCAACTAGACAGTTGACAACCGTTGAGCCATGGCGGGCAATCTCGCCTAATTGCGATGCTGAACATTTTTATGTTACGGTATTGTGTGTATGCGTGTTTGTATGTGTGTGTGCAGTTTGAGCAGATGAAAGGTGAGACAGATAATAACTTGTGAACAGGATGGAGATATACAGATTGAGATTGAATCATGTCCCACTGGCTTTGTATTTGTATCTCATACTCTATGATCCTTTGTCCTCTTAATGGCAGTGCTCTCGCTCTCTCTTCCTCTCTCTTTCTCTCTCTGTCTCCTTCCTCTCTCCGCCTCTTTTTCTCACTCTGTTTTATTTACCCCTCCTAGTGTCTAGTCTCATTCACAGCATCTTTCTTTTTTCAACATATTTATTTATACTTTTCCTGGCCTCCCCTCGCTCACCATCTTTCTTTTACCTATACTGTACAAGCCCTGGTCCACATCTCCCTACCACTCTCTTTCTTTCTCACTCCAGAATCCTCTCCACACTCTCCCTCCCTCCTTCAATTCTCCCACCTCCTCCCTCTCACATTCTCCCGCTTTTTCCCCCTCTCCCTGCGTCTGGCTCTCTCCACACTGTAGCAGATCAAGTTATGTAATGGCCCCAGCGCATGTAGCGCTGCGCCCCACAGTAATGTTTTAATTAGAGGAGGGGAGGCAGACAGCATGTCACTCCGTCTGCCGTCGCTCTTCCAACACGAGCCGAGGACACGCGGAGCACTACGCCCCGGTCCGCCCCTCCCTACCCCACATTTGAGTTTCCCTTACCAAAGACCTGCCTAATTGCTACCTTTCTCCTCATATTGCACGGGTCACAAATTTGACGCGATGAAGGTAGCATCTCGACCGAGGGGTCATTCGTCGCCTCCTTCGTGTCATACAGCGGGGTTCATATCGTAGCACCCTGCCTCTTATGGCCCACGGCCAGCGCGCCCCTCCCGCTGTGGCGTCCGAGCTGTCTGCAGGGAGGGGAGACGACACGACTGAGGCTGCTGGGCCCGTTGCGGAAACGCTGGTTTGGGTCATCGAGACGACGCTGTGACATCAGTGTCACATCAAAAAGCCATCAGGATCATCCTCTCTGTCAGCGCCGCCATGCCACACGTGCTTGTTAAGGAGAGACGGATTTAGAAAGGTCCGTCTTTGCACAGCGCCATCCGGACTGTTCCATTTTCAGCCCCTTGGTGGTAGCATGATGTAAACATGGTCGGAGCCAGGCGAGGGGATGATGATGATGGTGGTGTGGGTGATGACATATTATACTGCCTTCTGTTCTCCGCGGAGCCTCTCTTTCTAGTGCTCTCTCCTCTCCTCTCCCTCGCTCTCTGTCTCTTTCATATTTGCTCTCTCTCTTTTTTCATTCTCATTCTCTCTATTTTCTCTCTGTGTGTCTCTACCTTTCAGATTATCTCTCTCTCTCTCTCTCTCTCTCTCTCTCTCTCTCTCTCTCTCTCTCTCTCTCTCTCTATCTCTCTCTCTTTGTCTCTTTCCCCCTCCAGGAGGAACATATGGACCTTATGGAGGTTATGTTCAAAGCCAGTCGGCCATCCGTTAGTGATAAGGGGTACATATATTAACAGGGGCATTCATAAGCATTGCCAAGTCTTGCTGTATGTGACATAGTCAAACAGTAAAACGGTTTGTGGCTTTTACTACTAGGGCAGTATCCGGTAATATGAATGGCACTAAACATTCAATATGTGTGATATAGGCAGTATATATACATTTCTCCAGGTTAGAAAGTATTGCTGCACATTATGACAGTGGTTTTGTGTGCACTGGACGTGATGCCAGAAGGAAAGACGGGTTTGAGCATTAGTCATACATACAGTATGATTAGTTGTGAAGGTAATATGTTTCTCTTAAAAGTGAGTGATTGATATTTGTAATGACTTCTAGAATCAAGAGGTTGCCCATCGATTGCCATAGATTGGTGACCTTCCGGGTGGAGTTCTGAAATAATCGAGTCAAAGAGCTTCAAAGATCTTCTGATGCTGGTGACATGTAATTACATCATGTTAATGAGCCATTGATCATTGGGTTAACAAACTGCAAAACATGACCTGCGTCACATAGGGTATAGATGAAGAGATGTGGTAACATATTACATTGAAAAAGAGCATTATTCATCTTAAAGAATGCCTACCTCCATCCCATCTTTCTGTCCTCTCTCTTCTTTGCACTCCCCCAGTTGATAAATCACACCTTCCTCTCCTCCACCTCTTCTCTCCATTGTTTTTTTTTTCTCCTACCCCATTTTCTCTGTCTCCCTCTCCCTCAGACAGTCAATGCATTATGGTATTGACCTGTGCTTAATGTTGCCACTCGCTCATTTAGTTTCATTTGTTGTTTCCGTCCCCGCACAGTGGAAAAGGAGGCTGGGCGGGTGAGGGAGGTCGGCGGGGGGTTTGGTATATTTGTTAGTGTTCAGCCTGGAGGAATTAATGTAGTGTGTAATTAGCATTTTATCTGACTGCAGATATTGTAATGAGAGGCAATCAGAGAGGCAGGGGAGAGAGGTGGTTACTGTTTGCCGGGAGTCACTTTGTCAAGACTGGCAGAGGAGAGAAAAAAAGAAAGACTCAATGAAGTCTCAGTGCAGGAGTCGCTTGTTTTCCCATGTAGTGAATAGTATGGTACATAAATAGTTTCTTGTGTTCTAAACAAATGAGCTTGTCTTTCAAATCGGTGTATTATAAATTATCTACTGTTGCTTTAAGTTGCTGTACGACATTTCCACAGTATGAAAGTAGAATGAGTTGGTTTGGTACGGTACAATAAAAAACGAACTACTCTACTGTCAGTACCAAACTGTCGGATATGAATTTGACCAAACCTCCATTCTTTTAACTGCATTGAAAAACAACATGTGCTTGATGTGCACGTTATATGCTTCACAACCTACAGTAATTGCCTTTGTAAGTACATCTCAAGCCAGCTAAGGTAGTTGATCACAGTGTGTAAATCAGCAGGACAGGAGAACAAATGATGACATTTTAAAAGAGGAGTCGTGTTGAAAGAATATAGGCAAGTGGTCTTTTTTTGTCCCCGGGCACTTCATTTAACTTGATGGAAAGTGAAGCGTGGCCTTCCCAACGGATGGCGATTAATTTCCTGTAATCCTCAGCTCACAATCAGAATCCCCTCGAGAGACAAGAGGAACAGAAAGGAAGGGGGACCGAGAGAGTGAAAAATCGAGAGAGACAGAGAAAGTAATCGAGAGAGAAAATGAGAGAAGGGGGAGATGGAGAGAAGAGAGAGAGAGCGAGCCAGCAGTAAGGAGGGTGAGACAGGATGGTGAGCAAAATAAAGAGAGATGGTGAAAGGTAGAAAGATAAGGAAAATGGGATGAAGAGAGGAACAATTTTGCTAAATGTACAATACTTTATGTTATGTGCTTTGTTTTCTTTTGAGACATAGTCCACCCCCCTTCTCTCTAAGTACCATCTTATACTAAATATTGAGTAAGAGCCTCTTAAAGCCATGTTATGTCTTTTCTTATTTCTTTCTGTCTAGCAGGAAATGAACTAGTTTTGCTCCTACAACGTGGTTAAGCTGTCCTAGAAAAGTTAAAGAATATGCTTCTCTCTTTCTCCCTCATTATGGAGACATCTCCCTCTACACATATTTGCTGAAGGAGTTGGAACATTTTACACTGACTATTAGGTGCCCCGAGAGCCTAAAGAGCGTTCATTTCTCTTCCTTTGTCAGTCTGTCCATTTGCTTTTGGTTTTCCTTTCTCTTCTTTTCCAGTGACTCCTGCTCTTCTCTTCTCGTGTTATTACAGTAGCATAGAGTGCAATATAGCCTATCAATGCCAATCAATCATTGGATGACATTACCAGCTCACGACAAGCTTACCAGTCGCTACATGAGAAACAGTGTGGTGGAGATGTCTCTGAACAAAGGACAAATATGAACCAGATGTGGCCCTGCGTAGAAACTTCAGTCCGCCTTAGCTCTGTTCATCTCGATAAAAGGGAGAACGTGACAGACAGGGAGTGTCTCAGAAAAGCTGTGAGGATTTGGGAATTGAGTCAGTTGGAGTATTGTAACTTGTGAAACTTCATCAAATGAACCCTAACTCTTACTCGAAGCACTAGCTGCCGGTGAAACTTCAATTATGGTATCTTATTTTGCACAAGAAATAGCAGTCTAGTTTTTCACGTCTATAGCTGTGATTATCTGTGATTGTTAGTTATCTCAGACTGCTCGTGGTGCAGGTGATACAGCTGGTTGCACTCTCATTTATAATGACAGTGTCTCAAAGTAGCTTCCCCTCACACAGAGACAACGTGTACTAAGTCTATTTAATGTCATCTGGAAGCTTCTTAATCTCTTATCGTATTAATCTTAAAAAAAAAAAAAAGTGTGTATTGGTGCCGGAGGCGACTTCCAAGACCAAGCCTGATTTTGTGTTGAGTGGATTTGAGTTCCCTACAGAGTGGAGATGAAATGAGTTTGGGGGCTGGTCCTGATGCTCCATAATTGTGGTAAGGCCCCAGGCTCCAGGAGGATCTCGTTGGGCTGAGAGGAGGCCACAGGAGGAACTGTAAAGGGTCAGGGCCGTGGCAGAGTTCTTACTGCAGGAACATCGTCACTCTCCACGCAGGCCGACTTCTAAAGCAGGCATGTGTAACTCCACATAACTTGGTTTTCAATGGAAGGTTTCTTTGTTATTTCTGGTACTCAATTGATCAGATGAGCTTTTCTTTTGACATTGGAATGCCTGAAGCCGTTTCTTGGAGATATGAATGAGCTTGTTGTTTTGTAGGCAAGGATGAATTTGAGCAGAGCTGATGTCCTGATAGGTCGCCAGATCCGCAGTTTACCACGATAAGGTCAAAGGTCAATCTTAAAAAGCCTCAATGTCCTTCTTGAAACTCTCCCCTGCTGATAACACCAGCATCCTCAAAAGATTGAATCACTTTAGAAGTGAACTTTGCTTAGCACATGCCCAAGTTATACCTACTGGGAAAATCCTTCAACAGTTTTGTGTTCTTCAAAGGTTTCAAAGGACAGACCGTCTGCAGTAAGGCTCCCTGTCAGCTCCTTGAGAAATTCTCCTTTCTCTCCATCCTCACATTCTGTTTTCAAACCCTGCTCCCCTCATAGAAGATTAACAGAACATGTGAATGCTTGGGTAAATGGCGGAAGGAAACTAAATAATGAAAGGAACTTTGTGAAAATGTCTGCAGTAGTATTTAGCTACAAAATATATCTATTTTGTCCTCTTATTGTCTTGTCTCCGGTGTTTTGTAATCAGGTAACACAAATCTCACTTTCCTCCTCAATTTAGGGACACAAAGCGGAGAAGATGATAGCAGTGAGTGTGCAGCAGACAACAACAATCATTCCATCAAACATGCTGTTCATTTTGGCTTAAGTCTAATTTGAGTGTGTACTTGGTTTTGGGTGGCCCTTGGTATAGAACTATGAAAAACCATCCATACGATAAGAAATCCTGTCAGTGTAAATAACTTCAAGACATCAATTCTTTTTTAATGGAGCAAGTAGGATAAAATATCTTCTATTTTGTTTCTGTTCCCCGGCTTTCAAGCTGTGTTAAACACTAATAGTTGATCTGTTGTGTTGTATTGTTCAAACAAACATGATATTCACACAATGGTCAGTAATTTTCCTAGTTATTACCTTAGTTGTTGTATCTGTGAGTGAGTGTTCACAATGGTCTCTATCACGTTTGTGCAGTTCTACAGGTATAAGTGTAAATATGTATGCGTTTGTCTGAGTGAGTGAGTTTGTGTATTTCTGTGTGTAAGTATGCGTTTGTGTACGTTTCTGTCTGTTTGCCTGCGTGTGTATGTAGCTATTCAAGCTTGTTTGTGTGGTTGTACGTTTAGAAGTGTGTGCGTGTGTGAGAAAGAGAGGGATAGAGAAGAGAGAAAAAGAGCCGGGAGTGTGACACCACTGCACTGCTCTCTCCAGCTCTTCATTAGCTCTCCAGCCGAGAGTGAAATGATGGCCACCAGCTGCGGAAGGTAATTCCCATGAGCACTCAGGCAGCATGAGGGGTCCACACGAGTCACACACACACTCACCCAAACACACATACATTCACTCACATCAAACACAGACACACGCGCGCATACACACACACACACAGGCTAGCATCGGATATCGCTCAGCATGCTGTGTAAAAACAACTAGACTGCACCCTTACTCATTAATGCTTGATTGTAAAGTACAAGCTAATAGCTGGTTTTCATTGCTTTTGGCATGAAAGCACCATGTTGTAGCGTTACAAAGGAAACATTTGAGAAAAATACCTCTTTTTCCCCTCCCTTTCCCCTTGCTCAGATACCCACCATTTCCTCCCCCTGTCGCCGAGGGTTATGCCACTGACAAGCCGAGACCCTTGGCTCCTCGCATTACCATTTATGACATTAATACTTTTCCAATTAACCTCAGTGGAAGCCCCCATTTCAACGTTAGGACCGGAGATATGGGTTTAGCTGCCACACTGAGCCACGAGCTTGGCTTCAGGACTCGCTCTCTCTCTTCAATTTTCCCCTCTGATGTCAGAAGCATTAGTATGTTTGTCTGGTGAGCGCGGAGGGGTCACAGGGATGGAGACAGGTGGAAATGTATCTGGGTGGTAGGGGACGTTGGGGAGGATTAGGTCAGGTCTGCTCACTCAGCCTGTATAGAGACATCTCATCTGCATTGTGAATGAACTGGTGCCAAAACACATTAGTCAAATATGACTAGCGCTACTGTCCTTCCTGGGAGTCAGGCTGGTAGGGGTAGGGCTGAGTTGGGGGTAGGGCTGAGTTGGAGGTAGGTTTGGGTTGGGGACAGGGATGGGCCCTTTTAAGTCTCAGGAAGAGCCAAGAGGAAAGTGTGTGTGGAAAAGATGTCACAAAAGCCATTATTATCTGTCCAATTCAGACCTGCGCTATTGTGAATGACAAACAATCAGTGTGTGTTTTTGCAGAGTCACCTAACATGATTGCACCTTCTATCTGTTATGGTAGGTCTCCAGTGTGTTGGCGAATGTTTGTGTCTGTGTGTCCTCCCTCCTTGACGTTGCTCCAGTGACCCACTTTGCCCTCATCCCTTGATGTCGCTTTAATAGACTGTTGAAGGGGTGCAGGGCGTGTTTTTGGAAGTGGGTGAGCGCTGCATGAAGGCGAGGGGAAGGGTAGGAAAGAGAGCGAAAGTGTGTGTGTGGGGAGGGGGTAGGAGGGTCAGACCAGGGGAGAGAGAGAAAGAGGTGAAGGGAGAGTGAGAGATGCCAGAGCCTGACTGATCTCTTGCCACTGCAGTCGCTGTTCAGCTACAAATGAATCTGAGGCCGTTATGTAAGTGTAATCATCATTCCCCCACTAATCACATCACAGGCTTTTTGAGTGAGCAGCTATAGATGGGGGTGGAGGCAGAGAGGGACAGAGAGAAGGAAGGAGCAGTAGGAGGTAAACATGGCAGGAGGGGAGAGAGAGACACAGGATGGCACTGTCCCAACAGGGTTGTTGTTGTTGTTCGTACACACCACACTCAAAGTTTAATTGGAAAGAAATTGTCAAGCAGCCAAAAGTTACGGTTGCCATGTCCTTATACAGGTGTTTGTGTGAGTGGGAGATGTCATCATAAGGCTAAACCTTGATAAGGTTTATCACACCTTGTTGTTGGTGTTTACAACCCTGGTTGGTGTCTGGGCTGAGGTGGGTATATCACATCAAGTGCAGAGGAGACTCACTCCTGTCACAGAGATTTACAGCTAACTTTAGTGGTCTAGCGCCTGTAAACAGGTGTCATTACCCTAACATAGCTCCCCCCTATCCGCCCTCTTACTCAGTGCCTAGCCTTCAACCCCCCACCCACAGGAGGAGGAATGAGACCCTTCATAGTGTCCAGTAACATACTGGACCAGAGCCGTCATAATTCAATGCGCAAGAATGCAGACAAGCATTCTTCCAGAAGTAGTGGCCGTTTCTAAGAAGTAGTGGCCGTTTCTAAATCGGGACCCTGTGGATTGCATGTTGAGTTACATGCTCCTCTGCCAGAGTGTTGATGCTGGAACCACGGAGAGGCTGAAGGAGCTGCTGAGTGGGAGGCCAGGAAACGCTGGCAGCTTCTGTCCATGTGGGTTACTTTAACGCTGCTACCTGTTTGGATTTTTGTTCCAGAGGACTCAGTTTGCCAGGAGAGTGGAGAAACTTTCCAAATTAAAGGTGGATGGGAAAATAGCTTTTCCTCTTTAAAAAAAAAATCCCCATGATATTGCTTTGAATAAATAATGTGTGAGACATGAAAAGAGGAGGAATATGAAAAACTAATCATGATTTGATCTGCTCCAGACAACTGGCCTGTTTGTGATTTGGTTTGATGATCTCTGGCATCTCTAATGTGTCTCGAAGCAGCGGGCTAGTTGGTCTCTAGCATGTTTGGAGACCGAGTCATCCATAATCATGTGGTTCGGCTGTCGGCGGCTCAGCTAAGACTAGAGAGAGAGAGAGAGAGAGAGAGAGAGAGAGAGAGAGAGAGAGAGATGAGAGAGAGAGAGAGAGAGAGAGAGATGAGAGAGAGAGAGAGAGAGAGAGAGAGAGGAGAGAGAGAGAGAGAGAGAGAGGAGAGAGAGAGAGAGAGAGAGGAGAGAGGAGAGAGAGAGAGAGAGAGAGAGAGAGAGAGAGAGAGAGAGGAGAGAGAGAGAGAGAGAGAGGAGAGAGAGAAGAGAGAGAGAGAGAGAGAGAGAGAGAGAGAGAGGAGAGAGAGAGAGAGGAGAGGATGAGAGGAGAGAGAGAGAGTCTGGTCCATTGTGCATAGTACCTCTCCAGACAGGTCAGTCAGGGGTTAGCAGTTGAACTCATAAGCCCACTGGTAGGAGTCTAATAGTTTTGCCTTGTCTGGCTGTGCTACCACTTAAACAGGGATCTGTTCAATCAAAGCAGGAAATGAGACGCCCAAACTAGGGAATAGCGCATAAGAGACTATTCTTTTTTTCATTCCTCTGTGAAGCAGATAGACACCTACAGTACAAAAAAACCCAACTTTATATAACTGAAAATGGATCTCATTTCATGTTGCCCTTGAAGAGATCTGTCATGTCTTATTCTGGGATAGGCATCCTAGATGACTGAACTAGTCTAGACTGTCACGACGATGTGAACCTCAAACAAGAAAAGCCATATCCATCCTCATTGCCTTATGTGCATTGTGTGGATCTCTCTGGGAACAGTCCCATTCCTCCAAGAACTTGTTTTCCTGCCGATGTGTATCCTGGTGATGGCGTTGATGAGGCCTGCTGCAATGGAGACATTACATGTGATCTCACATGCCCTTATGGTGACTATGGTTTATTCATGGTTCTAATGATGCATAGTTTACCCCCTAGGTGAATTCTCTTTTTTTTATTCTCTTTTTTTCAAAGAAGAGTGGCCTTTCAGGGTTTGGTCACATGTTGTGCTTCCTAAGGCTAACTCATGTTGTTGGGTCACTGAAACTGCCTGTCCTGTTTACCAACGTCTTGCATCCAATCCATTAAAACTTTTAATGGGAGTCCTGTGTCTTTGACAGTGAATCATGTCTGTTGTCCACTATCAGACTTCAGAGAAGGATGATATGATGCATTGTACTGAGTGTGTGTTTGTTTGTGTATTTGTGTGGGTGTGTGTGTGTTTGTGCGTGTAGTTCGGCAAAGTCATGGAACACTGCTTCCCCTGAGCTAAGAGTGTGTGTGTCTGAGGCAAGGGATCCGAACAGTGCGTGTGTGTGTGTACTATGTGTGTGTATACGTATGATTAACTTAATCTCGCTTTAATGGCCTTTCATTTTAAACGGCAGGCAGACAGACCGATATTCCTTGCAGCATAGATGTTTCACAACATTTGGTTGTTGTTGCAGTTATATGCCTTCATTCCCCCACTGAATTGCCTGGGAGCAGCCTGCACAGACGGGCCTCTGATTCGCGTCCATAAAGAATGATGTGGCTCAGTTAGGTTATGTAACATCTCTTAGCATTCAGTCACCCAGTCACTCAGACAGCTGACAACATAGCTGCTTAGAAGCTCTGGCAGGGCGGGTACACCCTCTCCTTTTCTCTCCCCCACTTTTGGCCTTGCCCACTGTCTTGCTCGCCTTTCTTGCTCTCTCGTTTACTCACTCTCTCCTGCTTACATTCTCTGTATTTATCTCCCTTTCTCTCTGTCTCTCACTCTCTCTCCGCTTTGTCTTTTCATCCTCACTCCACTCTCTGTTTTAATACTCTTTTATCTGAGTCTGTTTACTTCTGTCTCTCTCTCTCTCTCTCTCTCTCTCTCTTTCTCTCTCTCCCTCTCTCCCTAACAGACTCTCCTTCCCTTCTCCACCCCTCTGTCTGTTCTTTCCTGTCTTCTATTAAATCCTCAACTCTTCTCTCCTCTACGATTTGAGGCCTGATTCCCCCCTCCCTCCCTCCCCCCCTCTTCCCCTCAGCACGCTTCCTATATCCCTCAGGTCACTTTCCACATATTAGCACCTGAGGCCAAGGGGAGAGAGGCAGATACATATGGCCTGCCTTGGCCCAGATCGCAAGCAAGCTGCTGAAAAATGAGCTTTGGAAAAGCAATAAATTGAGTCCAATTTAGAATTGAAGGCAAGAAATAAATGTCTCTTCTCTGACTGGAATGGCAAAAATAAATTAAAAAAAACCAAAAATCCTCTTTCTGCCATGCCACCCTGACACTGAAATGTCCCCCCTACCCTTGCCCTTTGACTTCTCAGACCTCAGTGATATGAAATGGTTTGTTTCATATTTTCCTTAAATTAATGTTTTGTTTGTTGTCAGCGCTTGTACCGGTACTCCACAACTAAAGCAACTATTATGGAGCCTACAGTGCTGCATGAAAATAACATCACTTTCAGTATGGTTCCAGCAGGACAAAAGGAAATTGACAGTTTTGCAGATTTGTGCTCTGTCATATTTGAGTCTCCTGTTTTCCAATTTCTCCATTATTCTAGAAGAGATTTTGGAAAATTGCTCCAAATTTCAGCTGATGTGAAACATACAAATGGTATTTGTCAACTCATGAGCACAGGCTCTTTCTGGTTGCTCTTGGTAGAAAATAACAAAACACTTGGATCAATGTTCTCTTTGCTGGTGCTGTGAGACAGCTTTTTTCTGTCTTGTGTTTTTTGGATGATGCTTTTTTTGCGGTTGTTGACGTGTTGCAGGGAATAACATAATACTGTATGCAGTCTGCTGAGATCTATACAAACTCAAATAAGTAATTTGCACCCACACCTGCACCTATAGACAACATGCAGGTCAAGAGTCTTTACTTGCAAATAGTTATACTGTTAAATCATTATTTTTTAGTAATTAATCAACATGTAATTGATCTAGAGTAGTATTAGGACTCTCAACATATTCTATACAATAACATTCCCCTTATGAGTGTCCTGAGTCACTCAACATAAATATGACACAATAACTTGTTCATTGTAATGGTTTCAAGCAAACCCTGATATTTATCGCCATTGACCTATTCTTTGTTTTCTTGTGCTTCACGCTTGAACTTTAAATGTTAAATCCAGGGTTTAATTACATGAAAATATGCACATGTTCTTTTATGTCTGCTACCCAGAATCATTTGCAAGAGCCCTTCGGTCTGTCATATGGGCACTGATAGGCATTGCACCATATAATGACACCATGCCAAAATAACACAACCTCTCATTCTTAAGAAACGGCAAAATACCAGTTTAAGGAAAGTGACAAGAAAAACAAGAAGAAGCTGGACCCATTTAGGTAGACGGATGACTGATCTAAATAATAAATCACAACACCACTATTCAGTCCCATGCCCCTATTCCTTTTAAACAGTCAATTTTAAGCTTGTCTAAGTAAGTGGGAGCCGTATCGTTCACCCCCCTGCCTCTGGAGGGCGCTCTTTTATCATGCCCTATTATAACTGGCCATGTCTTTTCTTCTTAATGTCTTTCCACTCTTGTTTTCACATATATGCTATAAGGTGCACAATGGACGTGTATATCCTCATGGAACTCCTCTCCTCCCTTACTCTAGTGGTAAATTATGTAAGTACAAGAGGCCCGGGGGGAAGGGGAACTCGGTTCTGTCGATGCAGACAGGAACGCCCTTTACCACTTTCAGGTCTTCTCCTCTACCTCGCCTCCCTGTCTGTATCTAATGCATTTTTAACTGAAGTGACTGCAGACTGGCTAGACGTGGAAAAGGGGTTAAAAGTGAGCGTAAGAGAAACAGACTAGATAGTCTTGCACTTTCTGTGCTACCATCCGAGGCAGACGTCTTGCCATGACGATGTGGATACAGTTAAATGTTGTAGATGGTCTCATCGGATTGCATTGTGATGAAGTCAGACATCTTTATTTATTCTGTCAGACTAAAAGAGCATAGACCCAGCTTATCAGTGAGGTTTGTGACATTGTTCTTTTGTCCGTTGGGGTTTGAGGTTCTTTCAAATGTTTTCGTTTCCCTCAAAATTCCATTTTTACGGTTTATTTTCTTTGGAGATGACAGATCGTGAGTATCCTTTCAGGCTAAATTCATGTTTAGAGTTTAGGACCTTTAGGTGATTTTGTGGCAAGTCTACTTGTGGTTTACTGTTGTTGGCACAGGAAATCAAGACCCAGAAGCGTCTCATGCTACCTAAAACCACTTAGAAGTGTAAACTCAAACCGAAACCAACAGTGTTCAGATCAAATCATAGCCAGTTCCAATGTCAGCCACCCTGCAACCCCACCTCCCCCTTCCTTGAGGGGCTGACAACATGGAAATACTGTTTCCATAAGTTAGCATTTCCAAAGCTGCATGGGGAACTCCTACGTGGGAGTGTAGAATTTGTGGGTGAATCAAAGACAGTTGCGGCTACACGCTATACCAACCAAACTGAAGTCTAATCTCTTATTGCACATTCAATATCTATATCTCTACCCTAATATCTGTAATGAATTAGTCATTATATTCTAGTTGCTCTTGAATCGTATAATTGCAATGAATCTTTTAGTTGAACAACACACAGTACATGTATACATATTTAAAAAGCTGCAAAGTTTGGTGCACCCCCCACCTCTTCTGGGTCAGTGTGTCACTGTGCTTCTTCGCTGAAGGCAATCTGTTCTGACAGCCCCTGGTTAAATATTTCTTTTCCAAAGAGAATTCAAGGAAGCTGGCACCCAGACAAGGGACGAGGTATGGAGGTGGCAGAATGGAGGGAGGTGATGGAAGTTTGAGAGAGAGAGAGAGAGAGAGAGAGAGAGAGAGGGAGAGGGAGAGGGAGAGGGAGAGGGAGAGGGAGAGGGAGAGGGAGAGGGAGACTTATTAATTTGACTTCTTGACTTAGCACATGCATATACACACAAACACAACAAAATTCCAGTAAGAAGATGTTGTTTGGTTTGCTGAATGTTGACACACATGGCTGGTTTGTTACTCTTTATACCTCCAGATTTCCATAGATTCTGTAGTACTTACTGTCACACACCCCCCCCCCCCCCCTCACTTCTTATGGAACTCTTAGCAGCTGTTGTTTTTGTTGACATTCATCAGCTTTAGCATGATCTGTATCCACTGCCTTCAACAGATCAGTTCTTATGAAATACAAATACAAAGGAGAAAGACTGACATGACTCTTGAAACCTACCGACAGAGGATCATTTACAGTGCTACACTATTTCAAACAGGTCCAGGAGAGAGTTTTGATGTGTAAGGGAAACAACAATGGAGACAGGGAAACCATCAGTGGAAAAAATGGTGATTGCGCATTTTCCTGCTGGTGCAGGTACATGATCAAAACTCTCATCACCGCATATTAAAAGATTTGCTGTGGGGATGAAGAAGCCCAAGGTAGGAGGCTGATAGGTCCTCCTGCTAACAAGCTCTGCCTGTTCAAAGGCTTTTCTCAGGCTGTGGAGCAACATGAAAGGCGTGTTTAAAAATGTACAAGCCCCGATCTGTTTCCACTGCCAGAGAGCGGCTAAAGAAAACTCGCTTTCGACAGAGTCACAAGTCCCCCGTTGCTGGCTTTTTAAATTAATTAAGATGTTTATGACAGCTGCTTGCACAGTCTAATAGTGGCCATATGGACTTCAGGATGAATAATTAGCCAATTATCTCATTGTAGTTCTTTATAGCATTTTGCTAAGATATTGTAGTATTAAAGGCAAGATGAGATTGACTACTTTTGGTTGCTCCTGCACAATATTCCCAGGTACATGCATAGTATTTGCATGTGTGATCTTTGATGTCAGGGTAGTGGCGGGTTATCTAGTTCTCACTCTTTGTTCTTGAAGGGGCATCAACTGCAGAAATGTTTTCTTCTTGCACTTGGCCTAAGGTGTCCAAAAAGATTTCAAAGATGAAGTACTTTTGTATAAGAAAAAATAGTTTAAGAGAATGGTGGTTTTATTGTGGACATCCAAATGATACAGCAACTAACAAAGCATTTTGCCGTACTGAAGGATATGTAGATCAAGATCATTAATGATGCATCATCAATCCAGCTGAACAATCATGGTTAACTCATGGTAAAACATGGTCAACGCTTAAAAACTTCTCTGTAAAAAACGAATACTGAAGTCTACATAGAAAGCTTAGAAATACTCTATCAATGCAGTTTTTAAATCAAATTTGCTTATCCCATATGGAATACATCTCTTCCTACTGTGTATTCTCCTCATGTGTACTCCGTAATGTGTCAAATGAAGAATTTCTCTGTGTTCTCACTACTTCACTGAACCCACTAACTCAAAGACAAGATGAGGTGCACCTTAATCATTACAATACCTCAGGTCCATTGAAGGAATCACGGTATCCATAACCCAAAGATCTAGTAACAAACTACCATGCTCATGTATAGGCATGCTCATCAAAAGTTTATGGAAAATTGAAGTTTTGTCCTATGTCTAACCTTCGATATACAGTGCTGCACAATTATTCACACCATTAAAAGGCTCTTGTAAGTCAGAGTCCTCTCGCTAGCATCACCCAAAGCATCACCCAATTAGCGTAGCATAGCCTAGATATTAATGTTTTACTTCGACCTCCGACCACTCTGAAGACATTACCAGAGCGTTTTCATGTTCATACTATTAGCCTTTGGTGTTGTCCTCCATTACACATGTTAATTGAATTGTGTCATTTGGCCCTTGTCTCATTCGCACAGCAGGGGACATGAAAGAGCTATTAACGTCCGGGTCCAAACTAGCGCCGACTTGTGTCAGCCACCCAGCGCTGACCTAGACATGTCCTAGCCTTGACATGAAGCATGCAAGAACTCCCATTCCCATTTTCTGCTTGGGACATTTCAAGTGTTTTTACTACACATGTATTGCCACATATTCTGTCTTGAACAGGCGCACACACTCAAAACAATCACGTTGACAGCCATACTGATAGTTAAACAAATGCAGTTTTATTAGCCTTAGTTTGCCACTATAGGCAAACGTCTTTAAAGGGAAACTGACATTTAGTGTGAGGGTATTGAATTTAGCACTTAAGAGAGAAGAGGATATTGAATTCTTCCACTCGTCAACCACCTTTAATTGATGGAAACAAGTTCTGATGCGACCTATTCACATGCAAAGCCGCACAGGGTTGCATTTCTCAGGCATCAATAGAACAGCTAAATAAGTAAGCACTGTCCATTTCATTAATCTTGGCATCAAAGGAAAGGTCTATCTCCTTCTTCCTGTCTGTGAGCTCAGCACGGCCAGGTCTTTACCAGTCTTGGAAGTGGTTTGGATTTTGCTACCATGAGGCACCCTTAAATTGTGTATCAGATTACTTTACTTTGGTAGATAACGGCCTTTCATTGGCTTGGATTGAGTGAGCTTTTGTTATGTGCTATGTAATTGCTCTACGACTCAACCATTTGCTACTTTCTGTTCAGTGGCCATTTAAATGAATGACCATTAATTGGTGAATAAGCGAATTGCAATGTTGTTAGACTGCAAAGAGCTTTTTGTTGTCTAACATTTTTTGTATGTTTTTACCTGAAATGAGTTGTACTAGTAAGAGGTTATAGTACAGTCAAAGAACACATGGAGTGTGGTACAGCAAGTCTAAATATCAAGTCTACTTATCTTTACACAGAACAGAATCCCGAATTGCAGGGAAAATTAACATTTATTTATGGTTGCAACATGTTTCTGTAAAGTCAACATCGTTTTCTGTTGGTATTTTGTCACCACAACCTCCCTTTCACACAGGCCTTCTGACAACTGTTATCTATCCTGAATCGTAAAGCTTCACTAGCAACACTTTTTTATTCTTTCAACCGAGAGTTGAAAAGGGCAGGACTAATGAATATTCTAATCTGGCCTAGATTCAGAGAAAGCATTCTGTCGTGTAGGTGTGTAAAACGAAAGTAGTAGAACCACTGCACCTATCAACCCATTTAAATATAATGAACGGGTAGGTCCATCAAAAGGATCATTTATTTGGGCGGCATTGGTACAGATGCACTCAAATGATCAACTTTACAGAGAAGACTAAAATCTTCTCTGTAAACAATTTTCTGTGCATAAGAATAGATACATAGATAAGATGCATAGGTCTACGTGAATACAATCACGGATCACAAACCCACATGGGTTTTGAACAGGAAGACAGATTTAATCCAAAAGATGAAACAATGTTTTTCAACATTGTTTTTAGACCGGATGTTAAAACCTTCCTGTGCTATCAGATGGAATATAATGCTGATGATAAGGTCTCATGGTGAGGTTCATTTAATAAAACACACACACACATACTGTGAACCTAACAGTGACACATGACTTCACTACAGTGTCAAGCGCTTGATCAACTGTCATGTTATTCTGACATTTTCTCAACCTTGTGTGAATGTTGAAGTGGAGGTAGTCTCTTATCTTAGGGGAACACCTGTGTGTGCTGACTGCTGTCTGTGTGGGGACTTCTCAGGAGAGGCCAACATCTCCACATCACTGAGGGAGGGGGTCCTTTTCTCACGAGGCAACCTACCAGCCCTCTTTAGTCTACTTTCCTCACACACACACTTTTTGACAGATACATGGGCACACACAAACACACACACTATAGGCACACAAACACACACACACTATAGGCACACACGCACACAAACTGCCACCACTACCCTGAGTAAGGGCTCTCTGCTCCCCACTATCCTGGAAACAAGCCAAGGCCTGGCGAATGTACCCTGGAGGTGCGCGTGTGTGTGTGAGGGAGAGAGATAGAGAGTGAGAGAGTATCCTTCTTTTAGGCGAGTGATGCTGAAATGGCTTCTCTAGGAGAGCCATGGATATGAAATTCTGGTGTCAAACCACAGGCCACAACCCCTTGTCTAAGAACTCCTTGGACTAAGCTTCAATTTCCTTCTCCATGTCTGGGCCTTAATAGACCATAGCAGAGGGAGGGATTTAGTTTATGTAGAGGCCAGGGTGATGGTGTGTCTTGTGTGCTGCTGTTTACCTCTAAAGGCGAAATATGTAGTGTTAGTTTTTGAATCACACAAAAAAATCATAAACATTACTATTGTTTATGTTATATTTTTGTATACATGCAATGATGTATATTATATTGTGTTAATTGTTAATATTTGTATACTTACCATGCCTAATTATATGCTAACAAGCTCTTGATACCGTACATACAAATGTAGTTGTATCTAAAAGAGACAACTCGAATGGAAGATTTCCATTGAAATATTACTGCAACAAAGCAAGCTCATACTTTACCATGGGCATTTCCAGTATCTTCAAAAACACACACAGAGCCACACCTGTCTCTGTGTGTGCTGCCTCTGTGCTGCTCCCGGGCTCCTGCCTGCCTGCATGTGGCTCTGCTCCAGTATTTCATTCAACACATAACCTGCAATAGCAAGCAAACAAGGCCAAACACTCACTTGGGGCAAAGTCAGACCAAAACCAAAGAGTGAAGCAGAGAAAAAAGTTACTAGAAAAATCACTCCTCAAACCATTAAAGAACCACACTGAAATCTGATAGAATGAAGGCTTCATGGGATGTTAGACATTGAACTATGGTAAGTTTGCGATATTTTCAAACATTTGCCCTTTAAAGCTAAATTTGAGGTGAATTGTCAATTTATACCTAATTCCATTGCGAAGAAACCACTCTACAAGCAACCTGTAGAGCTCTCTTAATGGTAGATGCACATGGAAACCAATTAAAAAACGACCAGAAATAACATCAACCTGGGATTCACAAGTCATTTTGCTCTTAAAGAACCCCGGGAGAGTTAGGCTCTCCATGGAGTACTTAAGTGTTCCAAAAATTAGAATGATTATTTTTTATCATTATATTCCACTATGTGGAATTACGATATTGAGCTATCTGTGTCAGCATGGAGCAACTTTGTTGGATGACTTTGTCAATCATTTTGTCTTAACTTGGGTTGGACACTATAGAAGGATGTTAGGGCTGGATTCATGTCTTGCAATGAAACCTTTTACCTTTCCATTGAGAAATCTATGATCAATACACACTAATATTTAAAAAAAATATATATATAATTTGAAGATGACTCCCATGCTATGTGAAATACTAGTACTCTGAGGGAGTGGCTCTAGCCCATAAGATGAATCCCTTTGTACTGTAAAGTTATAACACACGCACACATACACACATCTTTCTGATTAGAGAAGAAGCGATGAGCTCCGCTGCCTTGATGGACCCAGATGCTTAAAGATGAATCGCAGCCAATTTGCCACCTAATTGAGAGCAACAAGATCCTAAATGGCTCACATGGACTGATAATTATAGAGATGATTACTTTGATAAGTTAATTAAACATGTTGCTGCATAAATATGAGAAAACAAAAAAGTTGCTGTTGGATAGGAGACAGAAAACATAATGGGATTGTTGTAATGTTATATTCGTTCATGTTGGCCTGTGTCTTGGTGACTTATACACATGCTGTTGTGGTGTTTATCAATAGTATAAATAAATCAACAGTAAACACACAGAATGTAACTCTCAGTACTTTTCTACTGTTCCTGTTGGATTCAGCTTTGTTCCATAACTTCCTCCAACCCTGTAACACTAACTGTGCTACATTGGAGTGTTATACTGTACCTAGTCAAGGTCAACCCCAGAGAGGCACCATTTGGTTTGCAGCAGGCCTACATGTACCTTTTAAAACCCCTCCATTCCACCGGTAAACCATCTGAGTCTGTCTGAGACTCCAACCACCTGAGCTCAACCTACAATAGACCCTGTCATCGAGTCCAGAGAACAACCTGCCTGGGCCTCTCTCTTTGCCTCTTTACTGGATCACTCTCCCTCTTTCCATCTTTTTACCTCTTCCTATTTTCCATCTCTCTCACTCTCTGTCTTCCCCCCCATTCTCTCTGTAACGCTCTCTTTTCTGTCACGCCAGAATAAACAGTGAATGAGGATAAGTTGCAGCAGTCTGTGAACAAGAGAGCACCTTGGCTTACTGAGAGGAGCTGTGGCAGAATTGATACCCCCTAAGGAATTGCCTTCCATTAGGAAGTCATCTTGGTTGAGTCCACCCATGGTAGCATTTCTGAAGGGACAGCTCCATTATGAAAAGGAGACTTTAACTTTGAGTGTTGCTGAAGAACACTCACACACACGCATGCTCGCAGCCCGTGACATGGTCTTGACAGAGATGACAGTGCCATTTATGATAATCATACACTGTCAGGGTAAAGGAGGCTGAAATGATCACTTACAGGCCCAGTCACAGTGTTGGCCCAAACGGCTTCTGTTCTGTCAGTTTAAAAGAGACCCCCCCCCGCCCCCTTCTCTTTCAATTTCCCCCCATCTCTCTTTCTGCACTGATCAGACATCCTTCAAAACAGGCTATCATGAAAGACACAACCACCGCAAATAATCACCTCTTCTTGTCCTCAGTCGTCAACATGTCTACTTGTACACTCTCCCTGGGTCTGAACTTGAAATTCAATGTAGCCCATTTTTGCCATCAGTACTCCTATAGGAGTCAATCAATTTAGTCCACACACCTGAACAGATATTCACGTCTGTTGGCAAAACAAAATCCCAACCCACTTTAATGGGATCAAACCATTGCTCACCAGTACAGCGTGCCACAACCTTGCCCTGTCCGTGACCAGACACCTGCCGGCTCCTCAGTCTCCCAAGGATAGACTCACCTCCAGGCTGGTCTCTGGCCCCTGTCTGACTCAGAGGTTGGATGGCGATGGAGACAGAACTTGGCAGGCTGTTTTTAGGGGTTAGGGGCCTCGACAAGGCAGTCCACTCTCGCCCCCCTGCCTTTCACCCACAACCTTCAAACCGGTCTCCAGACTCCAGTTCATCCAATTTGGACATTCTGAAAGACATCTAGAGGAGGAAGTGAGTCCTTTCACCGCTTCGTCAGTCTTTTTCATCCCTCTGTTTTTCCTCTCAAGCTTAGGAACAGGCTCTGTGTGTGTGTGTTTGTGTGTGTGGTGAAGACTATATTACAGTTGACAGGCTGGATTTCCCAACAAGTATGTATTTTGATAAGAATCAGATACTATAATCTTGGTGTGACATTGACAGAATGGTGGTTCTGCTGTGTGTATGCGTGTGTGTGTGTGTGTGTGTGTGTAGCAGAGTGCCAGATGGTTGATGGGGTTGACTCTACATGAGAGGTGAGCTGCATAGTGGTGAAGGGGGTGTGTGTGGGGGTTTGGGGTTTTTGAAAAGGGAAGAACTGCTCAATGAAGAGTGACACTGTAAAAATGTAAATATGCCATTTGTACTGCTTTGACAGCCATTTAGTTTCACACTGTCAGTACAGACTTGAGTCTATTGAAGTCAAGTATGATATTTTTGTTACATCCAATGTATACCCATTGATTTGTTCAAATCATTCAATAGCAAAGCAAGCTACACTGAAATGATGTTTGTATCTATGTAGTCAGCTGAGGTCAAGGGTTTATTAAAGGCCTACCCGCAGGAGTAGTTTAGATAGACCAGCTAGAGACAGGCTGGCCCAGAGTCAACGCTTACACATACTCATTTGCAATGCAAGCTTGCATGATTACCCTGGAAGTATCCTAAGGTGAGCCCTGTTCGCCTAGGTAAGAGCCTCTGCCCTAGCCCTGCTGTCAGCAATGGTCCACAGAGAGCCACAGATGGGTCCTAACACACGTGCATACGCACACACACACACTTATACAGTACACACACACGCTCCCTTTCTCTCTCTAAACCCCCACCATGCACCATGACCTTGGACAGGCTCAGAGACTATGAGAAAGGCACTAGTGGAGCATGTCATTGCGGCCCACCAGATTTATGCCTCAGGACCTGATGGAGTCTGGAGGCTGTTTGGAAGTCTGACAAACGTCCCCGCCTTACTTATCCATTCTACTTTCTCTCTCTATTACTGTGATCTAGATTTCAATAGACGGACCATTAGAACTTAGGACTAATTGAGAAATTATTCGATGTGTTGTGTGTGTACTTAAAATAGCCACTTGCAGGTGCAGATACCATAGGAACATGTATCAATGCAAGATTACAGTGACCGCGGCTTGAAGCACCTGCTGCAAAACATACTCTCACTGTAGTCTTCCTCACTGTGTACATGCAGATCATGAGCTGAATGTCACATTAACGGATTGTCTGTTTCTGTCTCCTCATAGGTGTCTCATCAGCAAAGAAGACACATACATGTAAGTTTTGGATTATTATGTATTTATAGCAAAGCTATTGAGTGTTCAAGTACTGTGTTCCTATTGGTCATATCTGTGTGTGCTAGACTGTAAAGCATGTTTGATCAAAGAAGAAACCTAATTGTATGTAATGTGTGGTAGCTAATGTAGTTTTGTTCATTTACATCTGTACTACACCTATTGTGTAGTCTGAGAGTAAGACAGAGTACTTAAAAAACATGGTAACAACCTGCCACACACTGTGGCACTCTTACAACTGACATATTAAGGATGTCAAATTATAATGATGGGGGAAAGTCATTATTCACGTCAATACCCTGAACTTGTGTGTGTTTGAGTGCTATTACCCCACACTAATTAGCCTCACGGACACCTCTTACTTTAGATAAAGAATGGAATATCAAAGCAGCTCACCCAGGAGTGTGTGGGTTCAAAGCCCAGGCAGAGGAAATACCTGCCCTGTCTGATTCAGACACCCCACATACCGATGAGGCGGGCGGGCCCAGATGCCCCCTGAGGCTGAATCAGTCATCCTTGATGGTCTAAAGGAAGTGGGAATGAGGAAAGTGGAGGGAAGATGAAAGAGGGATTGTCTGGGTTAGAGGAAGGGTTTGTAAGTTAGTAAGAGATTTGTTTGTGTGTGAAGCTTGTTTTCCGGGTCAGATATACTGTACACTTGGTTATAGTCCATAGGCATTACTGGTACAGTAAAGTGCTGTTGTGAACTGAACAAGCAGAGTCTACTTTAAGGTTGAACTGAAACATCATTTAGGAACATTTAACTTCCATATGGTGATGTACTTCCGAGTGTAAAGGATAGTTGGGACATAAAGTTTGTAGGAATTTCATGCGATTTTTGCAAACACCAATGTACCGTTGTATCATACTGTTGCTAGCTAGCTAACTACATAATCTTAGCTCCGTGCCCGCTAAAAGTAGACTGATTGATAGGTGGAAGTCATGATAATATTGGTTGAAATTGGTTTGTACACACTAACAGTACGTGTGCATACGTAAACATCTGTGATATTTTGTTTTACTGGAAGAAAACAAATATTTTTAAATAGAATAAAAAGAATAATATTTGTTATTTATTACAACATTATGGCATATTGTTAAATAGGTGTGCCTTATGACCATGGATGTGATCTGAATAGGTTACAAATTAATTTCATTTCAGCTCAACTTCCAAAAGGGCTGATTATCTGAAACATGAAAAAATAAAGGCATTAGTATCAAGAAAAGGGTTTATAGTTTGTTGAACAATACCTTTCTTGAAGTATCACAGCAGTTATAATCTCATGAGAATATTCTCATGGTTTCCAGTGAATGTTACATAGTTTCTTTGCAAATTCATAATCTCTTTTAAGGATTTCTGGACCTTTCTTTCTTATCCCTTTCAATCCTCTTTGTTCACAGAAAGGTGACCATTGTGCTATACAGTAGCATGTCATCATCCCTGGGTCTCTATTGATTGGTATTGAAGTGTGTTAAGGATGGGTGTGAGCAGTTGAGCAGCATTGTGTTCAATGACATGGTGACCCTTCTGTCTGCGATGGCACATCTGCCTTTGGATAGTTGAGGAGAAGAGCCCTGTCTTGGAAAGTGAGATGGACAGCCCTTCAAGAACATGTTTTGTGCTGTCTCTTGGGGAGGATAGATGTTTGGTGAAAACCCTCTTGAGACGAAAGATAAGCAATGTTTTATCAGACAGAGTGAGAGAGAGGTTGTGCAATTGTATTACTCACCCTACATCATGTCACATTTACATGACATAACCACAGGTTTTAGTCCCAAAATTCATCATCCACTGAATGCTGATTAGTACATGTATGTGTCACTCACTAAAACACCCACAAGATCCCCTCATTTAAATCACACATGCTGTACTCTTACACAAGCAGTCAGGACTGGGGCTGAAGAGATGACACAAACTTTGACACGCTCCCGGCAGCTGGTGGCAATGTGTGTGTGTTTGTCTCGTTGTTTGTTTTGGAGACCCTTTCTGAAAATAAGTGGCAGCTGTTAGCATTTGTGAGCATGCTGTCGAGGCTTGCTAACGGCTAGCTTTCTTCACCGGGAGAGAAAGAGAGAGGGCAGACTAGGGGAAAACATAGGAGGAGAGAAAGAGAGAGAGCAGACTAGGGGAAGACATAGGAGGAGAGAAAGAGAGAGGGCAGACTAGGGGAAGACAGAAGGAGAGAAAGAGAGATTCCTAAATACTGAAGATGATTAAAGATCTGTTACATTCATTTACCAAGCAATTCACAGTCATTTGAATGCAGGAATTGTATTAAGAGTCCTGCATGTCCACATATTTAAGTTATTTGTGGTCAGACTGCATTGTTGCTTGACATGCCTAGTTTTCTTCTCCTTCTGGTTAACCCAAACTATTTCAGACACAGGTGTCCAAACCAATTGACATTGATTACTTTTACTGGTTTGAAAGTCAGTCTTAGTATACACTTCTCAAAGATGTTTGTTAAATGCATGTTTGTTTGCGTGGGAATCATGCATGGAGTTGAATTACAAAGCCTCCAGCGAAGTTCAAGCATCTCAGAAGCATTTCGAAATATTTAATAACTCCTCCAAATCTATCGACTTAGTGAGATTAGGACGGGATAACTTAGCCTCAAAGCCTACGAGGATTGTACACATATGAATCATTTCCCTACACTGCCAATTTGGAAGAAGAATATGTCCCTGTTGCTGTTTAATTTGACTTGGCAGCATGCACACTCCAGCAAAATAGCCTGGGGCACTAACATCTTCTGTGCATAGTTATTTGCTCAACATTTGTTTGAAGGTACTTAATCGTGTTGTTGCCTCAGTCCAATGCAGTGGGGAGTTGTTTGTTGAAGTCAAGTGGGATGTTCAATAAGTACCTTGTTAGCTCAAGCTAAAATGAACATTAATTCTACGAGTACTGACATCACTGTCAGACCTGTTACTGTATGTGTCTCTCTTCCACACGGCCACATATTTCTTATTGTAGTTGCAGTAGGCGCTGATTGATTACATTGAGCAGTGTTTGAGGTTTTGAGTACAGTATGGTTCTCATTGGGGTGGTGTGCAAGTGTCTTAGCTTGGCTCAGCCTTTAAGACAACTGCTTGGTGCGCACAATGTTGGACTGACATGGGGGCAGAGTCAGCTCAATTCTCTGCCCCCGGCTTGTCCCTTTGGCTCCCACTAGTAGTGAGATGTCTTTGTTGTGAAGGGCCATCATGCTAAGGACTAATGCTAAGAGACATGTGGTATATGGGCAGTGATATGCTGATGTTGAAAAATGTTAAGTGGTCTCCTCATGGTGTGTCAGGTAGCAAACAAAGATGTTTTTATGCAATTATAGGTCTTGTTCTGTTGGTTTTTGGTCACATTTTGAAAGCCTTGTGACTTCAGATGTTAACATGTTTTAAAAAAGCCAAGCCAAGCTCTGAATCGTGGTTTATCAAGGTTTGTCGAAACATTCCAGAAAACCCATTTGCTCAGACCTGTAGACTGCCCATGATTTGTTTGGGGGCGTTACCTACAGTAAATGTCTTGTCAGTATTCTTTTGTCCACCCCCAGTTCATTGGGGTCCATGTTAATCACCTAGCTGGATTCAGAGCTGTATCATAATGAAATGGGTGTTGGGCTGGTCCGTTGATCAGGAAGGACTCATCTGAACAAACGTCAACCCGAATCTCATAAAAGTGGAAGCCCCTGGCTAATGGAACGTTCCGGGTTGGTCTTGCTTGTTCTGTTAGGCTTTCACGACTCCCATTTCCTCCGCCTGGACAACCATCCATCTCTGACAACCCCCCCACCCCCCCCACCCCCTTTTACAATATATTGATGTCATCTGGCAATGACATGCTTCATTCATCTAGCCAGACAGAAATGGAGGTCATTGTCCACTTCCAGATATGCGCTTTGAATGAGTTTGACTGAGAGGTGTTTTACGATGGACGTCGTAATGAATTGACCTTGTGCCGTGGTTAACTTGCAGTGTGATGTGTGGCGTGGGCTTACCCGGTGCACCACGGTATCCCTCATTGAATATTCATGATTTATCACTTATTTCTATAATAAACAGGTGCAAGCTCTTCTGTACTGTGAATAACAATACTTATACCCTGCCCATGCTCTTTTACTTAAACATTTACTTAAAGAGATCCGTTTGATGTTGTTTACGAAGGCTGACTGAATGTTTGTAAACTCTTGTGCAGTTGAAATATTGACCTATAGATTACACACACATCTACAAACATGTCAACAGAGATCACAGGGAACTCTTCCATGCACCTCAAACATGTCTATAATACAAGGCACACATGCAAGCCACAAGCAGGCAAAGCTAAAGACAGGTTCCTCATAGTATTGATATTATATCCATATAATCACATGTAGGCACTGGGATTTCTACATTGCTTGTCTAAACCCATTCACATTCTTCTGTGAAAAACAAAATGTGCCATGTCATGACAGGCGACTTGGGTAAGACCCGATTAAAGGCGACACTTGAAAAGTGCCCAAGACAAATGACCTGGTGACACCCAGCTGTTCAGCGGGGAGCGGGGAGAGCGCATGAGATGGATGGTGTGCTTTGTTAACCCGGCTGACACCCGCGTGTGTGTGGTGCCACCACACTGAATGGCCCTGTCCATAAATCAATTAATCAGACCGTTACACACACACACACACACATACAGTATGCACACACATACACTCACAGACTCTAAGACTCTCTTGAATGAAGACAGGAAAATATGCTGAGAGGGTGTTTGAAGATATCACCAAAGACAACGAGGCTGCTTAATTTAATGTGTATATTGGCAGACTTAATTTAATTTAAAATGTGAATACTTGTTAGTACATGTGTGTACCTATAGACTGTTCCACAATGTAATGACATAATAATGAGATGTTCCTCCATGTTAACATCACAAAGTGCTTACTTAGTAATTATACAGACTTATTATTACAGAGTAACAACTATGCACAGCCTACAATCAATTCAATACTTTCTGTTTGATAGTATTGCACTGTGCCTGGTAACATACAGATTGGTCCTATACTCTACTATGCACTTCTAGACCAGGGGTGCGTTTCCCGAAAGCGTCGTAAGCCTAAGTTGATCGTAGAATCCATCGTAGGACGAATCTTAGTTTTACGGGCCGTTCCTAAAGACATCGTAGCTAAAGTGTCTCTTGAAAATTCGTAACTCTTGAAAGTGCATAGATTAGCCTACTCCTTATGAGCATGTTTGGGAAACGCACGTAAGAAATATCGATGGTTTCGTTTTTTGCTCGATCGTTGCTACGATCCATCGTTATCGGGAAACTCAGCCCAGGCCTCTAAAACTAGGCTCTGATGATGGCCGACCGGCCCAGGAGGTTAGCATGCTTTGGTTGGTGGCCGAAAATAAATTGGTGAAACTGAAGCCATGTCTCTGTTCTTTTACTAAAAGTTTGTGAGTGCTACCAGACATCTTTGGATGTTGTTTTCAGTACATGGGTTTTGAGTTTACACCACAATAAGTGCTTTGTTCTGGGAAGGGGTGTCCAGCTCTTCTACTGCAACTGAGCACTTCTGGCCCTTGATTTTCTTTTTATTTTCAGTATTTGTATGAGGCTGTGGATGAAAAGAATTAGCAGGAAATTAATACCATTTTAATGAAAGGTAAAATCATAAACATCCCAACTTAGAGGATCCTCAGAAGAGGATGCAGTTAGTGGAAATGCTAACCTGTTCAGAAAACCCCTGTATTGACAATAAGTAGACAATGGGGCTGGTATCTTTACATGCCTCAGCAGTACAGCAGCAGGAAACATGGAAGTGCTGGGATGATAAGCAGGGGCGGGAGTAGAAGTGGGAGGAGAGGAAGAGAAGGAAGAGACTTGAAGTTAGACAGATGAAAAGAAGGGAAGGAGAGGAAACGGTAGCCAGGGGATGGAGGGCTGGAGAGAGAAAGACAGAGAGAGACGGAAAGGAGAGTCAGATGAAGGGGAGAGAAGGGGGATGGAGGGGATAGAGGGAGGGAGACTTCTGTCTTCTGCAACCTCTCTTCTCCCTATTGAAGGCTCCTTGAGCATCATTAAGAACCAGGCCTAAATCGGGGGTCCTGAGTGATTAAGTAGGGGGAAGTGTAATGATGTGGAGAGCTTTGTGTGTGTGTGAATGTGTGTGCCAGAGAGAACTCACTCGGAAAGATCATGCTCATTTCTCACCTGATGTCTAACAGAAGGAGGCCAATAAAGGAGTCAAGGTGTTTGTGTTTGCAAAGTTTTGTCGAGAATAATAAAACATTGTTGGCACCAAGGTATGGAGTTTTGCTATTGCTGGTTTATTACAAAAATACATGTATTATTACTAGGAATTATTAGTATCATAAGTATGAAAGGATCATACTTTAGTAACATACTTTAGGAACAAATGCGAGACTCACAGTTTTGATCTTCCAATCCATTATTGTTTTGAGATTTACTTTGAGATTGTATTTGCCACATAATAGGTTTTTATTAGAGTACGCTGTTCATTATGTATTCAGCATTGTACATTCAAAATTATACATGCTGCATATTAAATGTCACATTACAATTTAGAATTTTACATTCCACAGAGACCTTGCTCTAAAAATTTACATGATGCTCTGGTATGACTCTTTTGCTTCAAGGGAACTGCCATGTTGAATATCCCTCCAGTGTGTGGGGGATGGACGAGAACTACAGTCGATGGGGATGTTCTAAAACCTGTGTGTCTGTGCGTGCGTGTGTGTGTGTGTTTATGTGAATATATACAGTACATGTATGTGTTTGTACTGCATATGTGTGTGTGTACAGTGTGTGTGTATGTGTATGTGTATGTGTGTGTGTGTAACACAGACTGTAGAGCCCCAGGGGAAGAGCGGGGGTCTCCTCTGAGGATCTGTCAGACATGGGGTGGGGGGGTAGTAAGGGGTAGTAAGCCGCAGGCCCCCTCTGTGCAGTTCTAAGCCCCCCTACCCAGCCTGGCTCCACCACATGGTCGTGCATCCAGCCAAGTTAGAGGATTCTTGTGCTGAGTGGGGAGAGATGCTAATAATCTCCCAGGTTCATAGATTTCCTTTAAGACTTTGACTCAGAAACCTGTCAACTGGGATTCTCCGCTCCGCTTCTTTGTTCTAGACTAATCTTCATTTGTGTCTGATGAGGGCAAGGAAACAGATGTTATTTCAGAAGGTGACCTGAACTAATTGATCATCTGTCTGTCTTGATGTCTGTCTTAAATTCAGAAAATTGTTTTCTAGTTTTAACGTGGATGATACTTCACAATATAAATAATATTGTGTTAATATGTATATGGTATTACAGGTATAATATTTGTAAGCTTTTGTTGATTGAATCACATTCCCTTAACGATTAGGACAAAGTAACTTGATAACAAACTAGATTCAATGATTAGTTCTATTAAAATAAATCAGTGTGATAAAGTAAATGAATCTGAATGTGGAGGTTGTTTTGCTAATTGATCTTGGGTTACCAGGGTCCTGCTCAAAATACAGTTTCTCCGATCTCACGTCACAATTCGCAAGAAACGCAGAATGCTAAATGACCAGTTTCCCTCATGTACTATCTGTGTTAGACCCGGTTAGAGAAAGATCTATTCCACCAAGCTAAACAGTAATTCATTGAGATGTTACTTAAAATAGTTCAGTAAATTGTATATTTCTGTTTCCTCCCCTTTAGGACATTGACAACCCAGCATAAGTGTGTAGACTTGTTAGCACAAATTTGACCAAATATTATGAATTATGAATATATTATTGAGCTGTATTTTGCGGTCTTATGTATGTTTCCGTGAGGTGTACTTGGTACCATAACTGTTCTCCATAAGCCTTACACAGTAGCATAAAAGCTTCCCCTATGTTTCAAAGCACAGTGTTTTGCCTCCTGCTAGAAGCCCTGAACTTCACAGCGTGATGCTCACAAATTGGGCAGGCTAGCCTACATCCTGTTCTCCTTGAGCCAGGGCAAATTGAGAGGTCCCATGAAGGACTTAAAGTGGGCCATGGCTTGACCCTCTCATACACACACACACGCACACACACACACACACTCACACTCTGATACACATGCACTCAGTTTCACACACTTGTGCACACACACACACCAACACACACACGCACATCCCGGTGACCTAACTACCTTGTTCAGAACAAAAGTTCTGACACGTCTCCTCCTCAGCGGACTACGTTAACAAATGTGGGCCGGTGCTGGTCGAACAGCCACGGCGATGAATCACAGCTCCATGGCCATGGCATCCTCATAAGTCAGGGGGAAGAAGAGACTGGGGCTAAAAACACTTCGCCGTCTGGCAGTCTTTTTGGGAAATGTGGCAACTATGGTGAGGCGTGTGTGTGCGTGTGTGAGGGAGCGTGCATGTGTGAGGGTGTGTGTGAGCGTGTGTATGTGTGTGTGTTTAGGGGGCAGTAGCCATGTGTTGGAATAGCCTGGAGTTGCCCCTCAATCTTGCACAGAAGGTGTTCCTGGTGGTGGTCAGATTGCTTGTTGTTTTTTTAATGGCGCTACAATGAGAAGCCACAATGAAATATGTATTGAAGTGAAAGACCCTTATGGTTACGAATGACCCTGCTATTCTGAGGGATGATGCAGCATTTGGATCAGCATCAGGGTCCAAGTTCAAGTGCCTAATTTTAAGGTATATATATATATTGATGTAAAATGTACATAAAGTAGCCAGAAAACAGCTTTCATATATTATTTATTATTCTAATGTATGTAAACCCATCCACAGGAATGCATTTTAAACATTTTTTTTTGAGTATGGTCACCTCAGGATAGTTACTCTTAATTGAATGATGTTAAAGAAAATTGCTCAAAAACAGAGATTAAGGGGGGGGATGGGTAGTCATAAATGAAATGTGTAATTTTTGTAGCTCTGTAATTAAATTAAATGGGAGACTGTGCTTGAAGCTAGCTTACATCAAAGGTCACCATCATGTATTTAGTTAGTACCTCTCAGTCTCAAACCTATCTGAGTTTATTTGCCTTTCATTGCCCTGAAACTTTGTGATGCCAAACTGAACCTGTGTGTGACAGAACATGTGTTGTGTACACTTCTGCTTTCAGAAGTGCTTGAGTGCAGCAACCTGTGTTGTGCCTCACCACACACAGTAACTCAGTCCAGTTGGCAAAGTTGGAGCAGTGCAGTGTAGTGCATGTTGTGACTTCCATGCTGGGCTATACATCACACGCCATAGGGGGTCTACCTAGTGCGCCATCTCCATAATGAAGTCCATTTGTTAACATCCTGCGAAAGGCCACGTACCCCCGCTGCCCTTTTCAAGCAAGCGGACGCAACGCTTCTTGAAGTGGCAGCGCCAAACACAAACCAACCCCCCGCGCCGTCATCTTTCTCACCCTGAGACAATCCTTAGCGTGCCGCGCAGGCTGGCTATGTGAGGAATAAGCAAACAGCATTACCGATTCTTCATACCTGGTTATTACTGCACTTATTACACCCGGAGTGACCTGCCCTATTTGGGTTGGCCCTGTTAGGCCCCCCTCTTAATCACCCGGTTTGCGGTGAGGGATACGGGTTGCCAGATAATGGGACCGAGACGGGCGGGTTGCCAGTTAATTAGGATTCAGATGGCTCGAGTTCACAGTAGCATCCCCCCGCAGAGGCTGCCTAAGCCCCTGCGCACAGCCTGTGAGCAGGCCTGCGCAGGCAGATGCTATCCTCACACACCCAGCCCCGCACTCCCTCAGCTCTGGCTCTTCATATAAGGGAACAGCTTGCTATGGATGCCAGGGGCATGTCATGACAAATTTCTGCTAAATACCGTTGTTGTGGTTGTTGTTGTGGTGAATGTTCTATAGTCAAATTAAAACAGGAGTCTGTCCCATGCAAGTCCCTAACCCTAAAGCCCATATGGTAATTATTTTATTGTATGTACTGAATATGCAAAGCCTTAATATGTGAATGAATACTGTTCCCTCCCTGTACTTTTCAATGTACACTGTCAGCTACTGTTCATTTGTAAAAAAAAAGTATCCCCATTACCCATTATCAAAATATCAAAAATCAAGTTGGTAGCTCCCACCTTGCTTAGGTGTGTGTATAAATAGCTCTGTGTGTTGCCCACTGTGATCTCTGAGGGGGGCTTGTCATAACGGCAGGCACAGGCGTGGCACAGAGACATGGGAAAAGGTCATCTGTGACTGGGCATGCCCACTGCGCCAACCCAACCATATGAAAAAACAAACTTATGGATGACAGCTTACATGGAGAGGTAGATCTTATGAATCTTTTTACATTCATTAAGTGAATTCTACTTAACAGCCCTGTTTTTTTGTTAAACAAACTTGGCCCTTGGCTAATATTACAGTGAATTTATCCCAGTTCTGTTTCACAAGGTATCACATACAGTATAAATAATAGTAGATAAAGCAGGGATAGGTGAAATGTATCATACTTCTTATTAGTTCTTAGGAAACAGGAAGAATTGAATACAACCATAAATTGCTGGTCAGTAGTTGACATGACGGGATTAGACAGACGCCTTACTCGTTGACTCTACAAAAACAGAGGCTGAATTTTCCCTCTTTCTATTCTGCAAGATGTTTGAGAGCTGCGTGATTTATTGAAGTCTTATGTGAACAGAGGGCCCAAGGAAATGGATCCAAATGACTCCAAATTGGTTTATGATTGGCTTGTTTCGTTGGGGGCTAGCAGGACCTCACATTCCACCCTGGCTTCTCCTCTCCGGCACTTAGAATATAAATTGATCCGTTTTGTTTCCGTCGTGTATTTTGCCAGGGCCCAGTTAATTTCGGCCATGAGGCCGCAGGGCTCACAATTCTCGCCATGGACTATTACCTGCCTGCGTTCTGTCTATATGATGAATACTTTTCAGGCCTTTTCATATTTTAGTTCTGGTTGTATTTATCTGGTGTTGTGAGAGGAAAGAGGGAGACAGAATTAAGAGAGGCATCAATCAGAATGTGAATAATGACTATGGAGGTAGATTTCCTCTTCTATGGTAATAACATCCTGAGGGATTAATCTGTGACTGGAGAGAGGACAGGAGGAAATTAGAGGAGAGGAATGGAGGGGAGGGGATAGGAGAGAAGGAGAGGAGTCGAGATGAGATGAGAGGTGTGGTGTGGTAAAGACGAGAGGGAGGAGTGGAGAGGAGATATTGACTGACGTAAGTTTGTGGACAGAGACACAACTATCAGTGAACTTGGTTTATCAGTTATTTTCCTGGACATCCGATAAACTTTTAAGCATTTTGGTTCCCTATTGCATGCTTACAGTTGAAGTGTAAAAACGAATACATGCATTTGTTACGTCCCGATTGGACTATTGCAATGTGTTGTTCTCTGGCCTCCCAATTACCCACCTAAAAAATTACAGTGTCCTCTCCACTCCTCCCTCTCGTCTTTACCACACCACTCCTCTGTTATTTTCTCTCTATATGCTGCCTTTAGGAAACCAAATTAGAAGCTCTGGGGTAAATGTTCACTGTTATGCAGATGATACTCAGCTATATATGTCTATAAAGTCTGGAGAATTTCCACATGCTATGGAAAAATGTGTTTCTAGGTTGAGAGCTTGGATGACTGCAAATTTCCTTCTTCTAAATTCGGATAAAACCGAGGTTCAAATTTTCGGTCCTAAAAAATATAGAAATAATTTTCCAATCTGACCTTAGACCTAGACGGCGTCAAAGTCTCTCAAAGCCAGCTAGTAAAAAATTTAGGAGTCACAATGGACCCAGACCTTTCGTTTGAGTACCATATTAAGCAAATTACTAGAACTGCATTTTTCCATCTACGTAATATTGCCAAAATACGAAAATTTCTCTCAAAGGATGATGCCGAAAAACTAATACATGCATTTATTACGTCCCGATTGGACTATTGCAATGTGTTGTTCTCTGGCCTCCCAATTACCCACCTAAAAAATTTACAGCGGGTGCAAAATGCTGCTGCTAGACTATTGACCAGAACAAGAAAGTTTGATCACATAACATCTACTCTTGTCTCTCTACACTGGCTCCCTATCCAAGCCAGAGCTGACTTCAAAGTTCTACTACTAACCTACAAATCTCTGCATGGATTGGCACCACTGTACCTCTCCGGTCTCCTTGCACCCTATTGCCCCGCAAGGACACTTAGATCTCAAGATGCCGGCTATCTGGTGGTTCCCAAAATTAAGAAAAAAACAGCTGGAGGTAGGGCGTTCTCATATAGAGCGCCTCTTCTCTGGAATAAACTACCCGTCTCAATTAGGGAGTCTGATACTGTTTCAACGTTTAAAATTAGGTTAAAAACGTTATTGTTTAGTCAATTCTACGACTGTTAAAGGTAAGTATGTTACTAGTTGGAGGCAACGGGGGACGGGTTGTTTCCATCCTTATTCTTTAAGTATAACTTATTTTAGAGTTCTCTTCCCCTGGAACAGATTTCATGTTCCAAATGAGGGGGGCTGTCGCTGTCTTGGTGTGTGGGGTTGCATCAAATTCCCCTTTTTTGCTCTGTTAAATTGCTGCACCAGTCCACACTTGACCGGTGGGGATCTCATTCTATTATGACTGTAACTGTTAGCTGCTCCTGGCATTCTCTAATCCCTGCTCTCCTCTCTCTGTCCCCCCCCACACACATCCCTTGTGGTGTGGGGGGTTTGAGTTGTCAGCACCTGCCTGGTCGTCGGTCAGCCAACGCTGGACCTGGTCGCGAGTCTCCCGGTCCTGTCCTACATCTATAAAGTTGAATAATGGATTTTGGTGTTTTAAAAACCCATCGACACTGTATGACTATGTTTAGCCTGTGTTCTGCTCCTCTCTCCCACCAACCGTCTCTGGAGGAGGGGATCCCTCTCTGAATTGCTCCTCCCAAGGTTTCTTCCATTTTTTTTTCTCCTGTTGAGAGTTTTTTGGGAGTTTTTCCTTGTCTTCCTTGAGGGTTTAGGTTGGTTGAGGGGCAGTTCTATGGGCATATGTGAAGCCCTCTGTGACATGCTTGCGTGTAAAAAGGGCTATACAAATACATTTGATTTGATTTGATTTGAAGTGTACATGTTCAATACACTTTAACTTTATTAATCATTTAGTTTATTTTCTATTTTTCTCCAAAAAAACATCCTCTTTCTAATTTACATGGCATATATACAGTAGTATTTGTATTAAAAACATGTTTATACTGAGATCTTTATTTGAATTCCATCAAGATATGGGGTACATGTACTTCAGGGTAATGACCTTCCTTGTTTTGACGGCTAGAAATAAACAAGCAGACAGATTGTGCAATATCTACATACATTTAGCTAAACAGCAGACTCTCTTCCTGGAAGGATAGGGCTCAGACTTTACTGTTGTGGAAACAGATAGTCAAGTAGATCCTTGAATGTGTGTGTTTTTGTGTTGGCAAGTATTGTTCCTACCCAGGAATCCTGTTCATCTGAACAGACCAAACAGCTGTATGTGTTCTAAGCACTGAAACAGTACAGTCTGCTCTCACACCGGCTGCTTCCTGTTCCTTTATCTTATACTCACCCTCTCTATCTAATATTGCTACACCACTATTGTTGTATCTTAAAGTATTGACATAAGACATAAGAGTTGAATAATGGATTTTGGTGTTTTAAAAACCCATCGACACTGTATGACTATGTTTAGCCTGTGTTCTGCTCCTCTCTCCCACCAACCGTCTCTGGAGGAGGGGATCCCTCTCTGAATTGCTCCTCCCAAGGTTTCTTCCATTTTTTTCTCCTGTTGAGTTTTTTGGGAGTTTTTCCTTGTCTTCCTTGAGGGTTTAGGTTGGTTGAGGGGCAGTTCTATGGGCCTATGTGAAGCCCTCTGTGACATGCTTGCGTGTAAAAAGGGCTATACAAATAAATTTGATTTGATTTGATTTTGATTTGATAAGACGTGTCACTTTAAGTATTACAAACATGAGACGTTCTATGCAAACTCTGAAATATTACAGAATGCATGTGACAATGCTGTCATCTCCTCCCCCCAACACTATTCTTCCACACCACAGACAGAGCGATACAGACCCCCCCCACCCCCCCACACACCACATCACCCCCCTATTCTCTCATTAGCCGGCTGCTCTGCCACTCAGAGCAGAAGGGGAGTGACCGGAGGGGCGGGCTCTGGGCTGATGTCATAGTCACATGGATTCTCATGTGGCGGTGCTTGCGAGCAGGCAGAGACAGATCTGGGCTGGCCAGCTGCCGCTGAGACAGCAAGAGAGAGGGGAGAGACTGAAAGAGTAAAAGAGAGACAGGAAGAGAGAGAGAGAACGTTGGCTGGCGCTGCATGTGTGGGCTCTTTATGGACTTGGACTTTAATGATGTATTTTGTGATTTCAGCCATGAAAGGTAAGCTGGGGTATTTGTTTGTGGCATTTGCATGGTGTGTTTGTGTGTGTGTGTGTCTGTGTGTGTGTGTGTGTGTGTGTAAAGAGAGAATGGTTTAATATGGTAACAAGTGGTTTTGACTGCAGGTGTGGTGGGGGACGTGTGTCTTTAAGGCATGTCATTTGGTCTGGCTGATTTGAGGTGGCTTATCTGAGAGGAAGAAAGAAGGTGAAATCTTCTATAAAGTTTTGTGTACATTGTTGGATTATTTTAGATGGTAACTAATGGTCATTCTGAACATGAAATACAATTCCACATTTCAATACTTAATTATAAATGTGTGAGATTTTAGCAGAATTACAAAGATGTACACATTTGCTTCAGTTGGGTTCTGCTTGACATCCAAGCATGTTGTGTTTGACATTTTATACCACGTATATTTGTGTCTTAAACACTTAAACAGGAGTAACTGTCAAGTACTGGTATTGATGTGCTAAAACAAATAGGATAGAGTGAGGAGTGGGTTGAGGGGGTTGTGCACACAGAATACTGTCTTTCAGTCTCTCTCATCCTCTCCCTCTTTCTCTTGTTTTCTCTCTGGCCCCCCTCTCTCCCTCTCTCTCTTTCCTCCGCCACTCTAATCCTGTTGTTCCACTCCAGAGTGCTTGTCTGTTATGAAAGGAGATGAGCGGAGAGACTTTGCATGTTTTCTGTCCAAGGAGAGAGGCCGATAGGGAGTCTGGGTTGCCAGTGACAGTCAGTGGGGCTGCCTGCCATAGTTCATATTTTGGTGGTGAATGATATTTGGATGTTAGTGGTCCACTGACCTATATTTGAGTTTTTCTGGGAGGAGGCGGGGGGGTTGGGTCGGTTGGTACTCGAACATAGATGGAGCCAGCGTGGGGAAGACGAAGGTTGTTTGAGTGCCGTCCCAAAGATACAGATGTAGCATGCTTACCCCCCCCCCCCCCCTCTTTCTTGTTCTACTCTCCTCTATCCACATTCCCCCATCCTTCATTCTGCTCCCTCATCTCTTCCAGAATCATTCTCCACGCGCTCCCTCTACAATGCCTTCAACATCAGCTTTAATCACCCCCAGCCCCCACCGTTCTCTGGCATACATGGAAGTCCTGCAGTCTGCCCACTTCTCTCTGTCTTTCCCCACTTCTCTCTGCCCATCACTATCTCGATCTTTTATCCACCTGTTTCTCTCTACCTCTTCATCTATTCATCTCTCTAACCTTCTCCCATCTCATCCCAACCATCTCCCTCTTTCTATCTCTCTCCTCTTTATCTATCTCTCCCTCCCTCTCTCTTTCTGGTCCTTGTTCATCCCCCCACCCCCACCCCACTCTCCTCTCCCTCCCACTCCCGCAGAGTAATGCTGGCAGCTGTCATTATCTATTAACCGGGATGTGGCGGGAATGGAAGGCAGCTCTGCACTAGCTTCTGCTAGCGCCCCCATTGCATAGTCAAATCACAAAACTAATCAGAAACCAGGATGTACTTAATGGGGGGTTAAGTTAATGAACTGTAAGGGAGCAGAAAAATCCCATAAATTGATTTCTAGGCTTGTTTGCGTGTGGTGGTAATGTGGTTGAATACTTATTTTCTGATAGTATGAAATGAGAGTAGATGTATGTAGAGGTTGCGAGACACCATTGCTTTAATACCAAACCAACTGGCAGATAACAAACCAATCATTATACAGATTTGTATTCAAATATATTGAAACAGTATCTACTGGAGATTGCCATGGATATCAAATATAATTTATCCTTAAAAACCACACTGTCTGACACAGCGATTAGAGTTTGCCAGAGATTAGCTCGTCACAAGCAGAAGGATGTGCTTGCAAACAAACAAACAAAACTACTTTTAGATCATGTCTGCAGTGCAGCTTCCTTGTTGTGTTTTTTTCTCCCTTGACAGTAGTCACATGACAGTAGAGGTTAACTGGATTTAGCTCAATTCTATTAACACCTCCAGGCACCTTGCTTGTACCAGACTCTTTTTCCACAGAAGCTTTGAGGAGGAGGGGCAGGGGGGCCCGGCTGCATCATTATCTTTCATTACTCTATGATGAAATGCAAAGCAATATGCCCCAAAAAATGCCAAGTCATTTGAATTGGCTAGACGATCCCTAGCCCTAGTATACAATATTATATTATTTATTTTTCCTGTTTATTTGTTGGTTATTTTTATTGATTATGGCTTGTGTTATGTGCTTTTATTGCAATTAGCAAAGCAGGGTTTTCGTTATACATAGAATATAATGGTTCCCTTTATAATGATGTGAAATAGAGAAGCAGAAGGACCTATTTACAGAAAAGACAGTTTTCTCCATGAACCTTCATCCAGTGAAATGTTTTGTAATATTCCTCTTTTTCAAAGCCCCCTGGAGAATTCTCAGTTGGCCTTTTGAAAATACATCAAAAGCAAAATGAAGGAGTGTGAGGGGGAAAAGGAAGAAAAAAAAGCTAGTATTTTGTCTAACTCTAACCGTTTAGAAAGAGGACTGCAGAGGAAGGTGTCTGTGTTCTTTGACAGTTACTCTCTCTCTCTCTCTCTCTCTCAGTTTCAGTTCAGTTCAAAGGGCTTTATTGGCATGAAAACAACAATTGTTCATATTGCCAAAGCAACGGTAGAATTACAGAAATATTAATCAATGTAAATCATTGCCTTATATATACTTATATTTCACACACTCACATACAGAGACACACACGGCAGTTTAACATATACAGTGTATCTACACCACACAGGTGTACAACTTGTATCCATGTTATTATTATTCAAGTTGGTATATTATTAATGTTGCCAAATAATCGGTATAAATAAATAATCTCTCTCTCTCTCTCTCTCTCTCTCTCTCTCTCTCTACCTCTCTCTCTCTCTCTCTCTCTCTCTCTCTCTCTAGCTGTTTTGAAGTAGTTATGATAAAACTCTAGTAACCAGGCAGTAGCTGAAATCAACTGTGCCCTGCAGTACAGTTGAGATTTGGTATAGTGGTTGCTGCCATTACATCTTTAAAGTAAGACAGTGATATTACAAAATCCCTGTCTTTCATTACAAACGGTTAGCCATTTTGTCCTGCTGTTTTTGGTGTTGGTGAAACTTTTGTTTTGTTCTGTTCTTCCAAGTCTCCAATGTGGTGAACTAGCAAAAAAAACATTGTTTCGCCAAGCTGTGACCTTTGAACATGAACCATTATGGTTGAACACTTCTAGAGCCGGAATCCATCTCTGAGTACATCTTTTAGAGCCATAGGTGGGTTAAGGAAACAGTGGGTTAGATTGAGTGTCTGTGGTATACTTTCAGAGACAATTAGCTGGCAATGTTATGTCACGGGATTATTTCTGGTTTTGGGCTAGGAGATTATTCAACTGCTCTCTATTGGGCGTCTGACAGAAAGAGACAGAGGGAGGGAGAGAGAGAGAGCTATATAGCAATAGAAACATACAACAAGGTGGAATAGAGTAGAGAATGAGGATGGGGATGAGGGAGATGGAGAAAGATAGAAGAACGGTTGGGAGAGAGAGGGAGAGAAAGAAGGGAGATGTGAGGCCAGAGAGAAAGGTGAAACAAGGAGCAAAGGAGGATAGGATCAAGAGAGAGAGGGAGATGGAGGTGTAAATGAGTGTGAGGCATAGGCGACAGATTGTGCAGAGGAGGGTGGTGGAGGGCCCTCCTGACCTTCACGGGAGGGGGACAGCAGGCTCATGACCGCCCCAGGAGGAGGCACCAAAGGTCGGGCCCAGGGGTCAGGCGGGCGTGGGGCTTCTGCGGCCTGGCACACTCTGTCCACCCGTCCATGGAAATCCATCACACTGCCGATGCCGGGGGAGTGGGGAGTGTGTGTTTGTGGGGGGGGGGGGGGGGGGGGGGTAGAGCAGAGAAGAAGGGTATTGGGAGAGAGGGGTTGGAGGTAGGGGGGCCGGGAGGTGGGGGTTGGGGTGAAATCTGGAATAACAAATGTGTTGTGGAATTTTAACGAAGAAAGGAGAAAAGGTTGAAAAACTGAAAAACTAGTTAACTAAATGTCAGGGCAAGTAGTACCCTAGGCAGGAGTGGTCATGGAGGCTTCTATGTATGTTTTATCCAGCAGGTGTGTGACATGGGGACCGCTAATATACATGGAGCTATACTGACGCTATCTCAGCCACGCACCATAACTGATCGAGATGACCTTCATGGCATGTTTATGATCAGTGATTGATTATGAAAAAAGAGTAATCAGGGTATATCGCCATTCAAAGTAAACATTATTACACGATTAAACACGATTAAATAAATGCACACTATTCAAATTAAATAAATGACTATTTATTTTACAATGTTTAACAACTGTGTGAGTGTGTGTGTTCATGGGCCTTTGAATCTATGTGTTTATGTCATCTGTGTTTGTGTGTGTATGTGCATGTCATTGTGTGTGTCAGCTGCATATATAATAGCGTACACGTGCAAACAAGGTCATATAGTGAGAGGGGCAGACTTACTGGGAGGTATATTCCATGTCTTGCTATTCTCCATAGCCTTTACCACATAGCTGACCATTACACCAGAGGAGTATATCTGTTTGAAAGCCTCTACTTAACCAGCATATTAAATACTCCAGCACCCCAAGTATGTATACAGTATGTAGAAAAATGTATTGAGGTATTTGCTTTGTAATTCACATAATGACTGCTTCCTGGTGTAAGCACATAGTTTTGGTTAACTTGTTTACTGGATGTCGAGGAACTGCTTTAAAGTGACTTAATTTTGGTTTTGGTCACCTAACCTGTTAATCATGCCCTGCTGGTTGCAAAGTGACTTTAGAAAGAGATACAGTATGGTGGACTTTGGCATGCACATTTCGTCAATACATACCTGTAGACTGCTGTGTGAAATGTGCAGTTTTACTGTCTATCAAGAAATATCATGTTTCTTTGTGTTTATAAAATAATGTGCTTTTGACTCCTATTTGTTTTTGTAGAGCAGATGAAAGATGCTAGAGCAGAACATAACTGTGCCGTGGGAAGAGATGGGAACTGTGTTTGCTTCAAACTCTAACCATGGCATTTCAACGGCAACAAGGGGGCTTCCAGAAATACATGCGGTGTATGCATGCACAGTGTGTGTGTGTGTGTGTGTGTGTGCGTGTGTGTGTGAAGTGAGCATGTTTGTCTGCTTTTGCATGATGTGCTTGTGCATAGTATACCTGCACATGAAAAGTATGTGTGAGTGTGTTTGTGCTTGTAGTTGTAATTGAACAACAACACATATGCACACGTGCGCATAAACACACACATGCGCACTCTTAAACACTCTGCATGTGGTCTTATTTACATAATTTAAACATTTCTGCAGTATATTCTCACTGGATATCTCTCTCTCTCTCTCTCTCTATCTGAACAAGCCTCAGCTTGGTGCAACAGTACAGTGCATTTGTAGACCTAGGTAGGCAATACAGCTCTCCAGGCCACTCCAAGACGCTTGCTGACTGTTTCCAGTCATGGATAATGGGCTTACTAGGAAGATGTGTGTGTGGAGGGCCAGGAGAAAGGGTGTATTGCTCTCTGTTTGACCCAACTGATAGGCCCCGTGGCCGGCATGCGTGGTGGTGGTGACCTGGGGTGAGGAGGCTTCCAGCTAATAAAGCTACTCAAGACTGAGAGTGGCTGAAGTGCCGCCGATAGGCATAGGTCAGGTACTCAACATCTAGCCTTTTTATATTATTTGTATCTTTCTCAGCTCTCGGTGCCCCCCCCCCCCCTCACCCCCCACTAGCACGCCCATCTCCGCCCCAAAAACACACACACAAGCACACACACACTATTCCATATTTTTCCAAGCCTAGCTTACATCTATCTGTCCTCTGGGGTTATTTTATTGTTTGAGACACAAGCCTTGACACTAACAAACAGCCTCCCTTGCCTCAGATCAATGGAGTAGATGGCATCTGACCACAAAATGCCAACTTGCATTTATACACAGCACCATCTTTGTTTTAGTAGCAAAAGTAGACGCAAACCAAGGTTCACATTTACATTTTGAACCTTGACACATCTAAAATGCATTGATAGGGCAAGGTCTCTCTTTGATCCAAGAGAAGAAAAAACTCTTTGGAGTTGGCATCGGGATAATTTATACATCAGGGATTTGTGTTTGCCCAAGCCTTAGCATTTTCTGAGTAAACAGAGTTAGCAATTGTGATTTTATGCCATTATTCAAGCTTCATAACAACACACGTTATAAACACATTTAGATAAACAGTAGGCTATATACTGTTCTACTGCATTCAATATTAGGACAATGAGTCATATTGCTGCATTTTCCTCCAACACTATTATTTATGGGATAATGAACTTTATTGATATGCAAAACGACTGCATTTCTAAAATCTTGTCAACAAAACCAGTAAGCTGAGGTCCAAAACAAATCTTGAGGGAGGAATGTACAGTATAATATCCATTCATTCAGAGGTGAGATGATCAGGATGGACAGAGATTCTGCCCTAAATCAGCCTAATGCTTGTAGGCTGCAGGGATTGAGCGGGACAGGGCATCTGTCTAAAGAGGTTATTTTGGTTCGTTAGAAACTGCCAGGTCCAAGTGCAATGGGTTCGTCTTCCGCAAAGAGAAATCATTAGCAATTCAGATTTCCGTGTCTTTGAGCAGGTCTGTGAAGGGAAGTGTGTGGATCCAAATGATACGATGTAAATGTTTTATATCAGACAGTGTGCAAGTGCTTCATATAGGAAAGAGTTCCAGCCAATGCAATTGCAGTGAAATAGAAAGCTGCGTTTTAATGACTGGAGACATACTGTAACCTGTCCCATTAGCCCGTTTTTTTATGAGCTGGACATCCTTTTAACAAAATACCAAAACTGCAAAAGATGTTCATGATGTAAGTTGGCGAAACTTGCTCTTTCTATGGGAACAGTGCCAGGAAACTATAAATGTGTTGTTGACCTTGCCACTAAAATGCTAGTGGATGCAAGGACCACCTGCCATTGCCTTCTTTCATTAGCTGATAGTCTTAGTCAATACAAAGCTCTCCCTCGTAAGAGAGAACATTAGTGCCACCTGTTCCTGTCCCCTAGTCACGGTTCCATTGATTGTATGACATAAAACTGCCAATGAAGCCTTGAAGCTTCTAAAAGTTACCCTAGAAGCTACGCTGCAATGATCAGTGACATTAAGCAGCTGACCATGCATGTTGAACAAGGGGCCAATATTTTTGGATCCACCTTATGTTGTGATGTAATAACTTTCAGGGCTTTCGTAAGGAAGTCTGGATCATTGAGCTTTGTCAGTCAGTGAGCCATGAATAAGGATCACAAAAGCAGACTCACAAACAAAGGTTAAGAGACAGCAGAGGACATCTTTCTATTAAGTTGATCCATTAATCACAAATTACTACCCAAAGACCTTACAGTGTCTGCATGCTTTTCTGATGTTACAGTGATTTCCCTGAACAGCTACATAACTGCTCCAGTTACCAGTAACCTGTAATCAGGTTTGTGATGACAGTCTTTTTGACGTTGAGTCTCACTGCTCTGCAGAGCGGCAATGAATAGAGCCCAGTCTTCCGTCAGACATGTAGACAACAACAATCACCAGAGAATGTATTAGATGTGAGCTGGACATACTGTACTGGCCAGGCCAAGGGCATGTCCAGGCATGTACGTTGCAGTATATCTACCATGCAAGCACGCCTTGACATTCCTGGCTGAATTGTTCCTCTCATACTTTTATAATAAACTGCAGCCTCTAAGTGCAAACGAGGATAGCAATGCCATTCTGACTCATCCCCCCCCCCTCTTTAGTACGGTTTAGACGGCAAGGTTTTGTCAGCTATTCACAAAGCTCCCATTAGTCTCATTTTCAGGCTCAACCAAACAATGGAGACGCTATCCCAGGATGCCAGTCTCTCACGGTTGAAAAAACAATGAGAGCGTGATCCCAAAGAACAGTAATCAGGAGCGATGCGACTGCGATGTGTTCAGCAGAAAACGAGCTTCATCACATTTAATGTGCAGTTTGTCTTCTAAGATGCTTACGAGGAACATAAAAGAACAAAATAAAAAAAGATTGCTTAGCCACTACTAAAGGTGTGAGGAAGGCTACAGTATCTCTCTCTCTCTCTCTCTCTCTCTCTCTCTCTCTCTCTCTCTCTCTCTCTCTCTCTCTCTCTCTCTCTCTCTCTCTCTCTCTCTCTCTCTCTCTCTCTCTCTCTCTCTCTCTCTCTCTCCTCTCTCTCTCTCTCTCTCTCTCTCTCTCTCTCTCTCTCTCTCTCTCTCTCTGTGTGTTTCTCTCTCAGAGAGGAGCATGGAGGGGTACTGGGCTTAGTAGCGTACATGAAAGGCATTAGTGGAGGCTGGGGCCAGGGACATAAGCAAATAGGAGAGGAGAGCGAGGGCATCATTAAGGCCGCGGCCAGGCTTTGATGAGGCTGGCAGAAGCTGTGTATGTCTCTGGGTCGGCAGACTTGGTGGATCGTGGATCTTGGAGTACAGAGTTTTGCAGAGTCCCAAACTTGATGTTTTACCCACACATGGCTAATGAGGAGCTTGTTCTTGGGGTCGTACTGGTCCAGCCCCATGAGATTGTGCGTGAGAGTGTGTGTGTGTGTGTGTGTGTGTGTGTGTGTGTGTGTGTGTGTGTGTGTGTGTGTGTGAGCACACGCACACACACATACTCACTCACAAGCTTTTTACTGCGTTTGTTACTGTGTTTGTGTGTGTCTGTGAATTCAAGTGGGTACCATGGTGCCATGTTTTTACACATATTAACAGCTCTAGCTTTTGACTTTGGAGGAAGGCAAGTATTCCCTTTATTCTGCTGTGAAGAGAGAATGGAAGAGCAGATGCTTGTGAAGATTAAGGAATCAGTTGAATTTCAAACAGTTTCATCGCAGACTTAGTTCATGCAGCAATGTTTACGACAGCTGATGAGTAATTAAAACTATTTCCTCTCAGGTTGTGAAGTGTGCTTCAAGACTACAGAACGTTAACAGAATATGTAAGGATTTTTGGAACATATTATGACCCCTTGGTGAACTAAATAATTCCTGTTATAAACCACGGTGGTAGTATAGTTGTCTTGCCTAGCTTCACAGTGAATACACGGTATACTTTAAAGGTTTTGGATTGAAAACTGCAGTAGTTATTCATGTCTGTTAGTTGTGTGTGTATAGTACAGTCATGTCTGGATATGTATACATGCTGTGTGTGTGTGTGTGTGTGTGTCTGTTAGCGCCAGGATCTGTTGTGTTTTTTCCTGTGTACATGTGTGCAGAGGATGACATAAAGGCCACTAATGAGAAACACTCCCCACCATCTCCAACTGCTGATCAAACCGTGGGTTGACAGTGGTGAGCGAGGCTTGTGTTTGTGATCCGGTGGTGTTTTGTCCCCCCCCCCACCCTCCCACCCTTCCCCTCCCTCTCATGTACCCCTGTTAAATCCCCCCGGTGAAGAACGAGAGCCTCAGATCTGTCATGGAGACAGACTTAAGCCTTTCATATGCAGAGCGGAGATAAGAAACAGCCATTTTATAACCAGCTACATCGTCTCTGCCGCCATGGAAGGCTCCGAGTGCCAGGCTCCAAAGGCGATACACAGCCTCCTACAATGACGGGGGTTGCATTCGCCACCGCAACGGTTCTCTCTTGTTGGGCTGTTTTTTGTGGTTGTTTTTTTCCCCGCAAATCCTGTCAGTGTCACCAATTACGGCAGGGTGTGCTTGTTGACAGATTCTCCATGGGAGGAACAGTTGGTTTAGAGGCAGGAAAGTCCCCTACTGTGACCTTTTCTATGTAATTTAAAAGGGATAGAAGAGTCTTGTGAAGATACGTAGTAAACATGTTGGTTTTAGTTAAGATAAACTGGCAGGGGTTTCTGACAAGCAAACGTGATTGACATGTTGACTGACATGTTGACTCAAGTAGTTTTTGTTTTCAACAGCTTGTTCAATTCTAAATCTAGAGGTGCATTGCATCTGACATGTGCCTGTAAGAGCGATTGTTGAGAGTTGACATTCTAAAATGTCAAGTCTGTGGGATCTACTGCAATCTTGTCTCTGAGATTGAATAGGAAACACACATTTACCAATTAGGGAATTATTTCATTGTGAATCTGGAGGGAAAAACACACTTTCAAATGTTTTTTTGTTGGGGGTGGGGGGGGGGTTAATGTCAGTGAAAGTGTGCAGTGAAATATTGCATACTGTATATATTCCTAGGATAAACCAACCTAAATAACCAAACCTAGGTCTATGAAAAACACTAGTACATTCAATCCAGTCTTCATAGGCGCACTCCCTAGATACTAGTCTAAGTCTCAGATGCTGAAACAAACCTCTTCTAACCTTGCTCCGTGCTTTGTGTGAAACTCAACCAACTGACACCTGACTAATACCCAGGGAAGTCATGCCCTCGCTTCTTCCTTCAGTTAGCATATTTGTGTTAGCAGTTAGCATTGGCAGCTCGTTTTTACACCGAGTTAGAACAGTTATCATGGTCATGGTATTTCAATAGGCCGAACATGCCTCGCATTTATTTCCAGAGGCAGGTCAGCTGACTTGCACCATCCAATCCTCTTTGGATCTCTCTCTCTCTCTCCCTCAGGCTCTTGGAACTGTCTCAGAGTTGAGATTGCATAAACTGCAGTTATCTATAGTAACATACTGCATACCAACCAAGTGGTTATGAAGGCAGCAGGGGCCTGGGATGTGTAGTAATGGCTGTTCTGGGACCAGTAGTTGTTGGAGGAAAGCTAGCTGGCTAGACAAACTGTATTATTTTACAGGCGTAAGTTTGACATAAGTAGCAACGCATGGAAGCCAAGTACTCTCAGTATGGATGCTAGGCTAAGCTAGGTGACTAATCTCTAAAAGATCAGTGGATGAAGCAACTTAACTGGTTTTACTAGTAACAGGTTAAGTCCTCCATGACGGTCAGTCACTTTTTTCACTCAGGACACCTGACTCACTGTGTAAGGGCCAGTGATCATTTGAGGTTATTCAAGGCAGCTATCACTTTTTTTCACGTTTTAACAATATTTGAAAGGAGCACAATACCGCACATTACAAAGTGTTAACACTCCTGGTGTTAAATTTACCCTTTTAAATGTGCTTTGCACAGAGAGGAGGATTATTACATTTTTGTAAGTATTTTATTTGTCAAATTTGTTCAATATTTATAATGGTAAACACATACAAAACAGATATAAAGAAAACAGGAAGGAAAAAAAAAATAGGAAACAAACAATAACCCAAACAGCTGCCAGATCATACGACACAGCACAGTCTTTACATGCATTCACATATCCTTAGATTTAGATATCCTCTATTCATCCTCTGTTCAGATAAGTGGATAATTAAGAAGCACCACATCTGCTTTTGTTGCTGTACAGTCACTCCCCAACATTGGCTCACAGATTTGAGTTGAACGGGGTGACTTTTTGTCTCCACATAGACAACTCTTTACCCGGTATCTATACTCTCAAACTGGCTTGTTTCATGCACAAACACCTAAGGCTCTGTCAGACTGATTGCATTTAGGAACTTTCTCTTTCTCTCCCTGTCTCCCCCTTGTCTTTTTTCCTAGTACTACCCCTCTCTCTCCCTTTACCATACTCTCAATTGTTCACTCCCTTTTCCTCTCTTTCTCTACCTACCTCCTTCCCCTCCTCTCTTTCCATCTCTCTCTCTCTCCCTCTCTCTCTCCCTCCCTCTCTCCCTCCCTCCCTCCCTCCCTCCCTCTCTCTCTCTCTCTCTCTCTCTCTCTCTCTCGCTCTCCATCTCCTTGTCTCTTTCTCTCTTTCCCATTTCTATGAGGCCTTTTCTGGACTTGCCTGCCTAGTGGCCCATTGACACAGTGTTATCAGAGTCCCTCATAGAGGCCTCTGTGATTCAGAATGACAGCACTATCAGGCCGGGTTAGAGGCACAGGCAGCCATTAGCAAACAGCTAGATTACATCAATGAAATTCAGATTTGCTCGTGGCTGCCGTCCAACGGTGACAATGTATTATTTAACAGCGTTGCCTGGACATATTATGTAACTGTTTGAAATGAGAAGAGAATGCTAAGCATAGCGTTTCGTGGTTCTGAAAAGATCCCTGGCCTTTGGTTGGGTCAATTTTTTTATATGCTTATGAATCTAGTGTTATTTGGAATGCCCTGCATTATAATATGTTTATGTTGTCACTCATTGCGTTCTCTTTGGACATTCGCCCTCATCTTGACGGACAAGTTAACAAGTGAGCCATGTGTGGTCATCACCAGTGTGACATTGTGTGGAGCACGGAAACCAACTGTCATAAGGAACAGCTGAGCTGCACTGGAAGGTGAAATGCATCATGGTCTTTTGAATCCGATACATAGAGTATAGGCTAGGCCTAGGTGAATACAGGTGCAGATGGCTGCTGTTCATGTAACAGGGACGGGTTCACTATGAGGCCAGTGTCAGATCAGTTATTCAGGCAGTTATTACACCTTTGGTTTAATCTTGTTCTGCAGTATCAATTTGCAGAGAGAACCCTTGAGTGCAGTGAAGCACTCCTGGTCTTAACTGAACAGCAATAATCAAAGTATTCTGATTTCTATAAACCAGGACACATTAGTCAAATATGATTGTTGACTTGTATAACATACTACATTACCCTAATACAAGGGCAATGGTTCTACACATTTATTTGGATTATATTTGGTCAAAGGGTGTTTATGCATGTGTGAGTGTGTGCGCGTGTTGATAACAACATACTTGGCCTCATCTTTTTAACATTTTCCCCTATATTGAAGGACTGCTTCATAGAAGTTTTAACACACAAAGAGATATTTGCATATCATTTGAATGTTATTTTTCTCCCATATAATGTTTTGTAATTTAAATTGTAAATTTATGTTAGTTACTGGTAGAAATTATTTACAGTAAACCCAAGGGGTTCCTAAAAAACGTACAGGAAAATAGGAGCTGTTTGTGAACTCACCGTATAACTAATTGCAGGTTCCAAATTAACTGTAATTTCAAGCACCAGCTTTATTGGAATATGGGCTTTGATGTTCAAATCTATAATTCAATGGGGATTAACACCCCATAGGATAGCACTATCTAATTACAAGAGATTGGATATACATAGCTAACAAGGAGTGAAGAAGAGGAGCGACTTAATACATGGAGAATTCAGAAGACAAGGAGGAGGATAAGCTGGTGGAATGAGAAAATATATTTGGTTCTGATTATCATGCACTTCCAGTGTCGTTTTTTTTCTTCTACTTGCAGTGGTTCTGCCTAGTATTAAAATGATCAAGTAGACAATGATGAGATTATGGGAACGTTGCTTGATGGTTATTTGGGAATAATTGTAAAGCCTGTGATTGCATGTTCTGCCAAATCAGTGATTGATAACACCAGGGACTCTAAACAAATGATTTATTTCTGATTGTGCATGCAAATGAGGTATCATTTGGTCCTGTGAGGTTCAGTTCTCACTGCTGTATGATCCTCACGCTCACGTACTGGGGAGACATGATTGATGCTATCTTCAGACGCAGAGTGTGTCATGTTGACTACGAAACCTTTCATGAGGATGGCTCTTTAGATGGACTCTGTTAGGAACGGCAGGTCATTTGGATTCAAAGGGCTGCCCCGCCATGGGCCTTTGTCAGCTTTAACGCAACTACTGAAAGACAGCATCGTGTATTGTTGTGATCACGGTGTCAAGGCTTGCCCAGTCAAACTGACCAAGGTTAACATTGTTGGGCTGTGGGTCTCCATACTCCCTCTCTCTTCTGCGTTCCCATTCCAAACCAGATCCTTTTTACTCTCACCTTCATACATTAACACACTACCCCTCTCTCACTCTTTCTATCGCTCATTCTCTTTTAGCTCTCAGTTCTATGGACTGGCTCTTATCAGCTTCCTCTTGTCTTGCTGAGCTGGCTCTACTGCCCACGAGAAAAACCCTCTCCCATCTCTCTCTCTTTCTTTCCCATCTCTCTCTTTCTCTCTCTTTCTCCCTGTATGCCTCTTCAGGGTCCTCTTTCAATCTCCCCCCCCCTCTTCTTGTTGCTGATCTCCCTTTCTCTCTCTTTCACCCATACTTTTATTCATCCCTCCTTCCCCTCCCTCTCTCTATCTCCTCATAATGAATTTGCCCCAGGGGTCCTAGAGGTTTCTTCCTTCACCACCCTTCATTAAATTAATGTGTATTTCCTGTTCGTTTTCAATAGGGCTATCCTGTAGAGACCCTCTCTTAGTGCTTCTGTCTGGACCGAGCAGTGGGGGCTGAACGCTGTTCACTCTGCCTCCACTCTGGTCTCTCTCGGTCTGTCTCTTCCTCCCCTCCCCCACCCTACATCCATTCAACTCTATATCTGTCTCTTTGGCTTCCTAGCTGTCTGCTCTAGCTGAAGTGCACCACTATGGAGTGTAATGACATAGACCCAATAATATCTCATTCCACATATGGTGCCGTAATCATTTCCACTGAGTTGTGAAAAGTGATTTATTGAAATCATATGCCATTATATGACAAATGTTTTTCTACCATATAATAAACTTAATAGATGTATGTAATGTTTCTGAATATGCTTGAGGTAACCTATTTATAGGACATAGCTTTGTATCTGATTATTAACAGGTGTGATGTTATGTTCCGCTACAAACCTAGTACACATTTCTCAGCTTCACAAATTATAAGGTTTTGTGGCCAGGGTGATACTTTTCCACTTAATGTCCAATTTCCCCATTACAAAACAAACACAGTGCCATGATGTTTATAATGGAACATTCTGACCATCTCCTGAAACAGCCCTTCCCAATCCTGGTCCTCAGGATCCACTACCCTGCATGTTTTAGGTGTTTCCCTCTTCCAACACACCTGGTTAAATTGAATGGGTCGTTAGCAAGCTCAGCAGAAGCCTGTTAACGACCCAGTCATTTGAACCAGGTGTGTTGGAAGAGGGAAACATCTAAAACATGCAGGGTAGTGGGTCCCGAGTACCAGGATTGGGAAAGGCTGTCCTACAACATGAAGGTGTGGGTGTTTACTCTGTAACAGTATTGGGGGTTAAGTTGGTCAGCTGACCATAAGAGCCTTACGCCTAGACAGGAGGGTCTGAACGTAGAGCAGTATCCCCCCGCGGGCTTCTGGGATATGTTTATGTAATCATTAATCTTGGCACTTCTTTATTTACCCGGGATTAGAGCCGGGCCGCTCTTTCACAGGCTCCCACTAAGCAGGTTCATTGAGAGGTAGCTTAAAGGCAACCCCCTTTCCCCACTCCCCCACACCCTACTCTCTTTCTCTTTTTATTTCTCGCTTCATCTCTGTCTTTTTGTGTCTCTCCTTATATCTTTTTCTGCCTTAGTCTGTTTGACTTCCTCGTTTTCTCTGCTATTCCTTCCTTTCTGTATCTCTATCTCTCCCTCTCCTTCTTTCTCTCTCTCTCTCTCTCTCTCTCTCTCTCTCTCTCTCTCTCTCTCTCTCTCTCTCTCTCTCTCTCTCTCTCTCTCTCTCTCTCTCTCTCTCTCTCTCTCTCTCTCTCTCTCTGTCCCTCTACAGCCCACGCAACGCCAAGGAGGCTTTGTGTACCATTGCTTAATCCTAGCATGTCAAACAAAGCCGTTGAAACGGTTGCTGAGTTGTGAAAACAGTGAGTCTTGCTGAGGAGAAACTCTAACTTTTCAATGCAGGAAGCAGAGATTGAACTTGGCAACCCTTGGACTGTGACTCCGCAAACATGTAAGCATGTAGAAGGTGGTGGCTCCCATTCAGCATTGTGCTTAATGCATACACAGTAGTATCTGTTTTGTGGTTTTTTAACTATTTACTGATTCATTATGTTTGTAGATTATAGAATAATGAGAAACTTTTTTTATTTTTATAAAAAAACATGGCCTGACCATCAAGATATTGGTCCATGTGACAATAATTATACACATTGGGGAAAAGTCAAATTCTTGTTCTCAGTTTTGAACGAATACACTGGTCTGTTGTATAGTTGCAGCTATATATGTGCAGCTCAGAGCTAAAAAGCAAAGAGCTCCCCTGGTTTGTGTAGCACTTCACCACACCCTGCAGTGGCTGACTGTCAGCTAACGCTCCTCATTCTAGCTTTGCCCCACGGTGCAGGCTAGCTCACCACCACAGTTCCTCTGTGGGAGGCTTCTGAAGAACACAGTGGTTGTGTGTAGTCCGTTTGGCTCTCTCGCACCTGGGCTTTCTTTTGCACAGAGTGCAGAAAAAGTAAAGTGCACCTGCACGATGAGGGAGTGGAAATCTCCGTGGCAAAGCTGCCCAGGAAAGCAGTCGCCTGTCTTCCTCCCCACCCCCCTCCTCACTGCTCCTCGCAGTCAGGTAGTGCTGCTAGCTGAAAGACAGAGGAGAGACAAAGATAGAGGCTTCAGCTCTGACAGAGCGGTGCTGGAAAAGGTGGCTCGCCCTTTCTAATGACCAATGGGGAGAGGCAATTTGCTGAAAGACTGTAAAAGGTTGCACACCTCAGGTTTCACAGCTATCTACCCAGCATCTGAAAGTGTAGTATTGGGTGGCCCTCGTTCATGTAACAACATGTTTGTGTCCAAATCATATTTGTCTTCCCCCCCCAAAATCACTTTCATGCTTTTTCTTATGGTTTCCATGTAGACACCTCAAAACATTGCTAGAAATAATTACGGCGGTTTGAAGTTAAGGCTGACCTTAGGAAAGCTTTGAAGACTAGCTCCATTGACGAAGAATGCCAATGTGATTTGGTTGTTGGGAAGAGACCAATACAGTCTGCTCAGTTTCATGAGATCATAAGACTTCACGCGTTATCCTGTTTGTGGCGGTGCACACATCACAATGGGCTCACTTATAAGGAAGTAGGTCTTGAACCTTTTCACACTGGGTTTGAACCTCATGTATTGCCAATTTAAGGAATTAGCATTGTTCTGTGGTACAGTACAGTGAATGTCCAAGACTGAACATTGCCAATCATTGTCCATTATTTCTCAACCTCCATTAAGTAAATAATTCACACAAGCAATCTCAATGACAGTGTCTTTGGGGATTGAAAGGCATTGACCCCAGTCTGCCATGAACAAGGAGGCAACGGCAGCTTAAGGTTTATTCTAACTCCAAACATTGCATTTGTGTGTGCTTAGTTTCACAGTGTTCAAGTGTGCATACTGTACACACTCAGACACGTGGACGCACACACACAAAGAACACACTCCCCAGCACAGTCTCACTGGGGGAGATAATCCTGGGCTCGCTGTGGTTCACTGGGTCTCCAGGACGAACCTGTTAGGTCTCTATTCACTGGGTCACATGGTCAATCCTCTTCCTTGGGACTATGGGATTTTAAACTGCACTGAGCCAGCCAAGCCCCATACACTAAGGGATGTTTGTGTGTGTGTGTGTGTGTGTGTGTGTGTGTGTGTGTGTGTGTGTGTGTGTGTGTGTGTGTGTGTGTGTGTGTGTGTGTGTGTGTGTGTGGGTGTGTGTGTGTGGTTTTGCTTCCCTAAAATGCTGTGGCATATGATCAGATCTCTCTGTGATCTGCAAGGAAGATTCATAGATTCTCAAATGATTTGTTATTTAGTATGTGCAATTAGATTTCATGTTATAATGTGTCCCCTATTGTTTGGAAATGCTGGGTAAATAATCCTAGACACTGTCTTTAGTCCTTCAGTCTGCTAATGTGTTTGGAAAGCACCATACAGAATGTAGCCACTGCTGCTTTCCCTGACCCGCTGCAACGTCCATCTGAATGAGCAGCCTCATTCCGGAACCTCCTGTCCGTCTGTCTGCTCCCAACCTTCTCTTCACCCTTCAACCCTAACCATACTCAAACCCCATTGCACAGCTGACCCTACAGCACCGCACATGTGCTGATCTCTGGCAGAGATCCAGTCCAGATCCATCATGGTTTCACTCTGAAGGACATGGCACTGGTAACCTATAACGGTGCTCCAAGGATGTCCTGTCTGGGACGGGATGGTGATTAGAGCAGTGAGTGAACGGTAGTTTTGCAGAATAGGGTGTTTCCTCTAGTCCCTGCTGAACTGGAGGAGGCCTCCCAAGGCTCGGCCCTCTGGTCTTCTGCTATAGATGTGTTTGTAACGTGATTCAAATCCAATTATTCAAGAAATATAATTCCTCAGAGTTGGCTCTGTTTCAAGGTAAAGAGGATAGAGGGAAGGAATCCTTGGAGAGTTGGAGTCTGTTGGAGATGTGTGGACCGGTGAGATTTTGTGGATGTTGACGGCTCATTTTGTACAAATTAGTTTTTGTTAATTCTTCGGGTGCACATAGCACTAGTGTATATCCGTATTAACATGTGTTTGTGGCAGTTTTTATGCTTGGATAAAATGTGTTTCTGAGTGCATCTTTATTTCAAGAGTCCTATGCTTTGTCAACTGTGTGTATACTGTACATTTCGGCATGTACGTGCTGTATATAGAGTGTGTGTGTGTATTGGTTTGTGTATCTCATGAGCCTCAACTCATAGCACACTTCCCAGTCAGGAAGCTTGTCAATAAATGGCACAGCAACACATATTACTGTCTAATTACCCCTCACCTGCAAACACCCCACACATACACATACAGTGTACACACACACAGTGTACACACACATGCACATACACACACAGGGGGTATACAGCTGTCCATGGAGGGCTGAGAGTTCTACTTCTACCCCCCTTTCCCACATGGAATGTCAGAAAGCATTTTAGGTGAGTCTGTGGAATATTCTGGAGTGCATTCAGTACAGTAGAGTACATCAATGGCTGCTGGAGACATAGTGAAATATTAATGGCCACACACACATAAGTGCACAAATTGAAGCAAAAGCAGCCTTGGGTCATTTGTCTGTCTGACTGGAATCCTGGTGAAATCTCCCGAGCCGCACACACACGTACACACACGTACACACACGCTCCTTTGCACTCATGTATGGCTGTGCATGCATGCAGTCACCCGCACTCCCCTGCTCACACACACACATCCCAAGTTACTCCTATACAATTTTAATATATCCTCAGAGCGAACTGCGGCTGCTGTGAAAGCCTCCTGTGTCGGCTCTTCATCTTTTATGCCTCTGTTAAACAGCTATGAGTTAGGCAGGATGTATCTGACAAACGCAAAAGGCCTCAAGTGCTTTTGTCTTCTCCTCTCCCGACCGCCACTCTACCTTTTGGAGTTTTTTTTCTCCTTTTATTCCTCAGTCTGTTGCTTCCGCCTGTTTTCTTTTTCTCTGCTTACAGCAGACAGTGCTGATTTCTCTACTGATACACAGGGGTTTACTTCAGGTGAACAGTGTTTGTGGAAGCCAGCTAAATCTTGTTTTGCCAACAATAACCAGTCCTGAAACAAATGATAGAAGTACAGTGTTGTGTGTGTGTGTGTGTGTGTATACATATATAAAGTATGTCTCACACTCTGATTCTTTTTCTGGTACCTTCATAACTACTGTATTTTGTCTAGCTTGAAATTCTTATGAATTGGTAAATGGTATTTTAAACAAAAATTATTATTATTCACCATCTAGTGTGACAGTCACCTCAACTGCATTCCTCACTTTCAGTCCTTTTTATAATGGCATGGGGTGGATGTTGAACAGAAACACCAAAATCTTCCGTACAAAGGCCACTAACATTAGAAACAAACTATTTAATCCATAGCATCACCGTAAATCCAAAATGGTATTTAACATCAGAAGCCATAGCAGCAATTGTTTAGCGTCAGAGAGGCAGTTCTTTCTTTACCTTATCTATTAAGACACCAGCAACGGCGAAAAACATCTTTCAACTGCTGCAAAAAACACCTACATGCCATGTACATTATTTTGCCTCGCATGCGGAACCCTGGCAGAACCTCAGGTGCTGCTACCACTTCATTAATCTGCTCACCACTGCAAATCGCTGGTGACAAGATAGTAAACAACACAGCAGCATTCTTTTTTTTGTTGCGCTGCCTTCTTTATTTGTCAACATTGCATTATTTGTCAAAGTAGCATTTTGAATCGATGGCAAATGACGCTTGCAGAGTACAACTAATTAGAACATTGCTCTCTTTAAAAAACGGCAACAGATAAAAGGCCCACCAAAGTTGTTGATTTGTTGTTGTCGTCTGCTGATGTCAGCATGTGAGAGAACTGGAGCGGTCTAGGTCTGCTGTTGTCGTCTAGCAGCTTGTGTGCTGTCATTTCATTTAGGAACATTGAAACGTGTGCTCCTTTATCCTCTGAATGTTTTTTATGTTTAGGAGTTCTTGGTTTATGTGCTTTCCTAGCTGTAGAATTGCGTTTTTATAAACTTTTTTCCCCCATGCTTGACTTAATTCTTGCATGTGGAATCTATAAGAATGGGTCATTTTCTTGAAGGGGCCAGGGACACAATTATATTTACAGAAAACAGCATTGTTTGTCCTGAGTTGGTTCATACATCAGTGTGGGTGATAAGTCTCTGCACGCTGTGCTTTGATCTAGCTCTGAGTGCCTGCATGAAGAGTCATCAGAAGCTGACTAGCTGGGATGCAGTCTTGTGCATGTGTGTGTATGTGTTATTCTGCATGTGTGTTAGTGTACTGTAGGCTATGTAGCCTATTGTGTATGTGTGTGTGTATCTATGCAAACTTTGTGTATGTATTTGATGTTGGCAACTCACTGTGTGAACTATTGAAATGGTGAAGCAAAGGTCAAGCACTTTATTTTAGAGACTCTGTATGTCAATAGACATTTACTCTCTGATCTCAAGTACTTAGGGAAATGGCTTTCATTCAAATTGCCACTGCCAAGTTCTTTGATCCTAAGTCAACCTCATCGTGAAGCGCCAAGTTGAGTAATAATAATCTTCCAGTATCATTATCACACTTTGTTATAGTGTGACACTTAAATTAAAGATATTATTGATTTATGGGCAATAAAATGACTATTAAAACTGTGGGAAGACTTTATCAACTATGTTCTGTAGACAAGGATGCATTCGGAGGGGTGTGTTCAAGAATGTCTGAATTTAATTTCTGTTTTTGCATTTGTTTATTTGACATTAATTTTCTTTATTGACCCAGACTGCTGCTTAACCCACTGTTAATCATTGCCTCATCTATATGCTCATTGAAACAGTATAGACTTTTGACAGTTCTGCACTGCCATCTGCTGGTTAACCCATGCAACAACACTGAAAACCTGTCCATAGCTAGAAGTAAGAAAAAAATGCCCAAGGCTTTTAAGTGCATGTCAGGACAAATTAGTGAAGCAATGGGAGAAAAGTGCATTGTGCAAACACAATGCACTGTTGGTTGTATGTAGAGTATAAATAGGGTTGAACAAACAGAGCAGCCTCTTGTACATGCATGTGTATGTACAGGAGGAACAGACACGCGTGCATGCATATCCCCGTCCCCCACTCACTCACCCCTTCTCTCTGGAGTTAAGAACAGTAAGTGAGATGTGCCTCACATCACGCTGTTGAGCTGGGAGAGGATTGGATTTGACAATTGAAAGTGAAATACTGACTTTTTTTCTTTGTCTTTCTCGCACCCTCTTCCTCCGTCTTCTTTGCTCTCGCTCCCTCTGTCTCTCTGTGTATTTCTCCCCACCTCTTTCTCTGCCTCTCTCTCTCTTTTTCTTTCTCCAGCTCAAATTGAAATAATCCCTTGCAAGATCTGTGGAGATAAATCATCAGGGATCCACTATGGCGTGATCACCTGCGAAGGATGCAAGGTGAGCACACACCACAGACGGGAAGTCTTTTTGCCATCAGACTCTGAAAAGTTGTGTTTGAAGGGAGCCTCGAAAAAGATGAGGCGTCGACAGCGTTTCTGTTATGTCTCTCGTGACTCGATGGATCACAAGGGGACACGCGGCTGGTTTGATGTCGATCGCCACCCTCACACCGTTGACACCAAATATCCTGTTTATATTGAGTGTGATATTTCAGACGCCACTGTTTGCCACCACTGCACTAGATTTACCATTCCATCACACTGCCTTGCTTGTCTTACAATGCTAAGACTCCCCTCAATGAAGCAGTTTTCTCTGTCTGACCATAGGCCCTTAGTCAAACAAATGTGAAAGATTTCACTCATTACCGCTAATTAGAATCAGGGAGCCATTTAATGTTTAGGGGGTTCAGCAACACGATTCTCGACTATAAATCACACCATTTTGTTGAAAGGATTCAGCTTGTCAACGATAATAGCTGCTTAGAGGGTGTGTCATTGAGACAGCTGTTAGCTTTTCACTGGTGATTAAACATCAAATGAACAGCTTATTAAGAGATACATGTGCAGTAAGGCATGTCTCTGTCCTAATATGGTCATATGGAATTTCTAGATATAAGCATTTTGTTGGTACGAGATTCATTATTTGTGCATCTGATTTCATAACTCTGTTTGCCATCTCGTCGTCAGTTCTATGAGAGCAGTGAGGGGTAGCTAATGAATTGTCGCGATGAACTCCTTTGATGTTTCTCAATGAGAGGGTCCCCAGTGTGGGGTGATTCCGAACAACCATTTCTCATTTGAACCATTGCTTCTCCTCCATTCCTCCGCTTCCTTTCGTTTGCACTTTCTTTTGAGACATGTTAAATCAATTCAAAATGTGATTTTGCTCTGTCTCTTCTGTCCTTCCACCCCCCTCTCCCCTCCACCCAGGGCTTCTTCAGGAGGAGTCAGCAGAGTAATGCTGCCTACTCATGCCCGCGCCAGAAGAACTGTCTCATCGACCGCACCAGCCGCAACCGCTGCCAGCACTGCCGGCTGCAGAAATGCCTAGCGGTGGGCATGTCCCGAGATGGTACGTAGAGTAAGGAGCACAGAGGGTGGATAGGGGAACCCGAGGGAAGGGAGTGTTTGGGGAGGTTTTGAGGGAGGGCAGTTTTGGTGTGATACAGAGGTACCCGAGTTGAGTGTTAGATGGACTGTGAAGCCTTCTTCCTAGCAAATTTGTAGCACACATGAAAGACATATAGTTAGTACTTGCCTGCCCGTGCAATGTTTGGGTCATCAGTGGTGTAGCAACTCTCGCTGAATACTAATCCCAGATCTTACTCTACCTCTATTATACTTTGTGCAAGTGGTAGTTTCAGTTACGGTGGGTGAATGTGTGTGAGATTGTTCTGGAAGGGTCTGTGACAGGGGCCCACCCACAGAGAGACAGGCTGTGGAGTTCACAGGGCACAGAGACTCACAGCAGTCTCTAATCAGGCCAGGCCTTACGAATTCCCTTCAGCTGTCTTCCTCTCTCTCACATCCCACACTGTATGCAACGTACTGTACACACAAACACAAACACACACATGAGGTGTAAAGGCCCTACCACTTCTAAATCTATTCATGTGGCTTTCTTATCAGTTTTCCCCGCCCCTCTCTCCATCCCCTCTCTCCTTACCTGTCTTCCACCACTACCATGACTCTACCTCTCTCATGCTGTAGTGCAACCTGTCCTTCACACTCAGCTATTAGAGTACTCGTCCCTTTTTGGAAAAGAGCAGTTGTCTTACCGGATGACTAATTTATATGACATATGTGCTGACTAAGCGCACAACAGCAGTCAGCAGGGTGTATGGGTCCACCTGTCCCTGGGGTACAGACAATGCCTCCTGACACATGACACACCGGTCTCACGACACACACCTTGATGTTGTCCAAACAGGTTGCAGGCTGATGATGGTGAGCATGCAACCTCATGCTCATATCTGAGATCAACTTGTGCTGTAGAATTAGAGGGTTCCCACAATCATGGCAAACCCTGTAAGAGTCAGGAAGTATTCAGATGGTGATTTTCTGGCCTGGAATTTCTTGGAACTTAATACAATCCGATCCAGATTTTGGAAATGAAAATATATTTTAAAGTCATTTTAGGTCTGCTGCATTGTGATCATATTATGTTTAAACTAACTGTCAGTGTACCAATCCACCCCCCCCCCCCCCCCTCCATCCACAGCGGTCAAGTTTGGCCGCATGTCCAAGAAGCAGCGCGACAGCCTGTACGCCGAAGTCCAGAAGCACCGCCTCCAACAGCAGCAGCAGCAGCAGAGGGACAGCCACAGTGGTGGGCCCCACCTCCACACCAGCCACCCCCACCTCCACAGCCAAGCGCCGGGGGAGGCCGAGCCCCTCACCCCCCCCTACGGCCTCACGTCCTCCACGGGCCTCACCGAGCTCCATGATGAGCTGGGGGGCTACATGGACGAGCAACACACCCCCGAGGGGAGCTCTTCCCTGGGCTCGTCCAAGGGCGACTCTGGCGGGGGCGGAGGAGGAGGCGTGGGCGGGTTCTACCTGGACATCCAGCCCTCCCCGGACCAGTCGGGGCTGGACATCAACGGGATCAAGCCCGAGCCCATCTGTGATTACGGCTCGGCCAACGGCTTCTTCCCTTACTGCTCCTTCACAAACGGAGAGACTTCTCCTACCGTGTCCATGGCTGAGCTTGGTGAGTGTGTGTTTGTTTGTGTGTGTGTGTGGGGGGGAGTGTTAGTGGAAGGATAGGGAAGGGGGGGATTGAGATGAAGGTAGAAGAGGTATAACGATGGTGAGGACAGCAGCTTGCATGAGAGGGAAGAAAGAGAAGAGATGAGGCGAGGAAAAAGGAGGTGTAGCGAGGATAAGAGAGGGGTGGAGGGGGATGGGAGAGAGCTACGATCTAAGAGAGGTGCAGTCGAGAGAGAAGAACAGAGAGGCATGCAGCACAACCATGGGGGCAAAACCAGACACCAAAGGTGGTTTAAAATAGCAGGAGGTTGAAAACTCATCTTCGGAGCTCATTAAAACGTGCGTGTGGTAATTAGTTGTCTGTTAATTAGGGCCAATTGGGATCCAGAGGGGCACGCGTTAGGGGAAATCAATTTTTTTGCTTCCCAAGAGTTTTACAGAATCTTTTCTCTTTTCTTTTTTTGGACAAAATCATTTATCACAATGGTATGCTTTTCCCCCTCCCCGTTAGCAAATGCGTATATCCTTTGTTAAAACATTTGTTTGTCTCATTCAAATATATTGTTGTATCAGGTATTATTATTTTACCAACAGCAGTTGATAAGAGCTGTATATCAACTACTGCCAGCAATGTCAAGCACAGTCTTTGTTGTCTTGTTTGTTGTAGCTTTAATGCACTAGACATGTGCATTGGGAGCTGTGTGGGAGCTGTGTGGGAGAGCTGTGTGGGAGAGCTGTGTGTGGGAGCTGTGTGGGAGCTGTGTGGGAGAGCTGTGTGTGGGAGCTGTGTGGGAGCTGTGTGGGAGCTGTGGGGGAGCTGTGTGTGGGAGCTGTGTGGGAGCTGTGTGGGAGCTGTGTGTGGGAGCTGTGTGGGGGAGCTGTGTGGGAGCTGTGTGGGAGCTGTGTGGGAGCTGTGTGGGAGCTGTGTGGGAGATGTGTGCGGGAGCTGTGCGGGAGCTGTGTGGGAGCTGTGTGTGGGAGCTGTGTGTGGGAGCTGTGTGGGAGCTGTGTGTGGGCTGTGTGTGGGCTGTGTGTGGGAGCTGTGTGGGAGCTGTGTGGGAGCTGTGTGTTCCAGCATGTTTATACTGGGTGTTGTGTTGCGTTACAGAACACCTGTCCCAGAACATCTCCAAGTCCCACATGGAGACGTGTCAGTACCTGAGAGAGGAGCTGCAGCAGATGACCTGGCAGGCCTTCCTGCAGGAGGAGATGGAGAACTACCAGAGCAAGGTACTGGATGCTAGGCTACTCTGTATAGCTACAGGAATATACTCTGATATGAACTGTATAGTAGGGCTTCCTTTATCTCGTTGTTCTTTCATTGATCTTGTCCTTGTTGTTGTTGACGACAGTCCCGCGAGGTCATGTGGCAGCTGTGTGCCATCAAGATCACGGAGGCCATCCAGTACGTGGTGGAGTTCGCCAAGCGCATCGACGGCTTCATGGAGCTCTGCCAGAACGATCAGATTGTGCTGCTGAAAGCAGGTAACACACTCTGTCACACGTCACTAACACTTTATCCTGATGTGACAAGGGTAGTATCTGCAGGAACAGGGTGTGACAAGGGTAGTATCTGCAGGAACAGGGTTTTAACACATCATGTGTCGTAAGCACAGCAGAAGAATATATGGCATACAGTAGATATCCCAAATTAGTTTGTATATTATATAGTATATTAGTATAATTTGTGTATACTATTTCCAGTTAGTTACACAGGAAGCACTATAGTAGTGGCTTCGGTGCTACAGTATGTTAACCACAGAGGGTCCCAGTCAGATCATAGCCTCAAGGCTTATGTAGCATATTTATTAAACTGCAGCTATTTACTGTCTAGTCTGCACCAAAGAACCCAACCCTGTCATAGACATTAGACTCAGATGTGTACTATACATGTTTGTCTTAGATTTAGTTGTCTTGGTAAGGGATGCACATAACGACAATCAGAAAACGTCAAAATAGACTAATTTAGCTTAAGTACAGATATTCAGGATCATGTTACATCTCACCACCCACTTAAATGCAGTTACTCTGACTTCAAGCACACACACTCACGTGTGCGAGCACACACACACACACACACACGTACCAGATAACAAACGACAAATAGTGACTTGTGTTATTTCTCTCTGGCAGGTTCATTAGAGGTGGTGTTTGTCAGAATGTGCCGTGCCTTCGACTCACAGAACAACACCGTCTACTTTGACGGGAAGTACGCAGGGCCAGATGTCTTCAAAGCATTAGGTGAGTCATACTACTAGACCCTGTCTTAGGGTGTGTGTGCTGCACTTGTGTGTTTGTGTGTGTCTAATTAGCCCAGACATCATTCAAAGAAAAAAAGAAATGAGGAGAGGGTGGCCTCTAGGACAAGACAGTACAAGGTTTGTTCAAGTCAAATCAAATTAAACTGGCTACGCACTTCTCAACAAGCATCTTAAATTAAATGCGCATCCCATAAATGGTAACTATCCCTTTCATGATGCCTTGTAATGTACGTACCTCAGCAAGTCTTAACATCATTGATTTAATAAAAGACGAAGACATGACCTCTTCCCTGACTCACTCTGACCACAAGTCCACAGAGACATAATTACACTGATTGAACTGTACTCTTAAATCAGGCATTGTCTCCACAGCTAGCTACCATGCCCCTGTCACTTCTGCCCGAGCTCTTAAGATAGCAGATATGCTGACCCCCCCGTCTGCTCCTCTGCTGTGCTGCATGTGGCTGTGTTGACAGGTTGTGACGATTTGATCAGCTCCGTCTTTGAGTTTGCCAAGAACATGTGCGCGATGCACCTCTCCGAGCACGAGATCGCCTTGTTCTCCGCATTCGTTTTGATGTCGGCAGGTAGGCCCGTCTCCCAGCATGCATTCTGTTTCAGTCACGTTGGTAGACATGAGATATTGTAATGCACGTACACATTTTGAACACAAACCCTCACACCTACACACACACACACACACACACACATGCACGCATAAACACACATGCATACACACATACACGTGCGCACACGCAGTCAATAATAGGGTGTGTATGCTGTCAAGGAGATCCATGTTGAAAGACATGCTGTGCTGACAGCAGTCTTCTTGATGTTGTGTGTGTAGATCGGTCATGGCTCCAAGAGAAAGTCAAGGTGGAGAAGCTTCAACAGGAGATTCAATTGGCACTTCAACACGTCCTTCAAAAGAACAACAGAGAAGACGGTATACTCACAAAGGTAAACACAAGCCATTTGTACACACACACGCATGCACGCATGCATACACACGCGCACACACACACTCTGGGAACTAAATTGTGGGTTGGTCCCAGCATCTTCTCTGATCAAAAGGAAATGTGGGCTTGCCAGCTCTGCAATCTGAATCCCCAATGACCTTTCTGTTTTCTATTCTCTCACCCTCCCTCCCTCTTTCATTGTCTCTCTGTCTCACTGTCACTTTAACTTTTCTCACTCTCACCCTTTCTCACTCACTCTCACTCACTCTCTCTCTCTCTCTCTCTCTCTCTCTCTCTCTCTCTCTCTCTCTCTCTCTCTCTCTCTCTCTCTCTCTCTCTCTGTCTTTCTATCTTCCTCCCGCTATCTTTCTTCCTCTCCCTCTCTATCTTCCTCTCTTTTTCTCTATCCCTCTCCACAGTTAATATGTAAAGTGTCCACCTTGCGGGCCCTGTGCAGCCGGCACACAGAGAAGCTCACAGCGTTCAAGGCGACGTACCCGGACATTGTGCGAGCTCACTTCCCCCCCTTATACAAGGAGCTGTTCGGCTCAGACTTTGAACAGGCCATGCCCCTGGACGGCTAGCCGGTGAAACACATGCTGTGCTGCGCGGTGGTGTTTTACCATACCGGACCGTACTTTAACGGACAGAACATGGTTTAAAGAGAGAGAGACACTGATGGTGACCCAGAGCTTTTTTTGAACAGCTGGCTCGCTGCTGAAAAAAATGGAGGGATGGTTTTTACTCATCTGTTTGAGTTGTGTTCATCTTTCTTCACCTCTACCTTGCTTTGCCCCATCCTGGTGGATGAGTTGGATAGGTTGGAAAGGATAAAGGAGGAGGGGACGCAAGTCGCGCACACACACACACACACACACACACACACACACACACAGTACATATATTCTGTTAGATCGAACCTAGCCCACTTGCATCTGTGTATTGTTCATTTTACGATTTTAATAGCTTATAACTGCAGATTGAGAAAATATAAGTGAATGTCACTTGAAAATCCAACTGGGTTCTTCTTGTTAGTTTCTTAGTAGATTTTTTTCAAGCTATTTGGGTTTTTAATTGCCAACTCTCCAATTAGGCAATACATGAGAAAAGAAAATGAGTGATAAGATAAAGCTACAGTCTGAAGATGTGACCCAAACCTAAGGCACTTATAGACAGATTAATAAGACTTAATTTTGTGTGGTTGGTTGTTGTGGGTTAGGGTCAGTTCAAACCTTTTCTTTTTGTTTAATTTGATCATCAGTCTGTACAGAACACAGTTTATTGGTTGCTGATTCACAGCTGTAGACGATGCAGATTCCCTCAGAATAGCTACTCCTGGACCAGCCGTCCACTCGGGGTCTCTGTAGGGATCTGGGCATACATCAATACTCATCACCTTTAGACCACCTGCTATGAAACCCCTCACCGCAAGAGTGGAAATTAGAGAAAATCTAGCTCACCAACCTCAATACCAGGAATCCATTCCTTTCAGTAACTATGTCCTATGTCCTACAGGGTATCTTGCCCATAAGTACAAACTATAAATACAAAATGAGTCAATGTAATGAAATAATAATGTTTTAGAATCTATTTTGAAGAACTTGTATTATAGCGGTTGTGCACTTATTGCAGAATTTTACCAGGCACTTTTGGACCTGTCTTTAATTTATGAAGAATTGTGTATAACTTGGGTTTTTGAAGTGTTGCATGTTCAACATCAAACACAGATGTATCAGACAAATGTGTCCTTCTATGCTGGAATCATGAAGTGAATTAGCAAGTTTAAATAAGCAATATTGTTACGATCATGTAGACTCTCCCATCAACACCTAATATTTTCTTTCAAATTATTTTTGTTCACGTTTTACCTTGATTTTATAAATCTACCTCTCATTGCCTAACCAATTCAATCAGTGTCACTGCACACACTGCACTAAAACACAACAATACAATTTAATCAGCCTAGGCCTGCATTTTCCTGATACATCTATATACCCATAGATACAAAATGTTGCTAGACCTACTGAAGTTTCTGGCGAATAAGCGTCAAGATCTATCAAATCATTGCATGCATTGGCTATCCATCAGCTCCACCTCGTGGTCAACAAGAAAACAGTACGATTGAGTCTAACTCTTCTCATCAGATTCTTTCATATCCATACAGATCAATTCGATCTCTTTAAGATTCATCCCCATAAAACCCATCCTTTCTTCTACCTTTTGTGTCTCACCCTTTAATATATAAGTAACATTTGTGTATTTCCATCTTTACAGTCTCAACAGTCACCATATTCAGTTTTTGAAAAGGCACCAAAGCACTGGTCTGTGGTCAGCTCTGGGAGGTTTATCTGTCAGGCTTGAATAAAGTAGGGGTAGGGCTCAAGAAATACCAGATTTGCTCTAACAGAAAAAACATAAATAAAAGGGACCCTTAGACCCAGAGAGAACAATAGAAAACAAGTGGTGGTGTGCTTGCCATGGTGACTCTTACTGTTTCCCCAGTTTCTCACATAACACTGGTCATTTCATGGATTAAAACACAAAATGGAGGGAGGAGTGACAAAAACCGAAGCCTTGTCTGGTGGTGAAAGTCTTTTAAGTTGATTTCCCCTCAGAAGAGGCAAAACCAACAACTTCTAAGCACTTGGCATTTATCTGCAACCAAGTGCTATGGATGTGTTGGTTTGAAGGAAGGTTCATCAGATGAGGAGCTCACATTTTATCCATGTAGCTGATTGTTTGATGTTATTTTTTGAGGACAGGGTTTTACACAAATTATGTATGTATGTATGTATGTATGTATGTATGTATGTATGTATGTATGTATGTATGGGTGTATGGGTGTATGGGTGTATGGGTGTGTGTATGGGTGTGTGTATGCTTGAGGACATTCCAGAACATACAGAAGCAGTGGTTGGAGTAGCTGCGCTTTGCCTGAACTGTGTTTTTGTATATTTGTATTTTTTTGCACAGCAAGGTCATTCCTCCATTGCGCAATACAACCATGCAATTTGATACTATCCCTCAGGGAACATTTAAGCTGTGTACACCATTTTAGGTTGATTTCCACATTTTACATTTGGTTGAGAACAGTCTACTTAATATGCAGAACCCATGTAGCTTTAAAAAATAGAGAACAGTAAAGAACAGGTTCCAATCCGTATTGGATTCAGCATATTGTCCTAATTTATTTGTAGGTATGAAGTCATCAAAACCTTGGAGGCCCAAAACCAATTAAATTATACTTTTTCACCGCCACATTTTCCACAATGCATTTAGTAAAGCAGATAACTACATCGGGTTAAATTGTATATTCACTAATAATAATAATAATAATAATAATAATAATGGATCCCAAAGGCTTCATCAAATTTCAAAGAAAGCTAAACTTGCACTATGATACCACAACCGTGGATTATTTGATTAAAATAAAAAGAAATACACTAACTCAGGGAGAATTTGAAGTTTAAGTTTAAGTAAGTAAGAAGTTCAGTATTAAGAGCTTGGCCCAATGTCTAGCAATGTACTGAAGACCAGAAGGGTGTCTTAATCTTATCTGCATGCTGACTTACTGACTAATACTATACAGTGTATTCTGTAGTCTGTGCCAAGTTGCCGCATTCTGGGGTTGATTTCTAGAGATCAATAACAAATGCTAGGAAAGTAATTGAGGCACTTAAGATCCAAAGGTGGATCCAAAGTATTTCACAGTATAAAATAGCAATTGACCCAGGGTTGCATAGAAGATATGCAAATAGATAACAGTATTAGTCAAAGAATGAGACATAGTGTGCACAATATCACGTCCTTGCATCAGTTATTGACAATATCAAGCAATAATGGCTGGTAACAAATCAATAGATGTTCATATTACTCCTTTGTTTGACTGGAGGTTTCTGAAGTTCTGATATAGTTGGTCTCTTGAGTTACACCTGTTCCTCTAGGTGACTGCAGTGTGTGTGCTTGTTTGTGTGTGTGTGTGTGTGTGTGTGTTTGTGCGTACTTGCCTGTATACCGTATGAGAAGCTTACATTTCCCTCCTCTGTTGACATAGAGATCCAGACAAGGCTTGTATTCAGGACCGCTTGGTTAAATAGAAGAAGACCGTCTGTCTTTCCTCCTAACTTTCTTTTGTTTCCCTCTCCATTACACTTCTATCTTGATGACAACTTTCTCAAGTTTCAAAGCACATAAATGAAAGAGCATTTTTATTTCACAAATAAAGAAAGTAACTTAGCCATAACAGAATGTCAAGCAATAATGCAAATCTACCTTTTTCTCTCTTTTTTGTATAGTTAAATTGCATGTCTGTGCAAATTTTTATTTATCACATTTAAATTGTATTTTTTATTCTTGTCCTTATTTTGAACTCAGTGTTTGCTTCATGTACGGTATATTGATTGGTTCTGTTCTGAGAACTATGAACATGAGCAGGATGTACATACACAGTACATCACCCTCCTCTTCATCTCCACTATTATTTGAACTCACTTATGTAAGTAGCTTTATATATTGTCTATAGGCAAAATGAAGATACTGCTATAGATGCCTACTCCGTACAAACATGTATCTGTTGATTAAATGCACCATGGTGTGCTCTATCTGTTCTGATATACAGTACTGCTCTCTTTTAGATTTAGTTTAGTTAGAGAGTGCAGTATACATTTTATTTCTTGGATGTGTGGTGCTAGGTTACTTTTGTCAGCAGGCCCTTGAGATGTTGAGACTACGCCACCCTGTTTGTTTATTTGATTTCACAGAGTATCTACACATTATTATTGTTAATATGAGTAATTATGATGAGTAATGATCATAGTACAATGCCTACCATACCCAGCATGCACCTGTATCAGTGTGCTTGTCCTGGGGGAGACAATTTCTTTTCTTTGTTCGTTTAAGTTTGTTAAAAGGCAATAGCTTTGGATTTTTATACAGAACCTACAGCACCGGAGTTTCAATATAAAAAAAGAAAAAAAAGATATGTGTTTGTTTTGGGCTTAAAAAGCCGTAATTGGTTGTGATGTTTTTGAACTTTTGTCAGATGTGATTGTGAAACCTTTTGGTGCGACCCGAGGCTCATGATGTGGCCCATGTCAACCAGCATGGTGTTAATATCAAGCTTAAATTTACACAGAACACAGAATATTCCATTGCATTTGGAGGGAGTGTCGACAGTGTTTTTGAAAACGGTTCATTGTGGATTCCACACAAAAGAAAATGTATCGGAATTCAATGATACTTACAAAATGTTTTTCTGAATTTTATAGGGACATCTTGAAAATGTATAACAAGAAGTTCAATTTGAGTTCATTCTGGTTGACATTTAACTTGCTTTAGTGCTCAGTTTTTAATGCCAGAAAAAGGATGATATAATATAATAAAGGAATGGACAATCTATTTCATGTTTTATTTTGTAAGATTAATTCAATGTGTGTCTTTGTTCTTTTACGATAATAAGTCCTCATAAGTTGGTGGAAAAAGGCACAAGCAACTCTGTTAAATGAACAACCTGTGATTTTAAATGAAGATCCAGTTCAGTGGTTTGGTCACATATAAATTTCATATATTTGCAACTGATTTTGAAATGATGACATTGGGACGTACCTTTTTACCCAGCTCTTTTGAACTCTTATCACTTTAGTTGTCTTCGCGAGAACAACTCTGTCCGTCACCTCATTCATTCAAGTATTTTGATTTATTTTGTAAATACAACTGTAAAGAAAATAAGAACATTTTAATGTTGTCTTTTAAATACTTTTCATTCTAATATGATTATTGTTATATTGTACTTAGAAACTGTACCTTTTAATATGACCTTCATCAAAGGTGCATTGGACACATCGATTTTTGATGTGTATAATGTATTGTTATCCCATAATAAAATGACAGCTTGTAAAAAAGAAGCTAGCAATCAGCACTGCACCCCGGGTTATGATTTGAGTCTGCTGTCATTGTTTCAGGTTCCTTGTGTTCTGTGGCTTCCAAAAGTATTCAAAACCGCTTCACTTTCTGCGTTTTGTACTGAATTTACACTTAACAACAATCAACTTACACTTATTTGACATTTTAGAAACATATAAAATACAAAGAACTTGCAAGATCATATTTTCAGTATTCAGAGCCCTTTGCTGTGACATTCCAAACTGAGCTCAGTGTATTGTGATGTAGGATTCTGCATCGATGTAGGAAAGCTGATAAGAAAGGATCGTGTGCAAGAGCACAGTGTCCAGCAGAGGGTGTGAAAGAGAATAAAAGCTTATTGAGTGACAATTTCCACACAAGTTGGATTGAATCCTGCTAGGCCTCAGTACCCCTCTACACAGTTATACAGTTTATTTTTCAAGGTTTTGATGCTGGGACATGTTTCTTTATTTGAATCTACACGTCTTAATTTATATCCATAAAGTTTATTTTGCAGACTACAGACTGAATATACCAAAGTTCACTAAAAACAGGCCAAGCAGTTGCAAACATCCATCTCAATATGGGTGTGTATTATACACTATTACATTGAAGTTCATACTATATCTGTCCAAACCTGTGGAAGGTTGTGGAGTTTATAGTTCTAAATATTTCTTCCACCCATCACTTCATTTTTGTCAAGACAATGGAGACTGTCCTGTCCTGTGAGTTTGGTCCGTGGTCTACTGCCCGTAAACTTTGGTTCGGCCTTCGAGCCACCGCCCCTCCCTCACTACACCCACAACCTTGGCCCCATCTTCCCTACGTTGCGCACCCGACCCTGCTGCCCCCCCCCCCTTCCCCTCCCTCTCTCCAATCCAAGCTGCTTCTGCGTGACTCACCCCTGCTCTGTGACTCTCTAACACTTTGTTTGCCACGTTGCCATATCGACAACAGGGAGTGGGAGACTGATAAAAGACCTTTAGATCTCCCTCGCACATAAATACAAGTGTAGAACTACATGGGTTGTTTTATCTTACGTGGAGACATTCTGTAAGATGCATGTGGCTATGTAGGGGGTAACAACCAACCAAAACTATCCCCCTATGTTTGAAGGAAGAGGGGTCAACTGAACAGTGTATTAACAGTAACCAAAGTATGCCTATACCAATGGGAATTGCAGTTATTTGACTTTATGGGTTAAATCAGAGCAAGAATGGTCAAAGGAAGGTTATATTAAATAGATATTTACTAACATTGCAAATGAACGAAATCAATTAGAAGGCAAACACGTTACAAAATAAAGGCTTTAAATCTTACCTACTCTACCATGATTATTGTAAATCAGAGAGAGAAACATATGACTAGCAATGCAACAGTAAGTTACACAATGAGGTGTGAGACCCATCAAGTAGAGACTCCTTCCAGAAACTCCATATTTTAGCATATGAGAAATGGGGGCATGGTGACACCCAGCCTTACAGCTACTTTGTTTCACACATTGGATTGCTTTTAAAAATGTTCAGTGCATCTCTGGAAAGACATAATGTGATTGTTTTACACAGAACCCTGGCAACACCCTGGCCAATGTTGTGTCCCACCCTATACTCTCAACACAAGTCTTTGTTCTGACATGTTCATTTGTTCTTACACAGCGTTTCTAGTCCTGGAAACAGGCATGTGCTGTTATCAGGTTTATCACCTTCTCAGACACTGAAGCTAACGGACACTTATGAGAGGCTTTCCTTGTTTTAAATTCCTTCTAAATCTTTCTCTTACTGTTGTGAGTGGGGCAGAGAGGGTGAGTGATTAGAAATGGGATATTTACAATACAAACAGATTTTTAGCATGGCATAAAAGCTACAGTACAGTGACAGTCATGCTAATGCATATTTAAGATGTTATATTCATTAGTGGGGGACACTCCTTGGTTTAGGGTTAACGGTAACGGTAGGAAAGCTGGGATACTATGGAGACAGAGATAGATAAAGGGTTCTTGCCTCATAGTTTGTTACACTGAGTTGAGGAACTGCACAGAGGTTCAGTTCTCATATCTCTGATGTGTTAGCTCACCATGGAAACGCTGCTGTCCAAGACACTTAAGGGTGTGGTGCAATGATATTATTCTCCTAACCCCTACGACCCCCCCTAACACCCCTCCTTTCCCTTGAACAGATCCTCCCTTGGCGTAGAGAATCCCTTGTCTTCACTCCACACTCCCAGCATACTTCTCACATACCAATGGATTGCAACATGAGAAGCAAACCTCTTTAGCTATCTTGAAATGGTACAGAAAATGTGTTTTAAAGTTCAAAGCACATAGAGCCATGATGCTGATAAAATACCTTAGATAGACCTTGTATGCATGTTAAAAGTAATTTAACACGTGTGTAAGTTATTTTATATGATGTCGAAAACTGTGCCTCACCTGTAGGTTGATGTGGTTTATACCATTTCAAACCAACCATCCAACTAACTATTATCAAGTCATCATTTTGCAAAACAGATTAATACTTACCTTTTATCAAAAGTGACGTCTGACCGGATTTGAACCTAGTATGTCTTGATCTGAGATATACACATTCCCCAATTAACACAAATTATTTTGATCAAGTACTCACCAGCTCTGTTTGCTTTTGATTGCTATGGCAACGTATTAGCTTGTTTAACTATTAGAGTTTTTAACTATTGAATATCTATGTATGCTTCTATCAATATTTCCTAAAGTTTGTCTCATTTACTTTCAGACTTGAACCACATTGGCTTTATGTCACAACATGTCACATGTCATAGACTAATGAAACCCCATAGATGACTCAAAACCCCAATGACTATCCATTGACAATATTATATGTGGCAATGTGCTTTGAGATGACGTGACCCTGTTATTGTATCTGGTCTTGTGACATGAAAAGGGTGAGTTAGAATGAGTGGCAAGCCTGTGCACAGTTATGATGTCGTCACTATGGGACCTCTGAGGGTGATGGGATGTTTCAGCTATATCATGAACTCAGTTACCCAGGCAAGCTTCAACTTGATACATTTCCTCAGCTTCACCAGCATCATCGCCAGCAGGTAGTTACAAGGTGTAACAGTTTAATTGAATAGAAGCACATGCTTTTTGGGAATAGACACAGCATTGAACATCAGCATCACAATCATTTGGATTTTCTTCATTACAAAACATAACTTGCAAATGCCAGATCATAAAGGGATTAGGGAAATAGAACAACATATAACAAGATGTACCCTATTTGCTGCCATGGTCTCGTAGCACTATCCCTTTTAGAGAGAGGTCCATTGCAGAACTCAGTGGAAGAAATTGAGATCATGTGAGATCACGAGGAGCTCTGGGCTGTGCTGTGAGAGACTGCAGCCTCAACAACCAAACAGCTGAGATATTATCTTAGCAATGTTAGCATAAACCCTATATGACTGTGATGGCAGCAGAGATATTACATTTACATTTAGTCATTTAGCAGACGCTCTTATCCAGAGCGACTTACAGTAAGTACAGGGACATTCCCCCCGAGGCAAGTAGGGTGAAGTGCCTTGCCCAAGGACACAACGTTATTTGATGCGGCCGGGAATCGAACCAACAACCATCTGATTAATAGCCCGATTCCCTAACTGCTCAGCCATCTGACCTCCCTATATTAGCTTAGCAATGTTAGCATAAACCCTATATGACTTTGATGGCAGCAGAGATATTAGCTTAGCAATGTTAGCATAAACCCTAAATGACTGTGATGGCAGCAGAGATATTAGCTTAGCAATGTTAGCATAAACCCTATATGACTGTGATGGCAGAATTTTTTGGGTGAGGCTAATAGAGGTGTGGTGAGTTGGGAATAGGCCCCGGTTAGATCACTGGAGGAGTGTTTCCTGTGAATTCCTCAGGTGAGGATGGAGATATGGTTGTGTTGGACCGGCCAGGACCGCAGGACACTTGGTCAAGTCGAATCTATGATCGGTGATAAGATTCACTTATAAAATGAATTATGACTCAGTGTTTCTTGGGTACTAATACAATAGAAAAGTTCCCTGTAACAGCAAAAGAGACATGAACCTGGTACTATACTTACTGGCAACTAACATTTCCTATCCCCAAACTGACCTTACACACTAAATACTGAGACCATACCAACAAACTCTAGGCTTCAGGACTCTCTACCCTACAGTCCCAGTTACACCCCAGCCTCACTACCCTAGTCCTTTGACCATGTGAATGATGGGCAAAGTCTGACGGGCATCGTGCCAACCAATGCCACTCACACTCTTAACCCGGAGAAAAAGAGCTTTTCCTTTTTAATTATGCCGTTAAAGTGAATGAGTTGTCAAGTCTGACATGCTTTATTGGGCTTTAACGTACCTTTTAGCAAATGAGGTGCTCAGCCACGACAACTGCGGGGGCGTGAAGAGTGTGTCGTGGCCTGCAGATGATTGAGTGAAGGTTGTTTGGGGGTTGCCCGCTTGTTTGCACTGGCATCCATTGAATTACAACGCCATCCTTTCAGCCTGTCCCACAAACAGCGGATTCAAATAAATTATTAAAAACAAATAGGACGGGAGGTGTGAAGGATGTGGAACTGCATTACCCCAAATGCATTGGGAAACCTCTTTTTCAATTACAGGTGCCTGTCATAGACAGGGGCATTAAACAAAGACGGGAAGGATTACCTAATATTTATCCTGGAGCGTGAGTAATAGGAAGTGTGTTATGAATCATAGTTTAGGCGAGTTCAGTGAAAAGCAGTCTGAAGAGAACAGAGACTAGTTTATCGATCCTGACGAGGGTATTTGAGTCATGTCAAAAATGCTGAGGCTTCAGTTAAAATGCCTTTCAATTGGGTCTGGAATGAGCTATGCCATACTTCATGTAGAATGACATCTCTCACTGGGGCATCACATTTTAAACCATGCTATCCAAATTGAATCAGAAAAACATAGCTGTTTTTAGAGGTGTATTGCTTGTTTCAACATTGTGAGATGAAGGATGAGACAGATGTTTGGACATGGGTTTTCTGAGAGTGGTGTGTTATGATCATATGACAGTAAAACAGGAAGTTTCCAGAAAATGTATGGCATACAACTGCACTGAAGAAAAATTCAGGGCAGTTACCGCTGCACAGAGTCTGGTTCTCTAACAGGAAGTTGGGTCGAGGGTGGAGAGAATAGAGACAGGGGAGGAGTATGTGCCATGGGGCAGGAGTTGGACCCATGCTCAGTGAGTCATATCATTCCAGCCTGCCTCTGGTATTTAAACACTACACCCTTTACCGTCTCCATAACGGGAACTACAGCAACCACAGTGCTGCAACAGTGAGGTTCTGTCTGAAGTCCTTCCAGTAAGGTAAGTCTGCCTTTCGACCTGCTATGTCGACCTTTCTCTGTCCTTCTACTGAAGCCCTTTCACTCCAAAGGCCCCTTTGTGTGAGTTGAGACAGTTTTATGTGTTGATATGTGTGTTAGAGAGAAAGAGAAAGTAGTAAGAGAGAGATTATTAGATATTGAGAGAATTAATTGATACATTTTCTTATTGGAAACAGCAAGCCTTTTTTTTGCATAGTGAGCATCATTTACCACATCAGAAATGTTTTATTTAAATGTGATTTGATTAGTTTATTCAAATAGTATTTAAATTTGATTTGATTAGTCTCACATTGTGTGATTGATTTCCCACACCCCCACATTTGGTAGCCTGTTTTGTGCGGAATTGAATAGGTAGGTAAATATTTCACAAGCTAGAACAGGGTCTTTGCTCTGACATTCTTTGCAGATAGGCAATGGTTTCATAGAAGTGTTGCTGGGTGTGTCAGAGCAAAGTTTACCCTGGAAACACACACCTATCATTTACTGCACACTGTGTCATTAGGACTCAGACTGTAGGATCCCCAATGCTATCACAGTCATTATCATCATTACAGATATAACCATGAGGCAATTATAAAGTTTCAATTATCTTACACAATACTTAGATGTATACATTGATTGCCTCAAGTCTGTGTGCTAATAGTTGTTTATGCTGAATTATGGTTGTACTATAACTGAGAACTAGAATTGAAGGCCTTTGGTGGTGACTGCAGGAGCAGGACATGTGAGTCATACGTTAGGATCTTTGTGACTGGTTGCTAAGTGATGGTTTAATAATATTTTTGCTAAAGACCACCTCCTCCCGTTTATGGTTTCCTTTTATGGTTTCCTTTTTAACTTTAAACATGTCAACTACTTATCTTTTGCAGAAATCATTAAAAATGTCATTGGTCTCAGAATTCTTGGGACAGCTCACGCTGAATTTTGGCGGGGTGAGTAAAGCTCCAGCACAACTAATACGAAAATAAACAGTCACCACTTACATTTCGGAGAGTTATTTATGATTGCAATACGATTATGATTAATGGATGCATTAATGAGGCCAACCCATTGAGGTCAATCAAAATCCCTTCTCTTATCTCAGCTGTGCTTTTTCGTATCCAGACCAATCCAATGTATAGTTCATAATTAATTTCAAGTCTGGAGTCTGTTGGCTGAGCGGTGAGGGAATCGGGCTAGTAATCCGAAGGTTGCCAGTTCGATTCCTGGTCATGCCAACTGACGTTGTGTCCTTGGGCAAGGCACTTCACCCTACTTGCCTCGGGGGAATGTCCCTGTACTTACTGTAAGTCGCTCTGGATAAGAGCGTCTGCTAAATGACTAAATGTTAAAAAAAATGTAAATGTAACATCATAAAAGAACCCATGGAGCTGTATGACATCCACTGTACAGTACATATCAACAAGCAAATGGGACCCATTGTGGGATGTGTGCTAATGTAACATGGTCCCATGTAGGAGAGTGAGCCCAAATTCCCCACTGTGGTGCCAGTAGCAGACTTCGACCCAGCCAAGGATGCTACACGGATTGAAACAGCCATCAAAACTAAGGGTGAGAAATATACATCAGTTGAAAGCCTGCAGTTTTAGAAAGATTGTTCAGAATGTGCAAATGAATAGAAACCTTACTGAATTGGAATGACTCCAAGCTGGTGTATTTGTGTTTGGAACGTTCCACGGAACAGTACTGTGTGGGTAAAGTTGGGAACACTGAGTCACTGACCAACTACAAAGGAGTTTTCTTTCTGACCACGCCTAGAAACATCTGCCATTATGTCTACCAACCAATTTGCTGGAACAATTTGGATAGTTATTTTGCAAATCACACATAATGGTTGTCCGGGTAAAAAAAGAATTGTACTCTAACATGACCCATGTAAATACATTTTTGTTGATGTCTTAAAAGGTGTTGATGAGCAGACCATCATAGACATCTTGACAAGACGTAGCTACTCCCAGAGGAGAGAAATCGCCTTTGAGTATGAAAAGAGAGCAAAGAAGGTGAGGAAAACCTGACTTTCGCACTTAGACCACATCATTTAGACTCTGTTAAAAGAAGATGTGCTCAACACAAGAAAATGAAGATTTGTGTATCATAAGTTGTGTTTGATCCATTTGTCTATTTCTTTTGCAGGACATGATAACAGCCCTGAAGGGTGCCCTCTCTGGCTCCCTGGAGCATGTGGTTCTGGGCCTGATGAAGAGTACTGCTCAGTATGATGCCACAGAGCTCAAAGGTTCTATGAAGGTAATAAGGAGGAAGGAGAACCCTTGTCAGTTTCCACACGCAGCTTAAATGTTTAAACAATCAATAGTACAAACAAACAATAACAAAACCATTTTTGGCTGTTGATGGTAGATTGTTAGTCTAATTACTCTAATACCCTAATAATGTTAAACATTGTCTAGTCTTCTTAACACACACTTACACAAACACACACACCTTCACATACACCAAGGATTAAACCGCATTGAATGATATGCTATTGAGAGGTTCTATTGCATATAAAGGGAGGAACAATGAGGGGAAGTCTCTCTGCTTGTTTAAGACTCGCCCATGTTGAATTTCTTACCAAATCTTCAAGCAACATTACATGAAGCTAAGAGAGATTTTCAGACATTGCTTCCCTCTTGTGGCCTAAATTAATTACCTCTACAGACTCAAGTTACGCAGTAGTAGCAGTTGGAGCTTTTCTATGCTGTTCTGTTGCACTGCCTAACACCAAATATTTCATCCATCCAGGGTTTGGGAACTGATGAAGAGACCCTGATTGAGATAGTCTGCTCACGGAGCAACGACGAACTGATGGACATCAAAAGTGTTTACAAGGAGTGTAAGTTCATCCCCTTTTCTCCAGTGAGGCTAATGTGTGGACCTTTCAAATGATGAGGAAGGTTATCACATTGTTACATTTGTTTGCTTTCACATTAATCTCACTCTGCATATGTACAGTGTTCAAGAAGGAGCTAGAGAAGGAGGTCTCTGGTGACACCTCAGGGGATTTTGCAAAGCTGCTTCTGGCTCTCGTACAGGTAAAACCACATAGCTTTGAACTCAACAGAACAACAAGAAATGTGTCTGTTTGAGCGCTGGGTGTTAACTTGTCTTTCAAATTTCCGTCCTTCGATAGACCAAGAGAGATGAGCCAACAAACATTGTGGACTATGAAAAGATTGATCAGGATTCAAGAGTAAGTTCAAATGTGCATAGTAAGCTTGGATTGTCTGCTGCCAAACTTCCGCAGGATAAACACAATTGGTTTATCGTTAAAACTTATAAACACAACTTTCAACCATTTCAAATATTTTATTAGTCACTTTATATTAGGAAACCTGTCAATTGAAAATACACATTTAGCTTACCCACGACAGAAATAAGCTTTCTAAGCAAACCTTTTTCTTATGGAAAATGTTGTAAAACATGGGACCAACACTTTACATGTTGCATATATTTGTGTTCAGTATTTTATATTGTCCCAACATGCTTTGACAACTTATTTTAGTTGAACTTGTTGACCTCATTGAATCTCAGTTTGTGAGGTGTACAGGGGTCATTGATGAGCTGTTTTGTCCATGCAGGCTCTATACGAAGCAGGTGTGAAGAGGAAGGGGACTGACGTGGCCACCTGGATCTCTATCATGTCAGAGAGAAGTGTGCCCCACCTACAGAAAGGTACCATGCAATACATTGGAGTAGATCTTGCTGCTAGTATTTCTCATTCCATTATTGTGATAGCAATTTAGAGTGTTAGAATTGAGGAGGGGGTGTCCCAGACACCCATTAAGAGTTAGGGGACCCCCATAAGAGACTAAATGTCATACTTTGTGGGTACACTTACCTTGGGGACCCCTGAAGACTTTGACAAAATTCAAACACTGGTGGGGTCAACACTCCATCCTAAATCTGCCCAGTCACATGTGTGACCTTGCTTGAAGGTTTCAGAACATGAGTTACAAGTTCTGTTCTCTTTGGTAGTCTTCGATAGGTACAAGAGCTACAGTCCCTACGATATGAAGGAAAGCATCAGGAAGGAAGTGAAGGGAGATCTGGAGAAGTCCTTCCTCACTCTGGGTAATGATCTACCATCGAATCCCCTGTACATACTTGTCTGTCAATCTACCTATTCTACGTCTACATCACCTCTTCCTACTTCCTGAATGATCCACCCTCCTGCATGTCTGGTTAATTTTTTTTTTTTTAAGGATTAGATGATCAAACTTTAGTCTACGGAAACATATTCTTTATTCAACACTCAACATTTGTACACTCTTGATGTTAATTGACTACGAATACTCGCATTCGTACGTTCCTTGAATTCCTCTCAGACTTGTTTTATAGATAGCCACAGGCGGAATCAACTGCTTATAAATAGTGGATGAGTCTCCTCCTGTCTGTGTGGCAGACTGTTTGTGTCAGTCAGGCTCCTCTTCCGCCGTTTACCTACCTCGCTGCCTCTCCCTCCAGTATCTTAACAGTATTACATCTGGCAGAGTAGAATTATTCGTAAACCCAGGAGGGAGACCCCCCAACCCTTTTCTTCTTTTCCATTTTCCTCTCTCTCCCCTATCCTCCTCTCTTCTCCATTCCCACACACACTTTCCTATCCATCATGTGACCTGTAAATGCTTTTTTTATGTACTGTGATTGAATGTTGTTTGTTGTTTGAAAGACATTTTATTTCAAGATATTCCTCAAAGTAAAATGGATAAAAGCCTTAAATCTTGAGGCTGCTCAACGAACAAGGAAACCTTAATTTTATACGAGAGAAAGTCCTTGTGAGTATACAAAAAAGAGGAATGCAGCTTAACTAATTATGTTGTTCTCTTACTGTTGCAGTTGAGTGCTTTGAAAACAAGCAGTTGTACTTCGCTAACAGACTCAGCGAAGCTATGAAGGTAAGGTTGGTTGAGGGGCAGTTCTATGGGCGTATGTGAAGCCCTCTGTGACATTGCTTGTAAAAAGGGCTATACAAATACATTTTGATTTGATTTGAATTTGTCGCAGTATCCTGATAAGGTTTTTTCACTATCATCCATGGAAACACAGCTTTAACAAATGACTCCCGCCTTGGAAATGATACTGAGAATCAAAGATCAATCTCTCAGGAGAAGCATCCCAGAGAAACATTCCCTCCGACTTTGACAAATTGATTCATTGATTGCATCATGTATTATATACAGGAAAATAAACACATGCAGTTCCTCTTAGATCCAAGATGTTCGGAAATATCAATCATGAAAATAATCTGTTATCATAGGAGTGATCACCTCTGCAGAGACGCTTAACAGCAGTACATGGCTGCGAGAGCCATGCAGAATATGCTGATCCACGATACTAAAAGTGTGCTGTTTATTTGGGTCGTCAACAGAGCAAAGGGGCCAAGGAGAAGGTGGTGACCAGAATCATGGTGTCTCGCTGCGAGGTGGATCTCATGAAGATCCGCACTGAGTTTAAGAAGACGCATGGGAAGTCCCTCTACCAGACCATCGCTGTGAGTGCTTCACCCATCTGTCTGTCTGCATGTTTTTTTCTGTCTGTATGTATGTATGTATGTATGTATGTATGTATGTATGTATGTATGTCTACCAGTCTGTCTGTTGCTGTTCTAGTCTGTCTGTCTGTAATGTGACTACATTTAAGTACCATATGCCTCTCTAATTTGAATATAATGGTCAATCAGGCTGACTAACACAATGTGTCTGATCTCGAATGACACCCTCCTTTCATTCCCCACCAGGAGCACACTAAAGGAGACTATCAGAAGGCCCTGCTGAGTCTGTGTGGAGGGGATGACTAAAAACTACACTCCCCATCTCCATACCTTGTCCCAGAGGTATGATGATGCCCTGGTCTCATTGGAGGAAGGTCTCTAGTGATACAAACAATGAAGACAGCACTGTAATGATCATTAGGTTTCAAGCAAGTGCTTGTTCAACTCTTGTCCGAATTGACTACAGTATTAGAGGTCCTGATTTTTCAAAGATGTCGTCCCTTTTTTCTGTGAAGACAAGATGATCCCTGGGATACCAACTGAAGAATACATTATTAATGTTTAAAACCATTATTCACTCATAGTACGTTTTGTATCTAGGACCGTATTGTTTTACTTTAAAAGTAAAAGCTCACATTTCAAGTACATTTTGCCTGGTCTTTTTCTCTTCATACATCCACTAGAGTGCGCTAGAGCAGTACAATGCATTAGTTCCTGATTCAACCCACTGCAAATGAAGTGTTTATTACAAGCACACATTTCTTAAGTTAAAAATAAAATCTTCACTTTACCTTCTTATTAAAAAAAGAATAGAAATTACCAATAAAATCCTACATCTGTTGTCAGCCAACATTCCTTTACCTGAATGAAACAAACATCATTCAAGTATGTAATTTGCTGTGAATTCCCACTTTGAACATCAATGTTAAGTGCTTCAAAGTTAAAACTTCACCAGCAAATATTGATTTATAATTGTCCAGCAATAGTCCTGGACAATCACAACACCACAACAGTCCTGTAGTTATGTTATATGTTTAGGCCTATGTGTCCATTAACTTTGTGAATTCACAAATCATGATTAATTCCTCTGGAAATCAGATCAAATAAATGTTTTATGTCTTCACTATTCTCTGTAATTTCCAGTGAAGAGGCTTATTTAGATTTTTTTAATCGTTAGTGTGTTTTGCTTTGTTTGTTTGGTGCTAATTTTTTAATTAAAAATGTTAATTTAACCTCCAGCAACAATAATTTGCATACTACGGTAGCAAAACAGCTTCTATATACTTCCCCTGTTTAGTTTGGGGTCTCCTAGGATCAAAGATTCGTTATCGTGTTGACAAGGCACTTCCTCCCAAGAATAAAAGAGGGGAAAGAGAGAAAGTGGGAGTGAGGGGGAAGCAAAACTACAGACAAGCTATTGAACACAAGGAATAAGTGGGTCTGTGATTAATTAAACAGACTGCAAACTACAATATCATAACACAAAGACAAGAGAAGAAAAGAAAGCAATGGAAGAGATAAGGAGAAAAAGGAATGAACAGAGAGACTAAGACAGGTGGTAGCAAGATAGAGTGGGGGATAGACATTGACAGAGAGAGGGATGAAAAGAGAGAGGGACACATCACAGGATGTAGAAATATCAGTCACCTTTCAATTATCTAATGATTTCTCTCAGGTCCGTCTTAATCCCATCACCAATGCTTTACAAATTGCTTAGCCAATTAATAGGAGCCTCACAGAGCCAATGCAGTCACTAATGCTGCAATCACCCCTCTGCTCATTATAAACATTGGGAAGAGAGTGCTAGCTAACTGCTACTAACATTAGTACAGTTCTGGAATCTGGAATCCAGACAGACAGAAAGAACAGGAATAGCTCACGTTTCCCTCTCTTTAAAATGACCCTGATATGTGGGTACCACTGCTATTAGAGGTGATAGAAGCCCTCATGGTTTGTTATTGTATTAACCCCTTAAAGGTTGATCCGGTTACAAAGCCTTTCAAAAACAGAATAAAAAATCTCCCTGCACGTAACAAGCCTTTAAATTTATTATCATTAAGTAATAATATTGATGAGAACATTACCCCATTGTGCCGGTTTATGTTTATTAGCCATAAAAAATAAGATATGGGGTAAAGGGAGGGAAAAGGGTATTTTGTAAAGCAAGGGGTGAGATTTACATCCTGGTGGCTTGACAGATTAATCTTTGGATCATAAAGACACGAGTGGTATCCATATTTCTCCTCCCCCTCCTCGTCCCTCTTCCTTCAGTTGTAGCCTATACAGTAGACAAGTGCAGTGCTTTCTACATTTCCCTATTTAGTCATGTGGGTAGCTAGCTAGCCAACATCAGATTATAGCGAGGTAGCTAACACTAAGTGGTGGATATTAAGCTAACCCACGTTTAATTACCTCTCAGTGGCCTCCTCATACAACAGGAAACCCATCCTTGACAGGAAACCCATCCTTGACTAACTTAATTCATTTACTAAATTCACTGATCTACTGAAAATAAATTATCCTCTTTATATTGTCTTGCTGTTAGTTATCTAGTCTAGGCTAAAAACGGGTCTGGGTTCAGCACTGATTACAAACTGTCACAAGATCAGACATGGAGACTGATCTGGACTCAAATACAAACTGACACAAGGTCAAATGTAAAAACTGGTCTTGGCTCAGCTTTGATCATCAGATCTGGACTCAGATTTAATTATTAACTACGTCATATATGAAACCTATAGGCCTAGAGACCTTTTCAATTTGGTGTCATTTTCAGATTGATAATATCAGGTTGACAAATCCAGCTGTAAATGGGCCTATGTAGAATACGTCTAACGTATGGTTGACTGAAAAATGACTTTATATTCTGCATCTTTACCACAGCTAAACGTTTCATAGTTCCATTATCAGACATTCCATCTGAAGATATAGAAGGATAGGCTATTGGTTCACTACCTATTGTTAGAGCAAAGGCATACCCCGCTAGCAGTCTGTCCTAGTTCCAGTACACTGGGCAGGGCTGGAAGCAGGCCGGCTGTCTGGAAAGGCCCTGGGCGAGGTGTGCCTCTCTAAGAAGCTTCTAAAATTAAAATTTGAAAAGGCCCAGCTGTTGAGCTGCAGTCAAAGGAGGAGCGTTAGCATCTCGGACCCAGTCACATGAGTAGTTTTTAGCTAACGGCTGTTGCTAGTGAATGCTGCTAGCATTTGGCCAGGCTCTAGCCTGCTTGAGAGGCCCTGCTTTTCTACTCTCCTCCAATGTAAAAAGGAGGCTAAGAACATCTGTAGTTACCAACACAGTGGTCATTTATAGGCACACTGTAGCTACAAGGGTCTATGTGTCTTTGTGTTCAGACCTGTCTTAGCATACAGCAATGCATTAACTATAAAAACGTGTTCCTTGGCGTGTTAACATACTGTAGTGGCAGTTGATGCTTTATTAAAGCAATAGGGAATTAAAAGATGTTGGTGTGTAGAGTTATTCAGAAATCATTAATTTCACACAGTAGAGGATACATACAAACTAATAAAGGACTTAACTACATCCTCTGCCTTCACTAAAATACTGTGTAACCCTCTGGATCATATGTTTTATCAAATATAAGTTACCTGTTCACCAGTTTGTTTACCCATCTTTTCCTTGTCTCCATAATCCTATCCATATATTAAAGGAGGGATATTGTGTGAAGTTCTCTAGCTCATCTACCAACCCCCTACCCGCATAGCCATCTTTTACAAGCCTGAAGGCAAGTTGGCATCACCATGAAGGATACCTCCCCTTTAACAACTCTTGTTATCTTGCTTCACAAACCAGTAGCAAACTCTCTCCTTTGCCTTTGGTGTTGACAGGGCCTTCTCCTTTTATGATACTCCCGGAGTGAAACAACACAAAAGACACATCATTTGCGCACTCATCCACTTGCCACTCTCCCCAGTCCTCTGTCGACATGTCTTGAAGGAAACAAAAAAAAGGTTGGTTCTCAGACAGTCAATGTGGAGTTCAGAAACTTGGTTGAAGGACTGGTTCTTGACTCTTTGAAGATGTCGTGAGACAAGAAGTTTTAGGTAAAAAAGATGGTTTTACTTGGGAAGTTAGGCATATGGATATCGGACAGAATTTGTTTGAAGACACATTTCAAATGCCAGATATCTAACTTCGATAACGGTGGGATTGTTGTATCAAAGTGTAACACTGAGTAGAACGAAAATAATATACTAGATAAAAACCTTTTTTTCTTCTTTCTAGATATATACGACAGAATATATTTTAAATATATATATTTTTTCTCTCGCAAATACACACAGGCGCACATACACACACATCTTTCCGCTGTTTTTCAGATCAGCATCCTTGAGTGCTCCAGGGTGTGTGAAGCTGAGCTTGCTGGGTGCTGAGTACAAACACCTCTGGCATAGTCAGTCCCATTTGAATCCATGGGTTTTGGGGCTAAAACCAGCTGCAGAAGTAACTCACCCCTCTCTACTCTCCGGTCCCTCTACCCCTCCCCCCCTCCCCCCCCCCCTCTACCCCTCCCCCTCTTTTCCACCCCTCTACTCCAAGAACGACCGTCCGGTTGCTCACAGATAGAGCACCCCCTTCTGTGTCTCCATCCTTGCCTACAGTCAAACCCTCCAGTCTCCAGGATATAATACAGCTTCCTTAAGTCTCTGGTATAATTGTTGGCGTGGGCACGAGGCATTGGCCTCATTACATGCTAAAAGGGTGTTTGTTTGATATGTGAGTGAGAGGTCCCGCTGTGAACAGAGGGATCTGCAAGGCCCAGAAGGTGCAGTCATTGTGAGGACAAGGAGTAGAACCCTTTTGATGGCTCAATCCAAACAAACAGGATCAGCCCTTGTCCTAATCACATTTTACACTGCTGATTAGAATGAGGGAGATGGGGTGATGTCCAAAGCTGGTGGGGTATTCAAAGACCACCATTCCTATCCTCTGGCACAAGACACCCCCCCCCCCCCCCCCCCCCGTTAAAAGATCACCAACTTTTTACAGTGAGTCCAGCCACTGTATGTTTCCATGTGTAACAAGGGGAGTCACGCTGCCTGTCAGTCACTTAGACCCAAGCTTTACCCACACCGGGATTCCAACTCGGGAACTCCAACTTGCTAAAGCGACTACTAACCAGCTACGTCACGGGTGGATTATACATACTGAGGAGTGAGTTTTACTAAATCTCATCGGCTACACATGCACTGTTTCAATGTTTCAAAATGCACCCTGTGGATGTTAGAAAACCCTTTGACAGAGCAGCTAGCATTGCAGTGAGCACAAAAGATGCTCTAGTGTATATCAGGGTTCGAGGGAGGCGGTGGTACCCTAATCAGTCACAGATAGGGTGTTTCCTGGTGGCGGTGTCAAAGTGACGGCTTTTCTGCCCCTTCTTCATTTCCAGGAGGTACGCTTTGCTGCACCCTGGGCCCCTGCTTGCCACAGTATGGAGCTAGCAGCGGGGGAGTGCTAATTGACAGTGTCTGGGCGCGTGTGCTGGAATGGCACTGGGAAGTGGGTGGAGATGCGTGGCACTTAGCCAACGTGCTAATCATGATTGCCTGTGAAGTGGCCCTAATCATGTGTCTGAGGCTACGCCAGCTCCTCACGGTGGTTATACAGAGCCAGTGGCTGGGCAAATGGGCAGGCCAATGTTCAGTGTGGTGAGTTATTTGTTCTCATAATTTTCCAGAGTACAGGTTAAGGCAAACAATACGGGAGGTTGCATATTGATGCAGACGGGCCACAGCATATTCTAACACTGTCGTCAATAGAGCCTCTACTCCTGACTTTGCAAACATGATTTAGAGACCAGGGCCAGAACAAATGGAATAATCAAGATGTCTAACTTCCAAACAAAACAATAAGTGGTGAATGACAATTTCAGTTATAATTAATAGTTTTAATCATAAAAGATGGGCCTGTAAAAAAAGATCACCACTCCAAACATCTGACTATAATTCCAGTATTCACAAGTACCGTACGCAGGTGTCTTTCTCAGGATCTATGAACCAATAAATATACAGCACAATGATTATATTTGATAGTGACAGTATAGAGAGACGGGAAATGTAGGAAGAGAGAAAGTGGATGCAGCAAAGTGCCTGGCCTGGATTCAAACCCAGGCAGATGTAGTAAGACCTTATCTTACATGATACATGCACTTCCTCTTGCCCTGTGTCTGACAAGGAGATAGACAAGGTTGGAGCCTACTCTCTTACCAGTAACTTTTTTCAGAATTTCCACATTTGAATCTTGATCTTCTGACCTGCAGGAGTGTTTGTTCAAAGCACAAGTAATCCTGGATTGTCACGGTCTCCTAATCCTGTTGGTCGCTTTCTTTTGGATTCCCCTTCTTTCACCAGACACTTTACACTCTCTCTCTCTCTCTCTCTCTCTCTCTCTCTCTCTCTCTCTCATATCCTCTGTCTATTTCTTGCACACATACCCCCAACCTTCAAGCAGCAAGAAAAAATCACCAAGACAGACACTCAAGCATGAACCAAATGTCACCTACAAGCCACAGACTAACATTCTAATTAGTCCACCAATCTCATCATACATAATAACCAGGATCTGTCATGATCAGCAGTGTCCTTCTTAACCTTAAGGAACAAAAAAACTGTACACTGATGGAACTGAGAGTGAGATAAAAAAAGTGATAGAAATATTAATATAGAGAAAAGACTACATTCATTTTAAACCACTGAAGTCATAAACTGTATTGTATCCATTTTTCATTAGCTTATTGAAAAAACAAGACTTGGCCTTCAAAATCTTGCAGAAGTGACTTCAATGTATTACAAGAGCTGTCTGCCATTTTGTGTTGTCAAAGAGCCTAAATGCACAGTAATGGCTGCTTTCCATATTTGAAGAAGAAACATCCCTTTCTTGCTGACAACATCATTCTGTGGTAACCTTCCACCTTTGGAGATTTCTCATTCTCTCTGATCATATGGCTGTTAGTTCATGTTAATTAACCCTAGAGCAGTGAGAAAAGGCTGAAGCCTTTGAAGAGAGCGAGAGCGTGAAGAACAGGGAAGAAAAGACCCTGTAGTCCTTTTTGTTTCAGTTATTTACGTTTCCATTGTAGTCAATCTGGAACACACTGCTGCCAAAGCTGAATTTGAGAGGAAACTGGACTTGTTTATGGGTTGTTTGTGTGGGGAGGGGGAAGAGGGTGGTGGGTGGTAGACTCGAACACTCCACCACATACACACCATATTCGTGACCCCCTGGGTTGTCACCGCTAGCTAGCCTAGGCCTACCAGTCCGACTCCCCCACCCCCTCGGGTGGTCTTGGGAATGGTAATGAGAAGTAAAATAATACAGGGATGAGATCAGGACGATGATGATCGCCCTGAGCTCTTTCCATAAAAGGGGAGAGATTGGGTCTTGGGTCCTTCCTTTTCATGTTGGGATGCCAGGGAAATTGTCTTTTCTCCTTGCCAGCATTGCGTCTGACAACTCAAAGCTCATTTGGACCATGCCACTGGCGATGATGCCCAAAATCACTGTAGAGAAAGCTGCAATGCAATTATTTTGTTAACCAGTTCACTGCTTACTCCTGTCTATTTTTAGGAAGCAGTGCAATGTTTCTGGCATCGAACATCTACTGAAGCATTCAGGACAGGCAGCTCACAGAAACAAAAGAAATCATTTGTTTGCCAAATGATCTTCTATTATATATATTTTTTTGTTTGGAATATTTGGAATATTTATTCTTTTAAAGGAAGCACATGTTAATGACAATTGCAGAGGAGATCATGTTGATCAGGAAGTCAATAAATCAGATATCCTAGATCGTATGACTTGCGTTTTTCTTTCTTCAGTAAAGGCAGTTATTTCACCAAAAATAGCATACCATATGATCCCTGCTGATCAAGGGCCCCACTCTAGCAAGCTCTCTTTAGCAAAAAAGTGAGACACAGGCCCTAATTAACTATAGAGATCAAGCGAACAGCGTTCCCCTTAAGGACACTTTCCAATGGGTCTTTGATGAAAGCTACGCCCAAGGACCAAACCCCATTTTAACACATTTCCGCTGGATAAAACAAGAGTTTGACTTCAATTACAAACACTATGAGTTGCAAAAGCAAGTGATGTTTAGTGTGAACTATAAACAGACTCAGACAAGACAGCAAATATTTCCTCACAAATAGATTCTTGAAAGACTCAGTGCTTGTTGAATCATTCTTCATTACATACACCTTTCAAAGGCCTCATGAAATTGCAGCAAAAACAAAGTTAGCATACATCGCACAATACAACCCTTCCAGAAATAGCATCTTTTCATTCCTTCCTTTCCTTGCTTTTCAGAACCATGCAAATGAAGCAGGGCTCTGGTATTGAACATTTTTGATGCATGCCTGCCTACAGTGTTACCCTTGTTTAATCATTCTATTCTTTTTCTTCTGCAATGTGTATGCTCTTGTTCTATGATATATGCAAACTTTATCAGGGGCTGCATATCTACTTTCAAGTCAGGCCTTGGCTCTTCAGTTGTGAGAGAAAGAGAGAGAAGGAGGGGAAGAGATGAAAAGTCAGGTACATTTAGAGGCAGCCTAAGGGGGTGAGTCAGGGAGGTGACAGGCGTGTTGGCTAATGCGGCCTGACACACTCCTGATGCCAGCCCTTCATTATAAATATTTTTAAAGGGGCACCGACCTCCGTGAGCCCCCGGTTTTGGGCCAGCAGAACAGGAGAGCTGTGATCCAGTAGGCTTTGATATCTGTTCCTCAATCCGCTCAACTCATCGTAATGACAGCATCACTTGACAGGCCCTCTTCATATTCCTCTTGTCTGATTTTGTAGGAAGTTTCACGACAATTAACATAAATATTTCATCATCTTTCCTCCTGCGCTGTAGCGGAGGGAGCAGGGAGGGATCCGGTGATCGTTTGGAATAGTCCCAGAGATGTCAACCGGCAACATCACAAAACGACAAACCTTTGTAAAGCGAGCTTTTTGCAGCATTAACATACAGTGACAAACCAAGAGAGGCAAACAGCTAAACATATGTACCCTTTGTGCAATCTTTTATTGAACATATTTGGGTAATGACATGAACACAGTTTGATAATAGTAGTAACACTCCAGAGTGGTGGGCTATATTTGTGAAACGAGATGTATTCATGAGATACGAGTACACATTATTTATTTCGCACCAACTTATTTACTCTCTAGATGGAAAGAGTTCCATCTCAGTTGCTGATTTAGGCCATGTAAACCATGTATATTTCCATTGCATCTACTAATGTTGTTTACAGGGAAGTTTGACAAGTAGGAAAAAGTCAAGAAACTTTCAGGTACACAGGAAGTTTAGATATCAGAAGTCAAACTTTCAAACTTTTTTTTTAATCAAACCTTGTACATTTACTTACATTCTCTTTTAATAATGAAGGTGTACTGCCATTATAAAGATGGCTATTGCTATGCTAATTAATCCCTATGTCTGGTTGTGCCTACAAGCAAGTGTAGCAGCAAAACTAAATATATACTTACATCTGATTTCAAAGGATTAAAAAACCCTCACTGGCTTTCACTCCTTCCATGGAAGACTTTACTTAAGGAAAGGAAGCACATCATTAAAATTAAAGGAATGAAGGAAGCAAAAAACTGTGCTGCATGCCTTTGGCTACTCAACAGCACTTCAAAACACCACCAAACCCAATCCAAAGCACTCCAAGTCTTGCAATCATGTTTGCCATTTGATGTTGTTTGTAGGGGCTGAGTTTATCAAGTCCTCATCAAAAGAGGACAAATCACCTTAACGGAGAACAGGGTGGGAGACACTGTACCCCCTGCTGAGATCATTGTTACTAGTGGTACGGAAAGCTAGTGGTGTGTTCTAAGCCTGCCGACTCCATGTCCTGAAACATGCAGAAGACCTTGGCGCTTGGGCTAATTAAACAAGTGGAGTTGGTATCTGCTGGGACCCTGGGGTCTTCCACACTAGCTGTAGGAGGTAATTACCTGAACTCTTTTTTATCCTTCCCCTCTTTCTCCAAGTTAATTCATACCACCAGAAAGTCGTTTAATAAACAGGAGAATAGACAGTCCTGCCATGTGTCCTACCACAGAAAAGAAGGGCACCATTAGAGCCTCTCTCATTGGTCCCTCATCGATAATGGAGCAAGGCATTCTGGATTCATGACGAAACAAAATGAAGGCAACAGTCTCTGATGGTCACTCAAGTTGTTTGTCCTAACAACAGTAAGCAGAAATTGGAAAATGTGCTTTTGTTGTCTTGAATGCAGGCTTATATCATTTGGAGCCATGTTGGACAATATCATAGTCATATGTATTGCTGTCACTTTAAAATGCTAGGTTCTAATGCTATAGACTTGTACAGTTTCTTTTAACATAGACAGCATTGCTTTGATCTTGCTTGTTATGTTCATTCATTTCCATAGCTGGCTCTTGCACTGGGTTCGTTTTTTTCCTTCTAAAAACAACTGTCACCCTCATAGGAGCATGAGTCTCTGTCAAGAACACTGAAGAAGACTGATACAGTAGGCATTAAAAAGACCGTTGATTAAAAAAAATATATATACCTTATCTGGAAACATAATTTATACATTTTTATTTTTTCATATGTAATTCAAACATACAAATCTAAAATACAAAACAAACGCCAACAATAACAATTTTATTTGAAAAGACACCAAGACCTTTTTCCAGCTGCAAATTATTAGCCAATTGCCTTTTTTTGTGTTGAAACAAAAATCTACAATTTAAACGTAAATTCCTAATCTGTATTTCATTGTGTTCAACTAACCTGACCTTCAATAGAATTGATCTGAAACCTATCAAATCTTAACATCCTTATGGATAAAGCCATCATTGTAATCCCCCAAACTAAAAGAGATGTGTACATCCATATCCTTCCATTCCATCAACCATCAACAGTATCAAAGCACGGTTCCCTATCACCTCCCTTTGGCCAAAGATCCCCCCAGGCACAGCACCACTGGGACAAATTACCACCCCAGAACCACAGGCGTTAAGTTGCATCACCTTGTCTAAAACCAAAGCCAATAAAACTCACTGACTGGTTTATAAAGGCCTGTTATCCTGCCTTGCTTTCACCTCAGTGCCCAAGACCCCAGTCATATGACAGCTTACCAGTTTTGATCAGCCAATCAGTTCCTATTTCCGCCTTAACTACGCTGAGGGACTTGTCCAACTCCCCAGCCCTTTATAGGCTTCGGCTCGGCTGGCTCAATGAGTTATTAGTATATCCTAAGAATATGCAAAGTGGACCACCTCCACGTGTGTGTTTTTTGATGGAAGAATACAAATCACTTGATACGCGACACTTTTTTAATTTTGCTGATGAATGTAATGCCTCAGAAAATAGAAGGATTGATGACAAAGCATAATGAATTCTGTGAGGGGAGACAGAGAGAGGAGAGAGAGGAGTTTTTTATGGAGCCTTTGTGTAGATGTGAATCCACAAATCCATCCAGTGCTCATCATTGAACTTTAGTGCAGTGGGATACTAACAACTTCGTTTATAGCGTTAACTATGCAATTCTGAGTGCGCCATAAACACCTGTTATTTTACCCGCTCATCTCCCCTCTAATGCTTTTTGCCTCTACATCATAACGACAAAAGTGTCCAAAAACCCTGCCGTACAACTGTGCCATGACATAGAGAAACAAGGAAAGCCTGAAGTACAAAGGGCGGGAGAGGTAGAGGTAGAGGTAGCAAGGGTGGGAGAGGGAAAGGGAGAAGGCGGGTGCCTTCGCAGTTCTATTCCTCCAGCAGAGCTGAGGTTGAGCAGTGGGGCTGTGGAGAGTAATGGCCCCCATTCATTATTAGCCCAGTTGATTTTCATTTACTCTTGGCGCCCAACAATTAGATGGAGCAGCTGTATAGGTGATGAAGGGACTGGGACACTCAGAGGTCACCCCATTGGTTTAAGTGATAAATTAAATACTATTATCAACGCTGAACTCTTCGCACCGGCCCCCTCCTTTCTCCCCACAACCCTCCTCCCCTTTCCTCCTCCTAACTTGTAAACACAACAAAATAGGTCCCTTGTGTCTGGAGATGCTTTTATTTCCACAGCCAATGGAAAGGACAAATCAATATTGATTCAATAGAGAATTTTACATCATTAAGATACTGATTTTTCTCTTGTATTCTATTACATTGTTCATGAAATACAATTTATGTTTCTGTAGGGTTGATATTGGTGTAAAAATCTAATAATCAAAATAGAAAATACCAGAAACCCATGAAACACAAGCAGAAAAAGTACATATCAAAGTACATTGTCAATTACAACTCCTAACCATTGGTGTCAGATACCAGTTTGCCAAAAGTAAACCAACAATTAGTGTCAAGTTACCAACCGAACACGACAGTAAACTTGGTTGAACTTACCAAGTTCATAACTAAATAAATATTGATATTACATAGCAAACAAATTTATTTCTGTGCTGGTTTTCTATGCTAAGAAAGATGCCTCAATATGATTAGTCATCCTGAGAGTGACAAACCCAATTACACCCGAGCACTAATAGAGAGGAGGGGCAAATATGGCTGACCTACGCATCTTAAGTCCATTTACATTTTTTATGTCTCATTGAATTAGTATCACAGTGTGAAAGACAAAACTTCCTGCTAATGGATATACAACTGCACATGCAATACTGCTGATTGGGTCTGATATAATTAGAATTATATTGCACACGGTGTTAATAACAAGCATATAGAATAAATAACCACAGAGATAACATAATAGTCACATGCTAAAATGGCTGCTGTGTCAAATATGCTAAGCCCAGCACTTTTTGTTTACTCATGGGCTGCTGATCATTTGAATATTGATGCTGTGGTTCCATAGATGGGGACAATTCACCACTCACCAACTGAAAGGCAGGGTGCATTTTAATCTAAATTATTCATCTACAGATACAGAGAAGGTACCATACATGGTCCAGTTTCTCTAACAGTAGCTAAGTAGCCCTTACAATCAGGAAAATACTGCATATTAACTAAGTGAAAGAACTTTGGCCATGATCTGCCAACAATTGTTTCTATTACACATGTAATATTTATTACACTGGTAATCACAGAGTGGAACTATATAGGCACAAGAAAATCCCAAAACATTGTATTGCTTTTCTGCAGCCATATGCCAGGCCAAGACTTCACCATCTTGTTTAAAGCAGCCCAAGTGATTAGCACAGCAGCTGGTGGAGAACAACAGCAAGACCTGGTGTGACTTTGCCTGGGGTTAAGACAGAATGTAGTGACACCAAGGTGATGAACACACTGGTGCAGGCTGGGTAAAAAAGACAGCACAACCGACAATGATATCCCACTTCAAATATTATCATGGCATCACGTTTAATGGAACGTCAGGTCTAGATCTATGGCTTGTAGAGGTTATTCTCATCAGTCTGACAGATGTACAAGGTCTGCTGTTGCACCTACCTAACTGTGACTTCATCATTCTAAATCTACCATACTTCCCTGATCTAATATACATTTTAATCAATCAACAATATGCATTCTGATCAGTACATAATGCATACGAATTATAGAGCATGGACGGGTGTAAAGTATAAGAAACACGGTAGGCCTCTAGGCAGACATGGTCCAGTTATATAGGCAACTGAAAAATAATTTAACTCTCGTTTTGTAGCATTCCTATCGCGCATTAATCGAGACTTCAACATAGAGCGGCGAAGAGACAGCGCGCCCGGTACGTGACTTTATATCATTAAAATTCCTTTTCCTGAACACATTTGGCACACACGGCGATCTTGAATTGTTCCACCGTACATTGCTATTGCATACATTAACCTGTCCCTCCTCTGATCATTTTACTGCGCAGCGGAAAGGACCTTTTGGGATTAGTACAGAGCTCATCATACCAACTACACACCCTCTTACACGTAGCCCAGCACCACGGTGAATGCACGCGGTGAGCACAATTCCAATCTTACAAGTGAGATAGGACAAAATGTAACCCATCTAAAATATAAAAACGCTAAACGCTGCACGCTCGGAAACGCTTTCAACTGCAATTTGCATTGTAAAACAGTCGGCACTTCCAAAACAATCGCCATTTCTCATTTCGAAGAACTACAAGGGAATTCGAGATTATAAAGAGAGTAAAACTTCTGCTTTCATGTCTTAAGCAGTCGACTAATTAGCCAGTGTAAAAATAAAGGAGCTTTGGGGACAGAATTAATTTCGGGGACGTGGAAAAGTTAATCGCGCTGGAATAAAAAGGAATGAAAAGCGGATGACAATGACCCCCTGGGGAGCCAAGGCGCTTCATTACGTGTCATTGAAAATGATGCAAGTGGCTGGTGCAGTGCATTACAACCTACTCCATGACTGCTTACCATATAGATGTGCTACTATCGTTGTTCTGTTGTAGCACAGGCCTCCTGAAAGAATCACACTCCACTATAATATAGTCCATGTATAATTCATAGGCCTGCACATCCCCCAAGTTAATGTTGCCCGCAGCACTGTTTATTTCTGCTTTGTACTTTGTTTAAAGCCAGTTGTTGACAACTCTTGAGCATGTCAAACTATCACCGCTAATAATTGCTTAAGGAGCTGGAACTTTTGCAAATGTTGGTTCCAGCACAAAACACATTCTTCTCACCCTCTCTCTCCTGAAACTCTGTCAGATGAATTTTTGATTTTCCTCCTCCTGACTGTTAACAAAGACTCCTCTGTAATTCAAAGCAATAGCTGTAAGTGAAATAATAAAAAAGAATAATGTAGCGCGGTCTTCCGAGAGCGCGAGCTTTCTTTTTTCATGTTCGGTGGGAAAAATTGTCAAGTGCTGCTCTTTTCTTCTTTTTTTTTTGTTCTTTTTTTTTGATAAGTTGAGTTTCTTTCTCATTTTTGTTCTTGACCAGGGAATCCTAAAGACGCTCCTAGTCAGGTTTGAATATGTTATGTTGCTAGAGATGAAAAGGAACAGGCGTTGCCCCAAGCGGTATACCTATTTCTGTGGGTCAATGCTGTTTCTCCTCAGATCGCGACTACGCCACACAACTGGAGCTGCCAGTTGATTAATCCCAATTAGATGGGCTGTCACTTTTCTCTGGTGAGGGAAGCGAGGGCTCTACACCGTCCCCACTAACTCCCCTCCCCTCTGGAATCGGACGTGTGCTAAAAAGTCCAAAGCGATCGTTGTAGAGAACAGAGACAGCCTGAGTGGGAGGGAGAGGAGCGTTCCCTACCATTCCCTTCTCTCACACTTTCTCTCTTTCTCCTTCTTCTCAGAGATGGAGTGGGATAATGAGGAGGATGCCAGTCACAAGGAAACTTTTCTTCAGGGCTTAGGTCCTCTGACAGACAGTTTTTTCATGCCATCCAGTCTATCACACTACTCACCATACAATGGAAAAGGGAAATAGTATCAATTCCTTTGCCTTGACAGTTCTTGCACTATATTAGGAAGTTATTTAAACTAGCATATCCACAATGCAGTAAGTCATCATAGTTGCTCACAATATTTCCAATGTCCCAAATTGTTCTTAAAAAACGATCTAATAACATTGATGTCCTATTTCTAGTTTCATCTCTTTTTCTCTCTTGACCCCTTATAACATCACAATATAGGCCTTGCTGAATTCAATAGCTGAATTCAAACTTGTATAGTACACACGTAATTTTGTATTTTGAATAATCTACAGGCGCCTACATCTACCCAAGAGTTAAAAGATTGAGGAAATTGACGAGGATTGGTCTGAGTTTAAGATGTATTTTTCCAAGTTTCAAATGTCAACCTTTTTGTTAGAAGTTCCAAGTGAAAACACCTAACTTTATTAACACAGAGGTGCACAACTTGTAAAACAGTCTGTTCTAGCCATCTAATGAGTTCTAAATCTCACCACCTCTGATGAATCTGTCACACCAGAGCCCCAATTTGTGGTTGTGGGCCTTGGTTATGGGTGCTATCAGTAGATTAATATATCCACTCCAGACCAGTGCAGCAATTTAGCCACGGGTTAATTAAACATTTACATACAGATGTCCAACAATCTATTGTACTGGGAGGTAATTTATACCATCAATATGCCCTTTAATCAGAAACTACAGGAGGGCATATGTTTGCGTGCTACATGCTAATTGGCACCATGCTGCTTTGTGACACTGCTGTTCTGGGGGAAGGAGAGATAAATTCTCTCTATTACTGTAGCTACATCAGGGGTACGGTGTGCTGTGATCATTGGGCTTGAATAGATTGGAGGACTTTTTTCACCAACAGGGAAAGGGACACAAGTTTTGGGTTCTATCATAACTTGACTGATATGTTCTATCAATTTTACTTGTATTCTTTAGCCTGGGAACGAGATGATTCTGCAAGCTTTAATTTGCTGTGGCAGATTGGTCTGGCCGACTTCCCATTCAAACGGATTTTCATCCGACCGGGATCTTGTCGGGTCAAACTCAATCATTAACTAAAATGGGAAAGGTTTAAAACAAAGTCTGTACAGAGTAGCACCGTTGAGGCATTTTCATGAACAACCAAGATTTCGTCCGTTGGTCGGATTGCTCGTATCTTTTCAGTTGCTGTCCAGAGGATTTTTTGTCTGCTTCCGTTGATAACGCTTTTGGGAAAAAAAGGAGCTGAGAGGATCAGGGTATCTATCCTGTTGTTCATGTTCAAGAAGAGTTTTGCCTTAATTATTGCTTACCGCCATTGAAACAGCCTTTTCTGTATGAGGAAATGTTAACAAGTATGAAGTCAAAGTCAGAGTGAAAAAGTACATTGTTTCAGCAACAGTATCTGGACTTCCTTTGAAATACAAACTGTATTTTCAATACTGTACTGAAAAATTCCTATATCCCCACTATAAATAGATCTCTGGATGAGTGTGGAGGGCAATATTCGCATAATTTTCTGCCACCTCACAATAAGGTCAAGATGCTACTGTGCAGTAGATTTCAAACATATGTTGCCTGATTGTTCAGACAGAAAGTTTACGGTCATGGAACAGGCCAGAAAGTTACATCCCTTTCAATTTATTCTCACAATTGGACATGCAGATTGTGCATTGAATTGTTTGTACAACATGGTAAGAAACAAGTTGTTTGTTATCACTTTGTTCACTAGTTCAAATTGTAATAGTCATAAAGTTTGTGGTATTTTGATAATGCATCAGATGGCATTAATGAAATGAAGATACATACTATACTAACATGTACAGTTGGCTTTAGGCTGATGTTCCAGCACATTCCAGATGGGACCAAATGTCTCATTGTTAGGTTTGGGTTACAGAAAATACAAAAAAGAGCATAAACCATCATGTCAAAATTGGGGTTTTCTAATATGCTCCCAATCCACAGCTACAGTGTCATACTGTATGTGGTAGCCCTGTCTCAGCCGACTTCCTGTAGTTGTACGGTTCCATCTTTTTAGGTACCCTTCATGGAGACGAACAGGTGGGGCTGAATACCTAATTGACGCATTTGCAGAATTAATAAATCCCCCTCCCCTTCATTTGATGCTGAGCTTCTTAAGCAGCCGTATCTCATTAGGGCCTGTGAGAAGCCGCTGTGTTGGGATGTCGGGCTGAATTTCTGCTGGGATGTGAGGGGAGCCGCGGGGGGCGCACTTGTGTTCCATCCCCAGCCTGTGGAACCGGGCGCTTTGGTTACCGTGCCAACTGCTCGGTGCCCTGGGTGAGATTACCTCTCTCTGCAAACACAAAAGGGGCCCCTATTGTGTCACAACAGCTACGTCTGTCCCTTTAACATGTGGCAATGGTAAACAACATCTTCAAGCCCAAAACAATTTGGGTCCCAGGTGACTGCAATTATTTATGAAATCAAACACAATTTTGGCTGTTTACCATGTAGGCCACCTTTGAATGATTGCAGTGCTTCAGTAGATATCTTCAGTGTAAATCATAGCATGGATTAGCATATGATTATGTGGATGCTAACGCTTTAGTCATTGAAAACAGTTGCTTGATTGAAACATACAGTGCTCAAGGCCCAGGGGATGTGCTGCAAGACCTTTTAACAGGATGAAGGTCTAGCAATGTGGATGGGCTGAAGATACACAATCATTTGTTCCTTTAAGTTGCATGTCAACACACTGCATTAATGGATAAATGTTGTGTCAGAGTGTGTGAGTGTATGGGTTTGTCTGCGTGCATGTGTGCTCACTCGCGCTTGAATATGAGTGTGCATACATACAATTGAGATAAAGGGTTGGTTTTGACAATGAAGATTAATAGGATTTAAAGACCCCACCATGCACTCTACTTGTCCTTCCATAGTCTGCTGAGTCTATGAGTCCCTTGGGAATGTGTTAGGGAACATTATGACAAAGGAAAACAATACATCGAAGCTACTTGCTTTTCCACTGGGACACTGAGCAAATAAAAACACCTTCGCTATGAAACAGCATAAACCACATTTCAAAGCTTCATATGCCCGGAGCATCCACGTTTAAATCACATCCTTATCTTATCACATGGATTGTTACCTTGAGACAAACAGACTGTGAAAGGACGGGATGCACTATAAAAGGAAAAATACAATAAATACTCAAATGCACTTTTACATTTTAATGGCATTTTTTAAATATCAAATAGTGAGTGTGTGCTACATTGGCAAATATGTTTGCATAGACATCACTTTCCAAGTTTCTTTTAATAAACAAGCTCAAATAAAAAAAATGCTTGAGTAGGTGCTTGCTGTAATTTATGAAGTCCAATAGGTATTTAATGTTGCATGTTATGGTACTTGAGCCTTTATTACTTGACTTAATTGCTTTTTTGTCCTTTGTTTTCTTTACAAAGCAGTCCTTACTCATTAAGAAGCGTATCCAAGAAAGTGATGTCGCAACAACAAACATTGACAGAGTTGTATGATGGGAAGGACAATGTTTCAGGGAATCATACTATATTTTATGAATGGACAGTCAGAAATGAAATGACATTGCACATCACAAATGTTATGAAATAAAACTTTGCAGATATACAAGAAGGTAATTTAGACATGATCGACCAGATGTCCCTCACTCTCATAGTCAATGGTAATGTAATCGGAAGTCAAGTGCAATATCCTCCACAGTGGTCATGAAACCAGACAGAGAACCCCTCACTGTATTAGTTCTGCCTGTGTAGTCGACTAATTAGCCTGAAGAAGACAAATATGGCATGTTGAATAAATGAAATGCTACTTAGCCCTGTGAGACGCTCTGCCATTGATCTGAATGGACCCGCAGGGAAGGAGAGAGAAAAAGAGAGGCAAAAACGGCACAGGGCCACCTGTCACTCCCTGAGGCCACTTGGCCCCTTTTCACAGCGGGTCAGAGCCCCTGACGTTACCTCATCATAAAATGGCGTTGGCGGGCCCTGGTCCTACAAGACCGTAGAGTATCTAGATATTCCATGCTAGCCCATCCGAGGCCCTCCTCTGCTCATTGCTGTTAAGGGCTTCATTAGCAGTTAGCGTAGCATCTTCGAAGCGTAGGGTTGAGACAGGTATTCCATGCGGAGTCATTTATTTCTGTCTGTCAAGGCTAAAGGAAAGGAACAATGGGCAGAGGGCGGAGAAGGTGGGTGGTGGTGGTGGGGGGACACTCTTACCATTTCTATCTCAGCGGTATTGTCACACCCAGCTTAATTATGATTAATCACATATCTGGAAATTCTCCTTTGGTAGTGTTTAGCAAGGATGGGACTGGCTAAATATTATCACTCTGGCATCTGGTGGAGGAGTGGAGTCTGTTTTTTGAAACAAAAGACAGCGGCGAGATGTGGGTCTGTTTGCAAACTGAGTGCAGTTGACTCCTGGCAAACTCTGCCTCCTCTAATGCCTTATTCACTGTGTAAATACTAAAAAAATCACTGTCAAATCAGTAATTTTCAACCTTAAAAAAACAGCACTGTTGGTTTCAACAAACATTGCTGACTAAAGAGTCAGAGCAGCAGCAACACATTCAATAATACATTTGAGGTAGCACAACTCAGCATAGCCTACAATATTTCAAAGTATCTGAAATAGGATTTTTCCCCCCCTTTTACTTCCACCTAAAAACAATTCCCTGTCACATGTAGTTTGCTGCACTTCTGAAGCATAGTTTATATTGAGTCTAAACCGGAGGGGTTTGCAATGGTACATTTAGCATGGTTCTGTCACGGATGGACCTAGGTCCTAACCAGACCTATCCAATCTTAATCTTTTCTGCATGCTAAGCAGAGCGTCTGCGCCTTCTCCCCTGGCTAGATTGTTATAAATGCTGTTTATGGTCTTGCTATGACAACTGTGAAGGGCATGGCAAATAATTTATCACAGGATTATTCTCTCAATGTCTGAATATGTTAGGGGATTGTAAATGACCCCGAGTAGTAAAAAGGGGGGATCGTGTGAGTAGACAATAAGGAATAGTTAATACAATACTCTCTGCTTCTCGTTGGAGGACGATGGCCGCTAGATTCATTGTGCATGCATATTAGTTTTGGCTAAAATGTCTTTAACTTCATGGATGAGTGTCATGGTCATCTTGCGTTTGTTTTGTCTGTCTCAACTGTCTTTAAATTGAAATGTTGTTTAAATACTAATACTTTGATTCAAATCAAAGATGTAATGTGTAACACGGGTTCTGCTCATTTTGAATGCAAGAAAATAGGTCAACAAAACATACAAATGTGTCCTGCCAAATGGGTAACAAAGCATGCAAATGAAGGCCAGTATTGGGCCAATCAGTGCCAAAGAAAGATGCCCATGTTTGACTTGGTATCCCAAACATATGGCGAGTGATCACGATGGCACAATGGCCTAGAGGTGTCAGTTTTTAACCACTATCCCTTCGCCTTAGTGGCACAACTACAAAGGCACCAGAGTTGGCTTCTTGGGGTGTGTGTCTCTTCTCGCCAGTTGTACATGAAGAAGTGCTTTAAGATCTCTATAAGGTTTAGAGCCATGTAGAGTGCAGAGAAGTAACTTAAGCGTGACAGTGAAGATAAGGACAATCCCCATGAACAGGAACTGTCTGTGTAGGACCATGCAAAACATGTGGTGCTCTGTGCTTCAATGCATTGTATCCCATGAGACCCCTTTGTGCAGTTAAAGCTAATCCTCACAATGTTTAATCCATGTGTTAAATATTTAATGATTTCAAATAGGGATGCATTGGTGTTATATTTGAAGAAAAAGGATGCATGTGAATTGAGTTCAAGCTGTTTTAAGTTGCACGGAAACAACCAAATGCACTCAACTTTTAAAATATACTTTTTCTTTGATCAAAATACCAAAAAGTGGAAAATGTACAGATTTTGTGGTCATTTCTTTTCATGACAAACAATTTATAACTACCAAGGTCAAGAAATGCTATGCTTTGCATATTTTAATTTGACCATTTAATAAATATGTATCAACTGCTTCATATACTGTCAACCACACAAAAAGGAGGAATACGGGTCGTGGACTAGAGGGAAACAATACACCTTCACCTGTCTAGCAATGCGTGCTTTACAGCCATCACTAAAACGTTTTAGTGCAAAAGAAATTGGGGTCTTATTGAAATACTGGTCCCATATATGTCACAGAAGACATACAGTTATTTTTTGCAATACTGAGACATATTTTATCATAATCTGTCTAGGACGAGTAGGCCTTGTACACATCATTGGGTTTTCTTGCTTAGTTAGATTGTGAAGGTCAGAGTTCTTTAGCCTTTTATGGATGTTTAACTTTTAAGAATTATTACATGTAGGGAGCTGACCCGATTTATTTTCCTGTCAGTGCCTCCGCATCTGATCCACGACAGGAAATGACATTTTCCCCTCACACTTCACAAGATATATAATCCGTATCTTCTGCCATGCCTGCCCCGTGGAACTTGACTGTAAAAACTGCACTGGTTATGGCTTTATTATTTATCATTTTTATACACAGAAGCATGATATGATTAGAACTATACGTACTGCAATATCATATACTAAAACCATGTTTGTCACGCATTAAGCATAGTCCTTAAATGTTTTTCAGTATCATTATCAAAATATCTTAACCGATAAAATCACATTTTATAAAGCCATTCTAGCCATGATATATACCAAACAAACATCTTGCAATGATCAAAATAATATAATCTTTGCATTCAGAAACCAATACAATTACATCTAATTGCTAAGCAGCAGTTTTGGTGGGTTCACTGTAGGACTGTCTTTATGACAGTAGGTGGAGTGTCCACTCTTACGGCACCAGCTCAAGGTTATGTTCAGTGTCTGTAAATTTATGTTTTTTGTCCTATTTGTTAAAAGGTGTTTGCTGATGGTGAAATGACTCTTGCTAATCGCTTACCTATTCTTCTCCGAAGCTCAAAGAGTAGTTTTAAGCATAGAAACAGCAGCGCTATGCAGTACTGTATGTTGTAAATGTGAAACTGGGGCTGAGGACACAAATTGGTCAACCATTGTAGACATCCTGAGCAGTTTGAAGAGAAGTAATGCATGTGAATTGAAATCAAGCTGTTCTAAATTGCACTGAATCCAATACCCAGATGCAATCTAGGATGAAAAAATATATGTTTGCATCCTTCCATGTTAAGGAGTTGGAGGGAAGTTAATTAGGCTTTCACATTTAGATTTCCTTACATCTGTTATATTTAAATATGTTTTAATAGTTTTAAAGACTAGCAAATTGTACGACAAAAGCAGAATATCTTAGTGTAGTATCCCCACTAAACAAATTATCTTTTGTTACTAGAATCAACACACACTGAATAATTTACATTAGTTGTTTAAGACTGTGCTATCCAGTTAGACTTACAATGTAAAGAAGTCAGTTTTTTCATGTTTGTGCCCATTAGCTAAGAACTAATTAATCTGCTTTCCGAACTCAATTAGGCCATGAGCTATATTAATGCAAAGCTGTTGCCTCAATATGGAAATAAAGCTCTGAGAAACATTTCAACAACACCCTCAAAAACAAAACTATTTTTATGAAAGAATAAAGGTTTGAATATGCTATGGGAAAACCAGTATTCTGTTTAAGGCGTTTTCACTTAAAAGGGATTCTTCCTATGTTGAAGCGTGTGTCATTGTTCATGTCTTCTTCATGAACAATGTCCTTTCAACCAAACTTCGTAGATTAAAGTCCACATGGCCACTAGAGGGAGAGATGTTCCATAGAGTCTTACTGCTAAAACCACATGAAAGTTGCAACGGAATGTTCCCCCTATTCTTGTGCAAGTTAAATACTTATTTTTTTAAATTTTCAAAATCACCAAAATGACTAGGCCCCAGTAGATTCATTATGTATGAAATATATGACGTGTGTGACCCAACATGATGTTATGTTTATTGTTTTCATACTCTTTACTCTTTACTTTGATAAAAACAATGAATCAGAAGTCTAAGAGAGCACACTAAGCCCAAGCTCCCCTAAGGTGCATAGATCTAATTTAAAACTGGATACTTTCCGTCTGTTATGAGCTAAGTAAACACAAAACAGACATTTTCATTGTCTAACAGCACTTGACAACTCTCAATCCATCCTTGAAATTGTTTGGAAGTCCTTCAGGACTTGCCTTTGGCCTTTGAAAACAGGGTGACAGTGGTTGGCTGACAGAAAGGAGTTGTGCCACTGTTGTTGCATGTTGCAAACAGTCTCCAAAAGCCAAGGAGAATTGTCCAGGCATGGGGTTCTTGAAATCCCCCTCAGTCCCTGTGTGGGTGGTCTTTTTTTTACTGCGAAAGGGACTGCTGTCGCCAGGCAATGGGAGAAGCTGTCACTGTGGCAGCCAACAGAGCTAGACTGTGCATTATTTCAACCATTGAGTGCTCGCTACACATACAGGAGAAATGAATTCAAACTGCCAACTTTATTCAAACAGAGGCATCCATTAGATCAACTGAATAATAGCAAGCTAATGAGTATGCAGTTGCAACAATTTAATGACTATAGCAGACACTTATGGTAAGCGAGATTTCTAAGAGCATGTTTGTCAACATGAATTACATTTTAGCATTTCTTAGTGATTATCTTGGTCTAAATGAAGAAAAGAAAATTAGAAAATCAAAGTATGGTGACAAAAAAGGCAATATTGGATGTTAATTATAGATTTGATTGAAAAGCTATCAAATGTTTCCTCCAATGGAAATGTAACATTCTTTATTTCCAACTCTCCACTTACCTTGGGTCTCAAATCATCCACTGGAATCCTGGAGGAAGGCCTTGCACGTAAGAGTAAAGCATATTAGAACTGTCTAAGTAGGCCTCGCTTCAATTACTTGTTAAAAGGACCCTGTAATTAAAAGCCACAAACATGCCTTTTGAATGCAAACTCAGACAATTAAAAGAGTCTCACAAGTGCATTAGTGGAATAAGTTCTGAATTAGCACTTAGGATACACAATGAATGCACCCTGTTTTTTTTATCTCCTCTCCCTATTCACTCTCCCAGAGCAGAAGCAACGAGAGCGGCCCTGTTTTGAAGTCCAAGGGTCTCCTTTCTTTTTTTTCATTCTCTTTTTTGGGGGGAAAAGGAGATTGAATCAGCCTAATCTTCTCCTTGTACATTTGAATGTCTTTCCCCTCTCTGGAGAGGAGATCATCCTTGTTACTTGATAATGGGTCCAGGTGCAGGGACAGTGGCCATGTCTAACTTGTTCACGGTGGGGCCGTAAAACCAATGAAAGAGGCCCACCCTTTGAAGACGCATGCCTGTTCTCAGCCCTGATTTGTGGTCACTGGGCCAAACAATTTACGGCCCACACAGACCCCAGGCCCCCAGGCCGAAACAAGGTGTGGGAAGCTGCAAAGCGCCGTGATGTGTGGCTGAGGACCCTGCATCAACCCCTCTCTGCAGGGACAAGCTGGAGCTTCAGCTGTCGCATGGTACAGTGTGTGTGTGTTTGTGTGTGTGTGTGGGCGGTGTGCATGTGTGTGTTGGCAGGTGGAGGCCCCATCCATTTTGACAGCACAGTGACAACAAAATATAGGATTATATCTAATTTTGTCAGCCTTGCATCACATAAGAGTAGCAGCACAGCAAAAGCAAAAATGTCATTGCTCAATGTTGTGGCTAGACTCAACTCTTTAGGTGCATACCTCCACATAGATGACAGTGATATACACAAAGTGTTGCAATTGTCTGGCTGCTCTTACTCAGTGCAGTCAAATGCTGTCAAGTCAATGAGTATGTAGAACATTCTTAGCCCAGTTTTCCAGAGCTTTTGAATCCCTCACCTGTGGGGGAACTTCGACTTTTTGTCTGAGGTTCAGAGAGGAACAAACCTCAAAGAGCAGGTGGAGCATAATCATTTTCAAAGTCAACAAAAATGTAGTGTTGTCCACAGAGGACACACTGCTGAAATCAAAGAGTCAAAATGTTGCAATCTGATTAGATGTTTGCCTTGTCACTGAAATTGATTCAAATGTATATTTCCAAGTGAGGTTTCCTCGCTCAACACCAGATCTGCAAGCGGGCCTCTTCTGTAGTTGTTGAGATAGATCCGAACTCTGAAAAACGAGTTCACAATTCACTCGTAGCCACAGGGCATTGAGGCAGTATCAATCACAGCCAGCATGCTACAACCACTAAAAAGAATGTCTGAAATGTACTGTTCTAGTTGCACTCGAGAAGAGCAGCATTTTCCCACAGGACTCCTTCTCTTAATTATTTTTTTTATTTTTATTTAGCAGACGACTAGGGTCTGTGAACTATACATTAGCTGCAAAGTCACTTACAACTACGTCTCACCAGACAGACGGAGTACAAGGAGGTTAAGTGACTTGCTCAGAGTCACACAATGAGTCAGTGGCTTACACAGAGATATTCTAGCTTACACCGAGCTATTCTGTTTTAGCAAGATGATGGGTGCACGGAACAAGTTAAAAAAAAACATTTTGGCCTGGAATCTTGTCAAATAACGTGTTTTACTATGATTTCTATGTTTTATCTTGAAGCTTTTTTCTTACTTCCATTGTTTAAATGGAGAGAACAGGCTCTTCCCAGGTTTGTTATCTGTTGCCATCCCGTTGTCGTGGCAGTTTACCAAGTTGCAATCTGTTGTCATGCGAATTGGTTGCCAGTGTTTGAATAAATCATCCCTTCAGCTAGAGGTGATTCATTTGGATTCTTTGAGTGTGACCTATATAACAAGACAAGCAAGAGCCTCTGTAGTCATAACCCTATGTGCATAACGATTTATTTGCCTCTGTGGCAGCGAACTAAAGTCAATACATTTGTTTAGTATGTTGCTTGACCCTATTCCATGGTGCTAAGTTTCTTGATTCCAAGGACCCTGTGAGTTGCCGCAAAGCTTTCAGTACATGGCGCCCTTGCCTTCTATTGTTTGTTACTTGGATGCTTATTTGCACTTTTTGGGAGGCTGGCAGCTAGCACAGCAGTAGTTTCCTCCCATGCTTGTATGACAATTAGCCATGGGGAGCTGTTGGAGGGGAGGCACTGAGCACAGCACCGTTTAGGAACAGGGAGGTGACGAGTGGGGATGGGGAAGAAGAGGAGGAGGAGGTGGGTTACTTTTTATTGCCAATGAATTAGTGTCATTTACTTTTCCCACGCCCACCCCAGGCAGGTGACAGGCAGCCCCCTTCCCAGGGTGCACCTGCAGACAGGGACACTGTTGGGAAGTTGCCTTGACTCCCTTTGGCCATTAAGCATGCAATCAGTGGGAAAGTCCAGCCTCTGACATCCAGGTTCACTGTAATAAAAACCAGACTAGATATTCACCAACATTCTCAAATGGCACTCAAATACACACAAAAACACTCAAACAAAAACCAGAGTGAATGATAAGTATGCGTCATACATTACCTCAATCCCCCCCAGTTTTCAGCACTGTGGTCATAGTTCGATGGAACCGAAGAAGAAAAAAACTGTCTAGAACAAATTATTGACATTTTCAATTTTCAGCGTTATTTTTAGTCGCCTGCTCTTGTTGTTGTGATTGTGTACTGATGAAGAAAGTGTTTTGTCCGTCTCTTCATAAACGGAGTGACTAAGTTCAGTTGAGTTCTGGATTTTAATAAGTATTATCAATCTGCAGATTGGGAGAGAAAACCAGACCTCGACAATAAATGACCACACAACACCAGGCTTAGGTCTCAATCATGTCTCTCTCAGCTCTGAAAGCCGGAGGACCATCTTTTATAGGGCACAGGAATGTAAACATAGTTAGTGACAGTCAGGCTGTAATGACGTTACAACAGTCTCAGAGGAAGAGATTCACAGCTCCCAACACATGACCACTCAGACTAGAGAGATCATAGTTGGCGCTCTCCTTGTAGTCATGACCAAGGACGTTTACCCAGTACTTTCTCCTGATCACGAACATCTATTAACCCTGACACATAGACACCATCTACTCTTATTAATAGCAAGCTTACATGAGAACATACTAACTAGTATCCAATGACTAGTTATATTGATTAGTGAATAATGTAAGCACACAGGAAATCCCAATTTCTTCCACAGTACCTCCTAAATACTCATGCCCCCTTGCAGTGATGTGGCAGCTCCCTTTATGGCTTATTGACGACTAGCTTACTGTACAAGCCCTCTTTCGTGTCATTTCATCATCGCATGAATTAATTAATCAACGTAAATAACCTACGTGCCTCTTCACGGAGAAGCTCCACGCACTTTGTGTCATCAGCCTCCTCTCCATTCGACGGGTCTGTTATTCCACCTCACTGCGGGCACGTCTTTCACTGAGATTGCGGAGGCGTGGGGTTGCCTTCCTGATAAGGGGGCTTACTAATTAGTGACTGTTTTCTACAGGAGAATAGACACCAGGTGTCACACCTCGTCCGTAAGACACTAATTCATGAATACTTAACATAGGGAGTAACACATGATTAATTATACCTGGAGAAACAGTGTAATCTGTCTCAATACATAGGCTACTAGCAAGAAAACGCTACTGGCATTTGGATTCACGCTCTGTTTACGAGAAGGTGGGGCTTTTCCTATCTGTGATTTCTGCTTGGGTTCATCTGTTGGCCATCTTTATTTGTCAGATACTCTATCTAATATAATACTGTTATATTATTAATACAAAAAAATAAATCTAACAAATAATTAGATGTTTAATTGCTTCTTTACATGATAGCTACAAGATAGTTCTTGAATGCATTCCATGGCAATAGATCAGCTCTCTGCAGAAAAGGCAGGTGTCCGTCACATGATATGAAGAGCTTTTAATGTGATTACATTCTTTTGCTTTTTACGTAGAAAGCTAGATAATTGTAGTAGTGTCTTTACATCATGTGTTCTCCAGGAACAAAAACAAGGACAGATGGATTCCGAATGATGTTGTGTCCACAGAGACTTTGTAGTCTAGGAATTAAGGGACTAATGTAGATCTCCAATGAAACTGAAACTTAAAAACAGCCAAAGGGAAGGTAAATTACTTACATAACATAAATTAGGACACAAGGGGATACAGAGTGTGAATGCACAATGCCACTAGAATCACAGACAAATCAGTCAGTTAAACATGTGACTTGATATGGTCATGATATGATTGATATATGGTATAGATTCAGTGACATATAGTAATTTACTTCTCCAGGTTATTTGTACTCAGCATTAAGCTTTTTTATCCACAAAAGAGGGGATCTTGTGAATTTTATCATGAATCTGTATCAATGAATTATAAACATTTGCAGTCATAACATTTGGCTCTGATTTAGCCAGCTGGTCAGACAAACCAAACAACATATTGCAAACTCAGCATATTTTTACAGTTTTCTCATGACAGAAATTCAGCAACAGACAACACACTAACAAACTCATCCAATCTTTTCCACCCCAGGGGGTCTACATTACAGTGAAACATAACAGCAAATTTAGATGAGAATCCCATTCAAGAATACAAACAAAAGTTTGAACAATCAATCCTATCAGTACTTAACCAAATGTGTTGTAACAAAATGAAGATTATCAACCTTCAAAGCAAGATTATTGAATACAACCCAGGAACACACCAGTCATTGCTAATTAACCTCACACAGAGTTTGTAGACAATGAAACAAAAGAACAAAGTGGAATTCAAGCAGTAGAGATTATCACAACAACAAAAGGAGGAAAACAGGATTTTACTGTTCCTGAGAATTTGACAGAACAATTTGAGATTAGATCAAAAACAGATGCATCAATGGCAAGAGGAAGTTGGACCTTTTGCAATGTAAAACAGGGAATTAACCCCCCATTTAAACAACTACTTTTCTCATAGAACCAAGTTCTTCAGTTAGTTTTTAAACTTGACATTGCATGCCTGAAATTATTTTTTCTGGCATCACATAAAAAGAAACACAATAAATTAGCTGTAGCTAAGATTCATCAGCCCCAATCTTCACAAGATACCAGCTGTTTTTAGCAACAATTCGATTTTGTTTACTGCCTCTTTTTCTTCAGGTGTTGGTGTGACCCACTATTGTCTAGTGAGGTGGGTGGAGGTTTTTCCTGTCAAAACTCATCAAATCACCTCAGGTCAAATAGGTCTCCTCCAGCTGTAGTGCCATGAGGTTCAATCCAGGGTCCACACTCATTCTCTGCACCAGGACCTTTGACTACAACATCTAATCTTTCTGTAGATCTTGCTCACAGCAATGTGATACCTTTTGTCACCTCTGGTTCCCAAAGCACCTTTGAAGTGCTCTGCAAGTGTTAGTTTATGGTTGTATGAGGGGAGATAAGATTCCAGGACAGGTCATAAATTAACTTGTCATGCAGTCGCTGCAGGGGAGAGAGTGGGGTACTAGAATCCACAGAACCTGTTATCACCATAACACCTCTTTGCAAATAGAAGTGAGGAACTTTAATGCTCAAACAACTGGGTGTCAAGTGAGCGTAACAGCTCCATTAATAGGGGGGTGTTGATTCCAAATGGATAAAACACACTAAACCAATTTAGTAAATTTTCTCAGACAACAAAGGGAAAGGTGAGGACATTTTGGGGAATTCCAAAACATGTAGGATATAATTGAAACATTTCCATGAATTTGCGTGCAGTAACTTGTAAACTACATTTCTGCAAGATGTGAGTTAACCAACCACCATGTAATGTCCGAGAGTCTTAAATATAGTGGGGTAAGAGGATTGAAATGTTTAAATGTCAAGGAAGTAACATGTGAAAGGTGCTGAACTTTTCTACATGGAAGCCACGTGTCTATTTACTCTTGTTGTGGCTTAATAGAACAATACTGATTCTAAATACTGACCCGCAGTTATCATGAATACATCAATTTGAAAACAATAAATCAGAGCCCCTCTCATGTCAGTTACTTCATCCTCCCATTACCCTTTCATCCAATCGTCAGCAGGTAGACAGACAAACAGAGAAGTTCTTACTATGGTGATTGAGGTGAGGCAATTGAAAGGGTAAAAAACTGAGAAGTGTGATTGGATAACATACATTTCCAGACAGCAGTGAGGCTGACTGGAGCCAAGGGGATGATGAATGTTCAGTGATGCTTCAGGCCCTGTCAGCAATCGTTCCTCATGTACTGGAATCACGGTTAAGCTTGCCCTATGCCTGAAGTCAGCTCTGAAACTCATCAGATGTGAGAACTTGTGTCGGTTTCATACTGAGAACATGTTTGACCTTGAGGGCATCTCCACAAACTCTACATCTCTACAAGTTTTCACGCACATACAGGGATAAAATACTTCAATAACAGTTCAGCAACAATAATGCCTGACGTGCCATGGGGTTCTGGTGGTCAAACTGTAATCACAAAACCTTGTGCTAAATTGATACAGATTTTTGCTGGGTGGATTTTATGTTATGCACTACATTTGAGCAATGTTGGGCTTGTACCATCCTTAGTCCAAAGAAGATCAAATGCATCTTAGAAGAGGTTAAACAAAACACCTTAGGCAAAACGTTGCATTCAGAGGTTTAATTCTGCAAGCATGGTCACATATTTGAGGTTGTGACCATTCTACTAAGAAAGGCATAGCAGTACCATTTAGTTGTGTTTACTAAATGGGGTTAAGAGATTTGCCTCCCCTTTGGTGGGAAAATCCATTATCTCACTTTGGGTGGATTGTGTGTGCCTTCACTTTCGAAACAGCTCCACAGGGTATGGTTTGAATACCAGAACACACATTGGGATCTGCAGGAGTCTCTTTCTCCCTCCGGTTCTCACTGTGTGGGAGCCAGTGCTAACTCTATCCCTCCTGTCCCCTCTGCATGAAGTGTTCTGTGGGATGAAAGCAGAAGGGCTGCTGCTGGAGTTCTCACTTGGATGGCAAGCAGCCCCAAGATCTTGCTGTGTTCTGGGCTGTGGCACGGCCTACCACATTGGCAATCGGTCACTCAACCCCACAGATTTCATTGTTCAAACAGGACAGATACCATCCAAGCATTTTTAAACTACTCTAACACTTTGAACTTTAAACTCATCGGCTCAACAATATGCCGTTCCCCTTTTCTGACATGAAAGTCAATAATGGTATGCTAGAAAGTATGTCAAACAATGCCATTTGTGTTAGTTGTTTTGCCACAAAATGCATGTGGACAGAAACTGAGATTTTTATGTTAACAGTGTTCGTATCTTGGCAACGCTTTGAAAGGCCTATACGCATTGATGGCACACAATTGTCTTGGCCATGGGGTAGTGTTAACTGGCTAATCCCTTATGGCTGGCCAGACAGTCCCTGCTGTTAATTCAGAGCTCTCAACAAACTTGATAGTGTTTACTTTTATCCTACTGCTACATAAGGGTACTTCAATGGGTTTCTTTCTATTCTAAAGAAGTGCTCTCCTCATTGTGTTTTGACCATATGCCACATGAGTAAAATATAAATAAATAAAATTCCTGGGCAAAACTTCACACAAGGTAAAGAAATATATTAATGCATATAATACATTATAAAACAAATGGAGTAGAATACTATGAAAATAAAGTTTACCTTTCTGGTGGAAATAATTGTTTATCAAAGGATTGTGATTTTAAAGACTGTAATTCAAGGTGTAAATGCTTGTTCAGAATACATATAGCATTTATCATTAGCTTGACAAGTGTTATAGATCCCTAATGGTGTTGACATTGGGGAGGGGAAAGGCCACAGAACTGAAGATGACCGTTTAACTTATCTTCTTTGGCTAATATTGGAACTGCCACCCACTGGCCTAATTTGTTTCGCTTTCACAGCCTGGCAGCATGAATCAAATGTTGACATTGTAATTTCATGCATACATGGGTGTTTGGCGAGTCTGGACCTTCATCCCTTTGTGGGATGTAGTCCCCATCTTCTCTTTATCTCCCCCTACATTCTGTCATGTCATAACCAGTACAGTCTTACCTGCAGAAGAGTTCTGAAAATAATACAAATGATTGCTTAATCATAGGCCTAGGCCTAATAGAACGCTAACAAATAGCAATGACTAAGCAAACACGTTAGGGAATGTATAATGTTGGAAAAGGTGAGGCACTCTCAAAACCAGACACATTTAGCAGAACCATTTCAAAACTAGCCTTAACTCGTTTCACAATAATTGCTTCGTCCTCAAGTCTTGATTTGTTCTATAGGTGATGGTCATAATAAAGACGCAAAAGTATTCGCATCAGCGCATTTCCTCATTACATCCACAGGATATTGATGAGCATGTGGCAAGGAGCTGTTGGTTTTGAAAATGAATTACAGCCTTTATTTATTTTGGAGTGTACCTGCTGGCATCCAAAGTAAATATTATTTGATCAACAAAATGCCCACAATAAACATTGCAAGTAATTGTTTAATGTTGGAATTTGACATTTTGGCTCTTGCAACTGTGGGAGTGTAATATTTGAAAATTACATAAATAATAGATATGAATAAAATCCCTGTTTATCATCCACTTGGTTTGTAAAGTTCACATATCGTAAATCAGTAGAAAATGTATTATTAACTGCAATTTATCACTGCCACAAGTTTGGAACCAAAGAAGAAATCTTTTAGCCAATGACTGACAGGCTTTTCTAAAAGATCTATTTCCTGGTTTATTAACATACGCATACATGATCTGTTGCTTCCGTACTTGCCTCTAAACCCTCAAATTAAGTGAAGCCGTTTGTTTTGTCTCACCATATTATTTATTAATTCTCTTGCATCTATAATCCACCAGAGATTGATGGTCATGTAAATATCTATACTTCTCATTGGCAGTTTATTTCATTTGTTTGGGGCCTACAGGCATTTTTTTCATAAACCACATAAATAATCTCACAATTTAAATTTGTATTTTCATGAAAACCTGAATCTCTGGCAGAGTGCTAAATAATTATTTCCACCTCTTTCATCATAAGCACCACTCACTATAAACATATTATAAATAACAGGTTCTTGTCCATTCCATCTCTCCCTACTTAAGGTAAAGTTGAGTTCATTATTCAGGCCACTGCCCTCATGCATTAAGCGCTGCATAAATTATGCGTACTAATTATCTTGGATGGACCAGCACTTTAATGAATTATTTTAATTAAACCACAACATTGAGGTTTGTACAGGATGGGCTATATTTCAAGATCTGCCTCGCATAACATCGCATAACCTTCATCTTTCCGTGAATGGATCATGCAGCAGTTGAGGACACCAACTTAATTCACTTGATTACACAACAAAGCTTACAGTGCAAATACACCTCATTGGGAGAAGAAAGTTGTACTTAGGGCATTAAGGATATAGACTGCTGTCAAGTGTCCCCCTACGTACATTTCAAAATGTACAGTCATGCAAGGTCAGAGTGTGAGGACACATACATTTAAATTGGGAGAGAAAGCTTTGCCCTAAGCAACCAGCATCTGGAAATTATAAAACTTCCACCAAATGTTTTAAGGACAAGTACAGATCAGTTACAGATACTACTGCTTCTCTCATTCTCTCTCTCGCTCTTGTACATACACACAATCACAGACACTCAAACTCTCACAGGTAAACACATATTTACTGGTTCATGCCAAAATTTCAACTGAACAAATGGCAACAACTTAAATAAGTTGAAGATGTACACAAAGAACAATATTTCACTGCCATAACTGGAAGCAATTGTTCTCAAAACATGGCAAATTCCCACCTTGAACGATTAAGAATTCGTTATTTCATCATTTTAATATACATATTTACAAATAATGTAAGCTATATCATTATTCATTGAAAGTTTAAATAATGAAAAGGCATTACAAAATGAGTTACTTTTATGAACTTGTAAACATTGGCACGGTCTAAAAATGCCAACACTGTCCAAACAGACAGAATCAAAAGAAGTGGAGGGGGAGGGGCACATTTAAATTCCAAATAGGTTTCTAAACTCGTTTCCAAATCCCTCAGTCAGCAATGTGTTTGAGAAAATCAGTCTTTTTGTCTCTTTGAAAACAGGCTAAATCTACACCGGTGGCCCAGTCGAAGTTTGCCATTCTTCGAATTGTCCATTCAAGTGAATTTGAGTAAATGAAGTGGATTGAAGCACTTATTCGGTATCATCAGTATACACTAGGAATTCTAATATATTTGTTAATATTCTTGAATAAGGTTCAGTATGAAGCATATCGGTCTAAGTGTAACGTTATTTGAAGGTTATTAAATACCTCTATAAAAAACTTTTTGGGAAATAGAAGAAACTAAATATATGAAATAGGAAACTTCTTTTTTTATTCTCAAATATTGTATATACTTACATAACCAAATGTTAAAGTAACATGTTGTCAATATGGATGGAATTATTATGATATTTATATTGCCTTGAAAGTTCCTTAAACTTCAATAGTAAATGAAAAATCCATACTTAATAAAGGCCATTTGACTCCCTAAGTCAAAACAATCTGTAGGCTATTTTAAACTGTTGAATGAACGAAATTTCGTGTGCTCATAACATGCTTGGTTCTATCAGAACAGCGTGGTCATGGAGAGAGATATTTCAGTTTATAGTAGGATCATCTGCAACAATTCATGCTAAAGGATTTGCTTTTGCCTTTTGCAATATCTTTGACATGAACGTTACAACTTCAAGAAAGTTAAATATGTATGTGTGTGTGTGCTTGTGTGTTAGCCATAGTCAAATTATTAAGAATACACATTAAGATAACATAATATGTATGCACATTTTAATGGGAAAATCTCTTGATGACCAATAATTTATTGCAGACACAATGCACACTTAAAAAGCACGCATGCTGGCAGCAAATACAACACAACGTTTGGAAACATGCTTTAATCTATACAGAGAACGTACAAATATACAGCATTTAAAGTTTACCACGGTTTTTAAATTATATGGTCCACATAGCAACTAACGATCTGTAATCTAGGCTACAGATAATCAAAAACGTCTAACTAAAAAGTGCATTTTACACATTTCAATATTCTTACGTTCATGTATTTATTTCCAAATTTTCAAAAACCTCAACCTTTATAATAAATATGTTTTGAATGTTTTATTTTTTTATGTCATAGCTTTGATTGTTAATTTCAAGTGAATTTATATAAACCAAATATAAACAATTGAAACTGAAGCTATTTGGTATACTAATTGAAATGCGGATTTGTAAGGTAGTTACATGTCACTTAGTTTTGCCGAGTTGTTCTAATCGTGGGCTGTGGATTGCCAATAAATTATCTAATAGTTGCTTTCCGTATTTTTTTTCTCCCCTTGTACCATGACAAGGAAAAAATATAATAGCCAATGAGTACCTAAAACAGACTTTATTTAATATCAGCCACCAATTGATCTTGTGATTGCAAAAAGAAATTAAAAGATTGTGATTTTCAATTTTGGAGGCTTTGCATTACAGAGCAAGAATATTCAGAGAGATAACATTTCAGTGCTTTTGAGGATAACTTGGTAATTAAAGAATTTACCTGAAAAGTTGTGAGATGATGTCGGCTAACACAGGTGTCATAAATAGACATAGCAACTGCCACAACAATGCTCCATTAAAACATCTAAGTACATCAATAAACAACAAAACGCAAACATCTTGCCTTATAGACGAGATATTGCACGGTCTTGGTTGTGATAATTGCAAATAAAATACTGCTTTGGAGTGGATGATTTTAAGAAGTTTATGCAAGTCCCACGAACGTCTTGTCAGTGGACTGCAACCACTGACTGCAATGCCGAGGATGGATTTGTGAGAGTTTCGCTTGGAGTGGCAGGGCTGCTTTGGCTAGTAGCTGTTTGGGGGGATGTAGGACTTAAAGACTGCGGCGAGTTCGCAAGGAAAGCTGGAATGTGAGCTGGAAGCGCTGACAGACCCGGCACTGAGGCCATGGTAGGCTTTATTGGCACCGGAATGGCAGGTAAAGTCTGTCCACCGTGGCAAAAAGACTTGAGGGGCATCCCGTACGGAGAGTAATCACTGGCCATTGAGATGGGGGCTGCCGTGTCCATCACGCTAGTGCTGTACATGTGGGGCCAGGCTGTGGTCAGTTGGTTATGCAGGGGATAGCCAGCAGACATGGACTGCATAGTGGAAAAGGCAAGTCCCCCGGGCATTTTGTACTCTCTGGCAATTATGTTTTCGATAGCAAATGGGTGCTTGAAAGTGGACGTCTGGTGAGGGACTCCAATGTTGTAACCTGACATCTGTGGAAGATGAGTCCCAGAAGCTGCCAGAGCGCTCAGTCTAAGTTTAGCTTGTTGTTGCAGGTAATGGGCAGCATCCGACGGTTTGTTAGGTGCTAAGTGGTCTGATGTCATCATTAACTTGAAGCGTTTACGGCGTCTCAAGAAACTTCCATTCTCGAACATGTCCCCGCAACTAGGGTGGAGAGCCCAGAAACTCCCTTTGCCAGGTTGGTCCGGTCGCCTTGGAATTTTGATGAAACAGTCGTTAAACGACAAGTTGTGTCGCAATGAGTTCTGCCACCGTTGCGTATTCTCTCTGTAGTATGGAAATCTGTCCATGATGAATTTATAAATCTCACTAAGAGGGAGCATCTTCTCTGGGCAACTCTGTATCGCCATAGCGGTAAGGGAGATGTAGGAGTACGGTGGTTTCTGGTCACTGTACGTGTTTCTCCCTGGTCGAGGCATTCTGCTGGACTAATAACAAATTGAGATAAAAGGGTGGCTCAAGCCCACTGTTCTCCCTCAAACAACGTGTGGATACTCTTCAAATATGTCCAAAATGCATTAGTGGATAAGTCGCAGTCTTCAAAACAACATTACGCACGACAAAAAAACGATGCGTTGGGGGCGCACATTTTTCTTGGAACACAAAATAATGCTCCCACTCCGTGCGTAAAAGTTAAAGAAAGTTCACAAAGCGATGCACAGACTTACTAGTTGCCTTCGTCAGGGTGTGCGACTAGTATTAACTGTAGCGTTTGTTAACTGTCCTATGAAAACAGAAACCGGTCCGTTCTCTCAGATGACGGGTCTTTAGTTAAGCAAGTGGCAGTAGCTTATTTCCCCCACCATATGAACGGAGCCGATATCGTCCCCTTACGACGAGATGAGCTAAGTAGCTGCTTCCATGTCCTTCCTCTAACCGTCTGATAGTTTAATGTGGTGACATGAGCAGAAAAGACCCCTGTAGAGGCGCTTCATTAATTGGCCACTTCTTTGGTATCACATGACAATCGCCTTGGGAGGAGGGAGCTCGGAAAGAGGCATAATCTGGTTTCATTTACACCTATTTACATGGACACCTTGAGCCAATAGAAATCATTTCCATTTGAAGACAGAGCAAAGGGGTGAAAAGGCACAGCAACCGGATTTGAAGTGTGATGGAACTCGGTTATGGCTTGTGAAGGTATGCGCAAACCTTTGTGGACATCGTAGGGGTGCTTAGTCAATAATTTACATTTACAAATAGAGCTACAAAGCAATGATGTTTGACAGGATAATCGCTTGGCACTGGCTTGCAATTTACTCCGTGTTGTCTTTGTAGATTTTGTTTGTTGACATGTTATGGTTCTCATTTTTTTCTAATGGGTGTCATTTAGGACTACGGTGTAAATTGAACAACTGAAATCATTGAACACTGTATGTAGTCTCATCTTCAATTTACCACTGGTAAGTTGTATCGTTTTATTGTAAAAGCGTAGGCTATATGCAATATGGTCCAACTAAGATACCGTTCCATTGTGATGCCATTGTAACTGGAGCTTTTTATATCTGTTGGATTCTGTGTCAGAATGTAAAACACTCAACAACACATATTAGGCCATTTGCGCACGACTCTACACGTGCATGGGCAAGTTTCTTGTTTCTCAGTAAATTCACAAACAATTCGCAATGACCAGACTGTATGCATACTAAATGCATTTTCACTAAGCCTACTTGATTTTGTATATGTATCTTAATTATTTGAGATTCATTAGCCTATTTATTTCACTTTATTTAAGGATGTTTGCAAGCCGTCTCTCAGAAAAGTCTAAACTTGTGAGTACAGGCCAATATTGTGACCTAAAATTGACCGCATTTACCCACGAGTTAAATGTGATCAACCTTTGGGAACAATTCAAAAATTACAATGTCTAGAAACTGTATACAATACCAATAAGTCAATTATGTACGTGTGAAAACATAATGGCGGCTTATCCTGATAGATGGCCATTCTACTCTCCAAACACCGAGATCCACCTTTCTGCTTGAAGAGTTCGCAATGACAGACCACACACATTCACGGATTTACTCATAATGTATGCTAATGTTCTTCTATGCGTCCACAAAGCAGTGAATCATTAGGTAGACAGGCAAAAGAGGCAAGCATACGCGTAAGAGGGATACAACTTCTCAGGATGCAGGAGTATAGTAATCCAATCCTTTTAGAAAGCGGTCCAGTCATCATGTGTTTCGGTGGCTATATTGATGGGGTGTGGATAATCTTGACAGGTTGCCTCATGCAACGTCATGAAACCAGACTAGACAACATAAATACAAATGATTAATTCCAAACTAATAACGCGACAAAGCAAATGTTAATGTAAAGGATAATCTCTACAAAATCCAAATGATTAGTCTACAATATACAATTCAACACAAGAATAATTGTAATAGGGCCTAATGGCAACAATAATGATAACAAAATAATTACAATGATTATTATGTACAATTGCTGTTACCACTAGTAATAGTTGTTATTTACTACAATACGATAATCTAAATTATAATGCATGTAATTATTTGGTAGGCCTATTTTTTCTCCAATTGCGTACAATATTTTGCATGGTTCCAACTTCGGTGCGGTAGGCCTCACTCAACCCAAGACTACAAGTAACCTATTATTTGACTGAGCTGCATAAAGTTTTGTGTCCTAAAATCTGAGATGGAAACATTTACCCTAATTTTAAATAGATTAACTAGGCTTTTTACCCGCTCAATAATAATATTTTTGTTCAAAACGCATCAACTGTAGGCTATAATATGTGCTCTGTTTAGTAATTTGCAACAAACGGAACAAAGGTTGGGCTAAGCCAAACTGCATTGCACTCGTGAACTGAGTCCCGGCCTGAAGTAGCTTTTGCAGCAGGGGAACCGAGAACATTTTTGTGCGTGTCTTTAAAAAGGGGGGAAACAAAGGCGCTCTTCTCAGCTTCTCAAAGTAGAGTAGTGAGGCGTGCCATTCCCAGGGTGACGGGCACAAAAGCGTAGGTCAGAGGGATGAAAAGCAGAATCTAACAGCCACTTTCACACGTCTGCCCTCAACTGCTGCACCTCGGCACAAAAGAAAACAAATGTTGCCTGCCGCAAAAGAATTGCCACGACCCAAAGCAACAAATGATGGCTGAATATCGTTGTCAAAACTGAGTGGGTAGCCTTGGCCGTATGTAAATTGGCCACATATTAATGCAGCAACATGGACTGTCACAAAAGAGAAGTCTATTCAACGTCTACTTTGAAAACAAAATGAAGTGCTGGAAAAGACAATAACAAAGTTGTGTTCTTTAATGTATTGCAACTGCAGTGGGTCTAAGTTACTGAACTTTCCTCCAGTGCACTAAGCTAGCTATGTAGCCTATACGCTGCTCTACCTCGTAAGTTGCAGACTACCTTTTGGGCTTTAGCTGCAATAACTCAGCAACTACATGCATGTACCAATGAACATAATATTGTTACAAATGAAAGAAAAGAAGACTGGGATTGGACTCAAGTTAACCAGGGCATTGGTGTGGTGATGTCACCATAAAGGTGCGTTATGAATCTAGTGATGACTACTGTGATCGCATCAATGTGAAGTGGTTTTGTGAAGGTTAAATCATATTTTTTTTCAGAAGCCATGATGGGAAAATAATGAGTAGGCATAAACAAAATATTGGTGGTGTACTTTTTATCCTTCATGCAAATAACCTATAACCTACCAATAAACATATAATTGGTGTTATTATTATTGTAAATATATTAAAATATATTTTTTTTATTATTGGTAACCTATTGTTATTGTTGTCAGAATAAAATAGCTTACAGTAGTAACCAAGTAGGCCTATTGGTTTCGCTGTTACTGTTGTTTTAGTTGTGTCACACATTTCATTTTACAGTTTTAACGGCATTACGCATGAATCACTGTAAATCCATCATATCTTATTGCCTGTGGCGGGATTCTTTCCTGAGTTGCACAGCAGACCTCTGCAGAGTGGGGCCAATAGGTATGAATATTCAAGGTCTCAATTAATTAGCAGACAGAAGGATGTCATTAAGGCACTCAAAGCCCTTTTAGTGCTAAGTACAGAAAGAGACGGGGGCGAGGGCCCGTCGACATTTTAGATTATAGTAGAGATAACATTAGACCGTTCATTCCTTTTCCTTATTATATCACTCAAGTTGGCCGCAGGTTTTTTATTAATTAAAAAAGAGTCCCCAATCTGATATGAAGAAGACACATTTAGCCCTGCATATAGGGTTGGTCACACTCGATTCATTATTAAATAAAAAAATGTCTTTATATTTTCCTCTTTTTTTTTTTTCTTCTAATTTTCTTAATGAAGCACAGAAGAAACATAATCCGTTTGTTTACTAATGAGAAGATCTAACACACTACATACAAAATAGAATAGTCTGCCTAAATATGAGTGGGCCTATTAAGTAAATAATAAAATGTGATTTGATAAAAATGTGTTTATACATTTTTTTGTAACATTGGACCTAGCCTGTAACCACAAAGATGGAACACACAGAATTCTGGAAGAGTGATTCCGAACCCCGAATTAATATGCATGCAAAATTAATTAGCTGTTTCACGGTGACATCAAAATAAGTAGGTCCTACCTGAGAGAAAAAGACCCTGCGGGCATTTTGAACATATGCTAGAATTACAGTTAATTGAGTGATTACATAAATTAGGTTTCCATCTGACTATACACCAGGTGATACGATATCTCAATTAATGGCGCATGCAAGCACCTATTTATGACGGCAAAGATCAGTCTCTAATTTCAACTGATCCTAAAGCTTTTTCCGGTTCAAACTGATGAGAAACGGTCAAATGAATTATAAACATCCTTCGCCTCGAAATACCTTAGGCAATAATCAGGTCAGATATGCTTTTGTTGAAATTGATTCCCACGTGTTGTCTAGAGGCCTTAGGGCCAGGATATATCGGAGGTCAGGAGGGCTTTGGAAGTGTGCTTTTTGAATGGAAAATGCCTGCCAACATGCATGTGTTCGGTGTGTGTGTGACTATGCATGTGTAATTGTGTGTACTCATAATAATTCACATGGCAATTTATTCTAGGAAAAACAAATCTAAACATTCTTTTTTTGAAAAGTTTTGTTCTGAAGTCCCATATTTCAATAGGATACCAGATATATTCAAATATTATAGCATACCAGAGAAATGCAGACCTACAATGTTCAGTATACACTCAAACATGCAATTACTGTTTACTGCCGACTGGTGGCGACATTTACTGCATGACTTTGAAAGCAGAAAGTGACTTCCATATACCTATATATATATATATTTATATTTTATTATTGTTATAAATAATAGCTTCTTTGTCAAATGGCCAAATACATATTAATCCCTAAGTATAACTGAAACCATCCCAGTCAAACCATTCCATCCAGTCACATTATCCACTTACCTATCCCTAACAGAACCATTGCTAAATGAACAAAAGATACAGTACTTTATATAATGATCCAGTAACACTAAACACCATTTGAAATATGTTCCCCTTAACCAGTCCTTAAGTCCCCCAGTCTCACAACAACCTCTCTGGTGCTCAACCAGCTGTGTATCGTGTTAGCATCTGGCAGCCTCCTGCTAAGTTTGGCCACAGACTTCCTCACAGCTGGCTGCCAGGTGTTTTGAGATGGATAGCATCCACCACACACCCGTTGTGGAGGGGGTTGGGGGCTTGAGTGTGTGTGTTGGTGGGGGGTGCAGGTTTATCTGGGGCTATCAATAAATGTGGGCTCGCACCGCTCAACGGTGAGGGCCTTGCTGCATCCATATGAAGGGAAACAGCTGAAGAGAGCAAGTGGCCTGTAGCTGGGGGCCCCGTGTTTGTGTTGCCAGGCGAGACTGTGACTCACCGACCCCTGTATGGTTTATAATGGATGAGGAGATGTAGCGTGTTCATCCTTATGTGTAGGTGACGAATGGTGTAACTTGGAAGTGATGCTCTTCTAAAATGACAATGACAGTTTTTTTCTCCTTCTGACAGATGCTGGTGAGGGAAATGGTCACTTAAATATTTCCCAGTTTTCCACAGGAAGAAGGTGGCCACCAAAAGTGAAACACCACAAATTGGTTAAAACACAAACAGAAAATGTTATTGTAAAGCATGCAGTCATGCAATATTCAAAATACAATTTAATTCAGAAAAAGAATGAGTCTCTTTGTGATATTTTCCAACTTTTTCATCTTTTTGTGATTAATAAAACATCTCCTGAAACATAAAGGCTCTTGTATGAATGCTCTGGTATTCATAGGACATTGAAAATATTTCATAAAAGATAACGTATCTCTATCATAGTCGCAGTAGAAGTTGTAGCGAGGGGCAGTCCACTTATGGGAAGTGACCGTACAAAAGAGATATATGGACTAAAGAAACAAATAGCTCTATAAGTGCTATATAATGCTACAGTGCGCATTGGGTCTGCCGATGAAAAGGTCACGACCCCAAGACTAAATTACACAAACTATTGTGCATGCTCAAGGGGTCACGAGTGTATGCTTAACCTTTGACCTTCCACATTTCACGATAGAGGGATGAAGATTCCTCTGTGCCATATCTGTTTAGAGTGCCCAAAGGACGAGGGACTAGATTGAGTTAAATGACATAGCCCACAAGATATATGTGCTTTTTGTCAGTGTATTTTTGGAAATATGATACTAAAATAAGCAGCTGGAAACATTGCTGTGGGACAACTATTATGGTCAAGAGCTTTGTGATTGCTAATCAAGAGAAGGAACTTGAACAAACAGAACAATGTTCATTACATCGATATATAGCTGACTGCATCTATTTACCTTCAAGACACAAAAGAATGATACAATATGACTAAAGGCAGACAAAGGAAACCCTCTCCATGTCAAATTATGAATGTACTGAGCTCAACCTCCCCACCTTGTAACCCCTCCCCTCCCCAATGCACACACACACACAAACCTCATCCCCTTCATCTTGTGCATTAAGGTAGGCTTAATATGTTTATAAAGCAGCCACTCCATGCGAGGCGAGCTGACCTGCTACTGTGATTGCAGCTGGAGAGCCTTGTATCTGCGTCTGTCTACAGGACCCTGAGTGGCTTTGCCTTGAGATGGGGGGGTCTCTTTACTCCAGGCCACTGCAGCCTCCCCGCGATCCGACCTGCCACACATATTCAAATACTTGTAATTGAGCATGATTTACATTGTTTTGAATTAACCACACTTCCAATAGGCGAACATACAAGTACACCTCTGTCAGATAAATCAGCTGGGCCCTAATAGGGGAAGAGGCAGGCAGGCAGCGAGCAAGCAGGAACGGGGGAAGGGGGTGTGGGGGGGGGGGGCAGCGAACTCGTGAGGAGGTGACCGTTGTGCCAAGCCTCCTGCTGTCTGATAATAGGCATGACACATTTGGTGGCACTAATTCATTTATTTCATAATAAGACTTTGCTAACCCCGAGCTGGATGTGAGCGCACTGATTGTGGGGCAGACTGAGAGAAAACACCAAGATGTTATTAATCCGTGGCTAATCAGGGGGCAGGGGGATGAAGACGCTCTCCAGTGCTTGCAATTGGCTCTGTGGATGGTTCTGGAATATTTAGATTCCTAATGATGTTGTTGCCCTCTCAGAACAAATATTCTGGTCAAGAAATTCACTTTTGGCTGGTGGAGTCTCATCTCTAAGAGTGCAGACAACCACCTTTAGGATGGATGGATGGATGGAATAAAACTGCTTTAGGATTTTCATGCAAATCTCTTAAAAGAAGGGTTTTTCTTATGTTAGATGATCAATTAGAAACAACAAACAGAAATACAAAGTATTTACAACAAAAATGTATTCCATCTTGCCATTGCCCCTCAATAAGGAGAGTCTTTGCAGGTCCACAGTCAGTATACAAGAGAAATGGAATTGAAAACAAACACTCCTGTCTCTGTTGTATGATATTCAGTGTGGAGCAGCATAACACAATGTCTCAATCGGGCTGAAGTAGCCTGTTGACTTTTATCTTTTGTTATAACACTGGAGTGGTATACATAAGGGAACATGTTTGTTTCTGGGCCTCGGTGTGTGTTTCTCTAGATTGAGTGTGTGTGTGTGTGTTTTCTTATATTGCGCTCAGCTTCCCTTCTTAATGCTCCGTGAGTGGACCTCAAGTGTGAAGGTTGATGATGAGCGTGCTTTATGCCATACTGGCAGCACTCTAACTCCCCCCACCTCCACTACATCTGAAGACCCCTCTCCTACTGGCCCCCACCAAGATGCTAATAACGCTTCGGTTAAAATAAAGCTGTTGACTGGACCCTCATTGAGGCAGCACTAATGCGCGCCCACGCAGATAGAGCCTATATCATTAAAGGGAACCCACTGCATTTGCCTGTGTGCTCAGACCCATGCAAACATCTTACAGACGCCAAATACTTTTAATAATGCTACATAACATCAATCATCAATGCAAGTAGGTAGAGTAGAGTCAAATATTCTTGTTTTACTTTTTGAAAGGAGTATTTAATTTATTGAAATGTGTTTGTCTTGAAGTCACATAGACATTTGGGATGGGGTTTGACCTTTGCCTTAAATGTGACTTTGAAATGCTTGACGGTAAGCCTTTAGGAGGCCTGAGATGTACTGTGACATGGATTTTAGAGTGAAAGATACTGATATGGTATTTTGATGTAGACCTTTCTTAATCACATAGTTGTTTCAGTTATCAGTTGTCAGATGATCCTTCAGCTAACTGCTGTGCCTTTGGATTCTCCAAACAATGGATCCTACAATGGAAATAGCTCATGGCATACAAATTCCAAATGGCAAAAACCAGTTGGTTCAACTGGTTCAAATGTCTTTCTAAGGCGATACCAGAGCCCCTTCCACATACACACAAATACACACACAAAACATTCACACTTGAACAGTTCTACAGATTGATGCAATAAAATCAATTAAACTGGCTATTAACCAAATGAAGGCTGATTAGAAAATTAGTGGAGCTGCTTTTGGAGGACTGGAAATGTGCTAATTACTAAAGAGATTACTTCAATGTGAAGAGCCCTAAATGTGGTTTAAATTGAAGCGTCAGTGCATGTTGAAGTGGGTCTCATTTCTTGTTTTACAGGTGCTGGGTTAACACTGAGATCAACAGTCTGCATTACCCAAAAGGAAACCTTGGAAAGGACATCAGCTTTATCAATGGAAAACTATTTATGAACAACAAGACAACAAGGTCAAACAGGGCATGAAGCTATACTTTATAAAGTAACTTTTGGTTATACACCAAGAACAGTGAAGACTCGATTTCCACTTATGTGATTTTAGACAGAATATCCACTTATAAGTTTTTGCAAATGAGTTCAAATGTTTGAACAATGCTGTTATAGACATTATACCACAGATTTGTTCATGTTAGAGGTGCTACCCAAATTTAAGTATACCAAAACCAAGACATAGTTCACTTCTACATACATGACATCATACAATGTACTAGTTTATTGTTAAAAATGTCAACCAAACTTTCTTGTCTAAACTGTACAGTGAAATTGATAAGATGTCATGAGCTTCTATATCATAATATAATAGAAATCTCTGTAATATAATACGCATGTAAGGCTTTCAGATATTTCTCAGCGTTCTGCAAAGAAAGCTGTTATTTTTGAATGCCTCACTATAAATTCATGAACTGCTCCCCATTTGAGGAAGCTGTGCTTGTTATCCGATTTGCTTCATAAATGCGGGCAGTCGAGTGAATATCCATGGCTTGTTGTCACTTGGGATAACACTTGATACATCCCATTTTCGCAGGCCTAATTATTCCATTTGTGGACCTGAATGCCATTTAGATGCAAGGTAATTCAGCATGGTAACTCAATTAAATTTCTACTGACTGGGATTTATGAAACATCAATAGGCTCTCAGTGAGACCAATGGGAACACTAGTTATTTATCCCCAACTCCTTTTGATATTGCATTTCTGCAGCTCAATTAAATATGCCCGCAATAAGAATGTTTCCCAAGTCTGTAATGAGAAAGGACAAGATTTTCCCCTTCTCTGCAAATTGTGGATTTCAAAACCTATGAATTAGCGGGAGCTTGGCAGTCATTACCTCTGAAATTAACGTTTAAAAATGGTTGAAGATATCCCCTTTGATGGAACCTCTGAGTATCCCATGGCCTGTTGCCACGGTTTCCATATTGCACGCTACATTATGGTCTGTGAAGGCTACCGTAAATCCCTCATTCTGATTGTAACTTTTTAAAATAATCTGAAACAGTTGACGCACATACGAACAGGTTAACCTTAAATTTTGGACCAACATGCTTTTAATATGACAATAATGTAGATTTATGTAAATCCCAGTGTGTACGAGATGTAATGAGAACCAATGACAAGAGAAAACTAACTTTGTCCTTTAACGTAAAAGAAAGTTGGAGGACATATTGGCATTACATTTGGTTAATGAGATTTGCCATTTGCGAGAGTAAACACACAGTCACATGGGTCTAATTTTTTCAGAAGTCCCATAATTGAGTCCAAGGACCTGCCTGAAATGTAAAAAATGTTGTAAAGTAACATGACCCGGTACTAATGGCCTAAAAGCCTGTCAAGGAGCAGCTGTGAATAAAGTTACAGCTTCAGACGACCTGTGGCCTCTGTTTTATAGTAATGGACTTAATAAGAATTCACTTTGATGCATGAAATACTGGGAATTAATTGTAATATTCATCTGAATGTCATGACACGGTAATGTTTGGCACTCTGCTTTTAAGTGATAAAGTGCATTTACACTGAGAATGCTAATATTGTGCTTATGGCAACAAATTTCAACCATCTAGAGTCAGTACACTTATAAGCATCACCATTGGATAGTAGATCTTTTGGGCTGATATGAGCTGTATAATTAATGAATAGAAATGCAGGTGAAAATAAAAAAAGCCAGTTATTTGTCAACTGCTAAAGGATGAAGTAGGCAGCAACTCTAAGATAGGTTAAACAATGTGATCTTTTGGATCCATCATGGTTGAATATTGATGTTTCAAGGTTTAAATGTTTTTACCCATCAAAATAGCAAAAGTATACTTCAAAACAGTTTTCAAACTGGTTTTTACAGTAATGGTTTAAAGGCTTCTAATCTGTCAGGCTAGCAGGAACATCTCAAATTATCTCTCTGACTACACAACAGTGAATAACTGCAGGTTCAGCTTAACCACCCTCAGACGTCCCTATGGAAAAGAGACCAATTAAAGTTTTTTTTTTGTTTTAGAGGTCACTGTGATTTATGACAGACCAAAGTCTGTGTGGTGCTGCTCAAGTCAGAGTACTAACAGATATAAAAGCATTTGCCATCGTGGCTCGATTGGCAAAATGGCAGACAGTTATGAAAGCCTGCCTCATGCAATAGTATGAATATTTAATTAATAATTAGTCGTGTAATTTCTCCTCAGGAATTATTATCCCTCAAACTGGTTTGTGAATTTAATTATTAGCAGCCTTTTTGTTTCCATGTCGCCCTCATTACTGTCAGAATTGATGTAACATAAACTTCATTAAAAATTAAAGCGAGAGTCTTAATTACGAGGCTACCCTGACTGAAGTTAGAATTAGCCAACTCAGTGATGTGCAAATGAGAGCATTATTTAAGAAACATGCTGGAAGTAGTTATGCTAATTTGGAGGGTTCACAGTGGTAGACCTTTTCACTTGCAGTTGCATATTCATTAAATGCACTATGCAAATTTAATGTAGCAGTCTTAGTTATGCCTTGTTAATTTATTCAGATTTATTGAGTAAGACTTGTAAAAAGTACCAATTTAATTAGCCCATCTCCTTGGATGGTAGGTGGCGATCGCTGAGGTTTGGAAAGTGGGCTGGGTTAGATGCAGCAAAAGGGCTATCAAATAATATCATGCTTTACAATTCACAGGGCTTTAAGGGGATATTCAATGTGCTTATGGAATATTCAAAGAGAAATCACTTAAATTGTACACCCTTTTCCCAAAAGGAACATATAAATGGAAAGGGAAAATAAGACATCTCTCCATTGAGTTAGGGTTAGTAGAAGGTTTAAGCAGTTGCTGAGTCCACAGTCTAATGTTTGAAATTATGCTATTGAGGCCATCAACTTGTTACCAGGCGGATTTATGGTCAAACCAAATGGCTTTGGAAGATATTTATTCACAGGCAGTTCCCTAGCTGCAGTCTCAGTTGGAGCTCCGATCAGTTGGAGGAGCACTTTAGCTCTGGTGAACCATAGCCTATCTATGAAAGGGCACACTGGTGGGTCTAGTTAAACCTAGATATACAGAACACAAGACACCTCGAGACAATATTAGGATTACAGTGGTTTCTATATTCCAGTGACTGTGTACCCAAGTAGCCCAACTATCTTGTGGTTGATATCATGAATGTCTGCTAATTACCCTAAGATTTGAAAAAGAAACAACATTTGAGGTCAGATAAGGTTGACAACTTGATGCAAAATATTTCTAAAAACACCTGATTATTTATGTATATTTTGAATTGTGTCTCTAAACACTTCATTCAAATAAGGTCTAAATCTAGAGACCATGTCCCATTTGCTCCATCTGTGCCTACCCTTTCATGTAAATGAGCACGCAGGTCTCAAGGGATTGCTCTCAGACTGTGATGAGCTACCACCAAAATATATACAATCTCAGTGGCCCCAGGCAGTGCACTTGACTGTGTCTGGTCTAGTTTTCCGTGTGGTGGGGACTGGACCCAGTACTCCAGGACCTGCCAAAGCCAGATTATATTAGTTGTCTTCTCCCCAACAAAAAACATCCATAGTGTCACTGACGACAATATAGTACACTAACAGGCCCACACAAAGCTGGACTATCTTTTTTCACTGACTACAAAATACTTACTTTAACTTGGCTGGATTCAAAGTGTTCATCTGTTCCACCTGAGGGAGTTTAAATACACATACCCCAATGTATTGCATATAGATTGCAGGGGAAAATATGCAAAAAGGAATATTTGTAGAAATTATTTGATTCTTTTAAATCTTAAGGCATGTTTACATTAAAGTAACTTGTTTATTAGTTTGTAATTAGCGCAAAAAATCATCAAAAGCACTGATAAGATACGCACTTGTGTTAGAGCCTCCAGTTGTGTGTAGTACACATGCTTGTAGCTATTATGTAAATGCAGCTTCAGTGTAAACACACAAACAAACATTTGTAGATGCTTTTCTGTAAACACATTAATATCATTCTATTATTTAATTAGAATGACAAAAAAACAGCACTTCAGCACTGGATGATAAGAAAATAGGATTTTCTGCTCAAGGTATGAAGAAGCATTGCAATCACAAAGTGTGGTTTACTGTCTTGGTATATACTTAGATCTTGTAGATTTATTTTATGTCTTCAATATTTCTTAAAATGATCCTCAACTTATCTAAAATGTTGTCAATAAGAATGTTACTAATACCACAACATTGAACACAGTTTACTGTTGTTGTTGTTGTAGTGTACAGGTATCTGCCATTCTCCCAGTCTAGCAGTTTGTCATGTGCCTGTTTGTTCCTAGAAAACTAAGCTGAAGGTTTCAGTCCAGATAATGTAACTGGAGCTGTCCACTTGGAGACAACTTGGGGTCATAAATGAAACTCAGTCCATTCTTCAAAATAAGACTGATGGTGAAGGTTGGGCATTTTAACATAATTCTTAAAGTTAGAAAGTTTCAGAATCAGTAGGCTTGCTGGACATTCTGTCCACTGAAACATGCAGAATCCTAAATTTCAAGACACACACATGGCAAGACAAGACACCCATAGTTAATTTCCGACAGACATGTTCACTGTCAGGCCTTTCCCTTGGTATAATTACCCCTCTACCATGAATGATGTTGCTGGGCATCGGTGTGCTCCTCTGATGAAGAGGAGATTAGTTTAATCAAGTTCATCAGTTGGACTGAGCCATCACATCCCATCACCTCCCCTCTCTCGCCACCCCGCTCGCTCCCCGCCTGCCATATTAGCAGAGTGAATTTATGACATCATTAGCTTTGAGCATTAGCTCTGTTGGGACAGAGTATAACTTCTCATTCTGTTCATCTAGTGCCCTTTATGGTGACCGTTTAACCCTTATGCACAAACAGTTGGAGACACTATAACATCCATCCGTATTTTGTGGGAATATTCCATTGTTACTGGTTGAGGTGGTATATAAAAAAAGTGAAAACAATTGTTATATAACCTGTTGTAAAATGTTTTGGCAATTTTCAGTTTGAAATTAGTCCGGCAGACATTCGACACTGCAGCCAATTTTGTATTAGCTACAATTAAAATCTACCACCACACTAACACTGTTGTTTCTTTATAAGGGAGTCTACAAATAATTGTTTCTGTCTGGCTTGAGTCATGTCTGGTGCCTGAGGTTTCCTGAGGCTTATCTCATTAAAATGAAGGGATCAACATCGGACAATAAAACATTTAAGAGGTGGCTTTAGTTAATTGTTCTCAAACAGTGTCTGTCAAACTGTGAGATTTACACAGCAGTATATCATGCAGTCAATCACTCGTGAATGTCTCTGATAAACTAACAATAACTGACTAGTAGTAAACAAATATGATTATATAGTAGCTCATCAGTTCACAAAATATAGCACGTTATTGTTTTGCGTAAACCAAGAAATGCATTATTTCTGTCAATGTTACAATGTTAAAAACAGTGTGAAGTAATAAAAAATAAAAAAAACTACAAAAGCAAACAGCATCAACACTAACAAAACACCACAGGCACCCTTATAAACCATTATTAAACAGCTAGTGGACTGTTCCAAGGCACAAAATTGCAATTAATTGATTTAGACTATCAGCTTTTTGTTTGGTTCCCAAGAAGATAAATTATCATTAACTCAGAAGGAAGTTATCTGCAAGATGTTAGGTCCTTTCCTATAATAAAACATACAGGCAAATCAAAGTCAAGTTAAAGTCAATGTGCTTTATTTAACACATGCACCAGATAGCATTTATGTATATTTAAAAATAATTTAGCTAATCGCAGCGCAAGGAATTTAGGCGTATTCATCTCCATGTTAATCTGTAATCTTTCAAAAACACAAAGAAACACAATATATATCCATATTGTATTTAAAATAAAAAATATTAAAACATACTGTATACTGATGATCATAAGACTACAGTTGTTTATTGTATGTTCAGCAACCCAGTTGTCGTGACTTAATTTCCCATAGAACCAGTTTTGACTTTCACACCGTCAACATTCTTGATTCCTCTCTTGGCAGAAAAAAAAGAGACATCATTTCATTACTGCGCAGCTCAGGAGCCATTTATCAAAGAGGACACATGATTAATTAAGCTTGCAGTTGGAATTAGCCTCGCTTTCCTCTCATGAAGGTGTGACGATGGCCCGTGGGAGAAGGTGTTTTAGACACCTGAGAGCTACTGCATGTGTCTGATGGCAGATCAATCAATGCTTGGCTTTCAATGAACCAGGTATTAGACTCATAGAAACGGAAAATTCAGAATGTGATAAATCTGTTCTGATGAAGAGAGGATGTGTTGGTCTCACTATACAATATAATATTGCTTCGGGGATTTGAACTGCAGATCTGTGCATATGGGGAAGCATTTCATACAGACGCACAGTATTCTGTGCTAAGATTTATGGGTGAATACAAACTGAGATGGGCAACTGATGTCTTCATCCATTTGTATTTTCTCTAACTCTTGTGACACAGTTTTACAGGTAAGCATTTCTCATAGATCTTGATTCAATGTCACTCGACTATGATGCATCTCTGATGCAGCTTTATGTTGGTGCTCTCCAGCTCTTGTCTATGAAACCAAGGTCTGTTTGTGCAAACTTACTTGGTGAATAAAGCTGATTCTGATGCTGATTCCGATTCTGATTCTGATATGAGCCAAACAAAGTCTCAGAATCCCCTGCTCCCAAGCATATCACAAAATATTATTATGAAGCATGTTTGAAAAATATTTCCCTTTTTGTATGTCATTCTTTATAAATGATCTAGCCATAAATACAACATATTTATTTTATCTGAGTAAATAAAATAAATAACTCTTCTGAGTGTCTCGTCCTGCTGTCGCCCAGGCCTTGATGCATAGCTATGATTAATGTTATGGGCTATGCTGCTCCAGGGTAGGATTGTCTGGCTCTGGAGACCACCATGGCCTCAAAGTCAGAATAAGAAGAACAAGAGAATAAGAGGAAGAAGCGAGACAAAAGAGAGATTTTAAGAGATAGACTGGAAGAGGTAGAGCGAAAGAGAGACGGAACTAGAGAGTGAGGGAAAGAGAGAAAAGCATAAAGAGATTTATAGAGAAAGAGAGACAGAGAGAGAAACGGGACAAAATAAAAGGATGAAAACAACAGGAGTATGGTGGTACGGGGCTCAAGGAGAGTCCTGTGTATCAGAGACATTAAGAACCTAATGTGCTATTATTCTCCATCACCCCTCCTAAGCTGTGAACATCTGTCCTCTGGGCCTGATGGGTAATAGACCTGGGCTTTAGGAACTGTCTGGAAAAGATGACACAGGGTCTACAAGGGCCCTCGACACCCCACCAACTTAATGCTGGGTGCGTTTCTGGCTCTTTGGACAAAATTGACACTGTCTAGAGAGAGCAAAGCAATCACCAGAAACAGTATTATGAAGCATTTATGTTTGAGCTGGGCTTCAAGACAGCAAATCTTGACCTTTAGGAAGCATGTTATTCCATTTCTTTGTCACCGATTTTAAAACTCTCTGTAGGAGCAATGTGCCAACCTGTGTGGATTTCCTCTGGGCAATGTGTGGGTTTAATTCACAACAGCAATCTGTTCCTCTTAATGTCACAGTAGACTTACAAGCTAAAAAAAAAGGGGAAGAAAATATCTAAGAGAAATATCGATGGGTTGGGATTTGGCTTGCCGCCCATGTCTGACACATGTTGATATATCTGTTGACAGCCGCGTTTCCAGAGAGTAAATAGAGTGGACCTTAACTGGCACGTCGAAGGGTTTAACTGGCCAGTATTACTTTAGGTGACAGCAGACATCAACAATGTCCTAGGTGACTGGAATCCCTAAGAGATTTAGGTGAAGAATGATACAATGGCTCCAACAGCAGTGTACCCGATTTAAGCTTCCAACTTTCACATCTCTTTCACACATCTCGTCAGCTATCTATCTATCTATCTGTCTATATATCTTGTAATTGAAGCTGATGGGGAAGATACTGTTGGAACATTTACCCACAATGCTATTGTTCAACTTACTCTCAAAAAAGCGATTTTTGACTAACATTTACATGCTCCCATAAATGTACAGGTTACACTGAAATGATAGACTTGTTCTTCCTCCAAGTCATACAACAGAACATTAACTGATGCACTTTGATCCAATCCCAAGGACAGCCTTTGAGGACGCCCCATATCACAGAGACAGACCTGCAGCTTTCCTTTGTACTGCCACAGCCACTTCTGTTGAACAGACTGAATGCTTCATCAGGCTCTACCCTGCCTGTAGAACAAGATGATCACACAGGAGATCTAGGAAATCTGATTAGGCTGAATTATATGTTCCTAAATCAGATTATTATCATGATAAAGCCAGAGGACATTAATGCTACAAAAATTAAGTACATTTTCTCCCCTGAATATAATAATCACAAAGGCTATTTTTTAATAAGTCACTTAGATTTTGATCTAACATCTTCTAGATCAAAAGACCAGTTGAAGAGTGTTTATGGTTGACCTTAATCTGATAGGTTTGACTGAAGTGTTAAGGACTGAATAGTATGTTGTTTCCTATTTAAATTGTATTACTGTAAGAAAGAAAAGGAATAGGCTGTAATTGGGTACACAACATGTTTTGTGTGTATGCATTAATTTACAGTAAGGCACACATAATTGAAACTGTGTTACAATCTCGTAACTTTCTTAACTGAATGCTTTAATTAACCAAAATGTGCATTTCAACTATTAACTCTGATCTGTTTAAAACTCAGTTAAGACTGTCAGATTTATGTTCCTCAAAGCTATAATGGAATTAAAATCCTTTTCAAACACTCTTCTCACATAATTCCATCTTGGAAAACAGAACCAACTGAAGAAATACTGTGTGTATTGTCATTGTGTGTTGACAAGCTTAACAAGTACACCAAATAGTAATTATAATTAAGATATTGAATCGGATCACACATCCAGAAGCTCACAGAAGATAATAGTCATCTGGAAACAATGATAATATCTGTCAACATAAAAAGCCAGGACACCCAACCAAACTGCACCTTTTTTCTCTGACTGATTACAACCAAACACAAAGTGACCAGATGGCTCATATCTGTCTTAGTGGTACCCCCACCCACCCACACACCCAACCAACCCCACCCACTCCCCCACCCAACCAACCCACTCCCCCTAAATTACCGCCAGCAATTAAAAGTTTCAAACTGTTGTTATTTTTTTCCTTCTCTCTCCCACAGATTGAGATCAACAGAGAGGGTCAAATAACTGCAAGGGAAAAGAGAGAACAGTTGTTTGACAGTGTATGGCTAGCCTTGGCAGTTAATGGTGGAGATGACCAGAGACGTACCTTTAGGAGGCTCTGTAATCACCCTGAACCTAAATGAGTAATTAGCGGCAATAATCACCACGCTAAAGATGAATATGCATACAGCTACCACTGTGTATGCCGTCAAGGATAGCAGGTGTTGAGTGTGCCTGGAAGGCACAGAGATTAAAGATGGTTTCATCATCCTTCTTGCCTAGGGCAGAAATGTCTGGTGTTTTATCTTGTCATGCACCGCCTGGTCTAAGTAGACAGAAGGCAGACACAGTTTCCTCATGTGTAACACTTTTAGAGCCCACCCTATTGACAGAGAGTAAATGTTGTTTAATCTAGGTGAATGACCTGTCCTTGAGAACTCTGTACTATTAGTGTCCATATAACCTCCAGTAACTGCTTGCACCCCTGAGAGGCACACACACACACACACACACACAAACACACACACACACACACACTGTGACACACAAACACACACGCACACACAGTCAACACACAGTCATCATATACTGCATACAAACAGAAACACAAATAGCACACATGTAGAGTCTCGAGCTCTCCGCCCCCTGAAACCCTATGCAGAGACACTGAAAGAGCAGTGTTCGGCGTCCTGACACACTGTGTGTGTCCCTGTGTTAGCAACAGGTTGTGTTTAATGAGGGAGAGTTATTTAGGCAGCCCCTCTGCAGCTCTGGCAGCCCTACTGTTTGCCTTAAGAGGGCCATGGATCATTCTGGCCCTAAACAAAGCATGCTTCGGGGAGGAGGAGGAGAATCAGAGCCTATTCAAACAGGGGTTCACTTCATGGAGCAGAGCCTAGTGTGGTAGAGGGAGAGGGAGAGAGAGAGAGAAGGGGGTAGGTAGAAGGAGAAGTAAAGAAGGAGAGACAGAAGGGGGGAAACGTAGAGATAGAGAGTGGGGTAAAAGGAGAGGTAAAGGGAAAAGGTTGATGAGAGATGATGTTAGTGAGCTACGATCAGCATTGGCTATTACAAGTACCAAATTCGAATCTGCTTGAAAGCCTACATTAAATAGTTTCCTAAGTAAGCTCAGTGTGCTGGCCAGTGGATAACTTTAAGGCCAGCTAAGTTATGATCTACATGTCAGCTCGGCTCTCACCTTAGGGTAACATAACTTTTAATCAAAGACCCTGAACTGTAACTCTGAGCCATAATCTCTCAATTTAAACCATAGATTGAATAGATAGCTTTTATTGAAGCAGAGCTGGTAGCAGAGCCAAGCCCGATGGTGGAGGAGGCTGGTAGCAGAGCCAAGCCCGATGGTGGACGAGGCTGGTAGCAGAGCCAAGCCGATGGTGGAGGAGGCTGGTAGCAGAGCCGAGCCTGGAGCGGTTGGTGGAGGCCGGTAGCAGAGCCGGGCCTGGGGTCAGGGCATGGACTCGGGGTGTGGTGGAGAGTCCTAATGGGTCACGGCCGAGCAGCAGCTCAAGCAGATCTCCTGGGAAGCCTGGATAGATGACAGGGAGACGCAGAGAAGAAAGGGAAGGGTGGGAGGGTGACAACAACATGCTAGCACAGGGACCAGAGGAATGGAAGATACTTTATACAGAACTCTTAATTGACCAAGGGGAGTTTGGTCGAGTTCTTCCGTGCTTTACTGGGCTGATGTGTATTAGTTTGATTGGAGAAGGAGGAGTCTTGGTGTGCCACCTTCCTCCCGAACTTTAGTTAACCCTTTCAGGCCTAACTCCATTTGCTAGGGTAGAATCTGGACATCCTCAGGGGGCTCGTTCTAAAAAGGAGTTACTTTAAGACTCATTGGATTGAGTCAGGTGCAAGGGGAGAAATACACAAGAAAGTATGGGTTTATTATTCAAAGCAAATACTGTTATTTGTATCTTTAAGAGAATAACAATTGTGGAAATTAGTAATTACTCGTAGTATGGTAATAGAGGTAAAAAACAGTCCTGTCTTACTAATTTATTTTACATATCTTTACATTGTGTTGTGTACACAATATCTTACAACAAGATTCTAAACTTAAAATTGTTTCTATCATTGTTTCCAATGGGCTTATATATATATATATATATATATATATATATATATATATATATATATATATATATATATATATAAAATGTATATATACAACAATATGCTTTCCATGTTCATCAGCATGTTTATTTATTTGTAAAAATACGAGTAAAACCTACATCATAATTAGGAGTATTCACTTGGATACTTGCGAATAGGGAACAGTTGGCCTAGTTCAAACCTACAAAGTGGCATTGAGAGACCCTGTATTGATATGTTTCTCCAGTGTAAAGCAAAATAAGTGCAAGTCCATGCAGAATCAAGATGAATGCAGAGTAGGAAAGACAGCAGTTGATTAAGGAATGAGAGACCACACTCTGTCTTGTATTGCATCCTGTCTTATGATATCTTATCATTAGTTTTCTTGACAATGATGTAGCTGCTGATACTCTCCCTCGTCGCCTGGCTCTATGTTTAAAAGTAACCTTCTTTTAATAATTATGGCCATTTGTCACTTTTTGACTGTCAAAGACCAGGGCTGAAAACAAAATGGGATACGTCCAAGAATGGCCTAGGTATCTGGAGAGCAGGCAGGCAAGTATGCAGAGATGTGGATGGATCAGGTCCCAGATGGATCCAGCCATTCATGTGGTCTTGGAAGGTTACCGAGACAATCCGCCACGATTACCACCTCTAATGTGTTCGGGGGCTGTGGGACCAAAATACAGCTGTAGCAACTTGGCCCTGTGGTTGTTAAATAAGATGGGGGAGTGGGGGAGTGGGCAGGCCATGGGAGCATGGGGGTATCGGCCCTCTGCTCTTTCACACTGGCAGACATCAACTCAAGCATAAAGTCGCCATTCATCTTACGATACCCCGTTTTAGCAAAGTACAAGGCTATAGGTTTTCAGGTGACTCTTGGATTCTTTCCTTCCACGGTGACAAGTGACGTATTTTACAGATTAAATGCAGACTTATTTTTTCAACTGTGATAATAAAGCCCCTATTATGCGCTGATAGAACAGGGGCTTAGCCACCTGTGATTTCCTTTGGCATAGCTCCACTGACAGCAGTTTGGGGAAAGGAATAGACCTACAACTGAGCCAAAGTAGCAGCAGCCTAAACAGACAGCATGATTTATTGTCAAGAGCATATGTTAAGTGCAACATGTTCACCTCAGATCAGTAAATAATTAATCGCTAAACAGTTAAGTGAGTTTAATTTGGTGGTATAGCCTAGGTTATGCAGTGTTTAGCGTTTTGGCCCGATTAACATTCATGAGTTGAGATCTTTCAGAAGGAGTACAACAAATTCTCCCAAGGCCTCCATTTTTGGAGTCTGAATTTGTTAAACACAAACACAGTCGACACACCTTTTACACAAATTATTTTAACAATTGAGCCCTGAAGTGTTAACCTACCAAAATACACTGGTCAAGCCTGAAACATCTTTGAGACAACTTTGAAATTGAATTTACAGTAACAATCTTCCTTTCAAATATTAAAGTCTCCATACTTCTAGACAGCAGCAGAATCAACAAACCCCAATTACACAAGTTATAGGCTTTTTAGCTTTTTTCTACATGAGAATTAGCAGGCTTTTTCAAATAAAGATATTCCTATGTCTGTTGGACCATGATGCAATGAGTAATGAATGATGTAGCCTACGCTACGTCCCCAGTCGACTGTCGTGACAAGGTTAATCATTTAGGCTTACGTGACAGCCCTTTGAAAGGGCAGTCATTTTTCTACTGCTACGAGACAGTTTCTGCTCCTGATAGGCCACAGCTGATCAACGGGGTGCCTTTCTTAGTGTAGCTCTGAAATAGTGAGATGAAATATGTTTGTCTTTCTATGCAATTAGTTTACAGCTGAGCCTGTAGAAGATAAACTGATGTTATGAATTTTTCATCTGAGTATGCTGTTTATTGTTCACATCTGAGACTGACACGGTCATAGTAAAAAACAACAACAACAAAAAACACTTCTGGCCAATTAATCCAGTAAGCCTACCTTGGCATCAAGCTGCTGTTTACAGTTGGCTATACCTGTACTACATTACACTTAGTACTGACAACATGTATAGTACTATTGTAAGTAAGAAGGCATGAATCATTGAGTTTGTTTATTTACTTTTAACTTGGTCCTTTGCTCACAACAATCTGAAATACACAATAATATTACTTTTTTTTTAAAGTTCCAATAGTATTATTTGTGAATCATTAAAAATATTTTCAAGATTACACTTTGTTCTGAAATCTCAGAAAAATAAGAAACAAAGAGTAGCCTAAAAATACACAAATCATAATCTAAGTGATATATTTATTTTAGCTAGTTTTGTTTTTTATTTGTTGAGTTTCAATAAATAGCCTAAATTGCTTCATGAAAAAAAAGGTGCATTGTCATTACCCAATCACTGTTTCCAGTTAAGGCAGGAAAGATACCAGATATGGTAGCCTCTACTGAGGTGGTAAGAGCATGTGCTGCCATCTAGCTGACAATTCAGTTGTTTAGTTTAACAGTAAACCACAAACACACATTATTTACAGAAAACAAAACAAAAATTGTTTTAAGTCACTGTATAATACTTGTGTAATACTTTAATAATGACTGGAATAAACTACTTCAATTCATTTTAAACATTTCCTTATTATTGTCATTAATTTATGTGGTGCGAAATACAATCCTCAACTTAATTTTGTCTATTGCTGATGAGCAAATTTATATAATGAATAATGAATCGGTCAATTCAATACAGACAATTCAATTCTGATTCACTGGTGTTTTTGTAAAGCCACACACTTTGTCATTTTCAATAATCTGATAAACAATATAATGGGCTATTAAAGCCTTCTTTATTAATAAGGAAGACAGATTGACACCGGGGAACAGAATTACGTTACTACTTAATTAGGCATATCCAGAGACTGGCCGTGAAATCTGTATTGCGTCTAATCAGCTGCAAACAACAGGACACACTCATGAAATTGTTAACAGCCCGAGAGCTGTGATATGAAACAATCAAACATAAATGTTTGTGTATAACTATAAAGTGAAAGAAAAGGTTTCTTAGCTATGAGAGTTGCTTGGGATTATTGTATACAATATCCAATGCTCCAGTGTACCCAAACCTTAACCCAACAACAAAAAAAGTTACGTAAAAATTATTTCACATCGTCAAATAGAATGCATAATGCATGTGTATATCCTGTATGTCATTTTGATTGTGTGTGTACGAAATAGATAAAACAGCATGGTGTCCGAGGTGTGTGTGTGTGTGTATGTGTGTACAGTAGAGCTGCTGGCTGGAAACATGACTCCCGGGTCATTAGGAAGTAGCGCATGTGGCCCTTCAGAGAGAAAAATGGAGCCATAATGAGTGTCTCAATGTCTGTGCCAGAGGGTTGACGTTTGGTCAATACTCTATTGGCATCCCGGTTAAGATGAGAAATGAGCTGATTATTGTGTTGTTGCCAGTTAGTAAATGGATTGTTTGCTATGCTGTCCACAATCAATCAGTAACCAGTACAAACACAGGCTGGGCCTGTCTACTGTAATTCCTCTCTGAAGACTGCGTAGTTTTGTCTGATTAATCTTTCTGATGCTCTTAGTAAATGCTGTACTGTGTTTGCCAGTTTTTCAGGGAGGGCACGTTGATCAAGCAAATATAAATGTTCTCTACAATGTGAGAGACTAAATGAAAAATGAATGACGAGGACTATTACAATTGTATTGCTTTTATAAAGTGTACACTGTCAGTAATTCAAATGTGGATAGTAAGTAGAAGTAAACAGTTACAATAGAAACCTATGTACAGTGTATGCATAGCCATATGCCATCCATATGTTATGTGGACTGCAGTATGCTTGTATAGTCTATTTTATCTTTGCTGCATACACATTTACTTTGTTATTATTATACATATGGGGCAAACAAAGGAAAATTACTTCAAGTACATGACAAGCATCCAGGTTCAACTTTAGTTAGCCCTCTGTGACTGTGCAATGAAGCCTGAACATTGCAAGAATGGGAGGAGACAACGGTCTTGTTGCTGGCAAAAGCTCCCTTGCATTTTTCAGGGGTTAATCTTTCCTGCTTTCTCAGACATACAGAGTCGAAGTATATTAATGACACTCTTGATCCACGATTGCACTGAGCTATTGGCAGAGTGAAAAATGACAGGAGGCAATGCAGATATGTTAAATAAAGACAGAGTGCCTGACATGTCAATGCTGATGACATCCCCCCCACAGCCAAAGTTCAGCGAAAGCACTCTCTCAACATGACATGTATTATCGAGGCAGTGGTACATCATTATGTTTTGACGAGCCATGATATTTGCTCACTTGCTGTTTGAATAAACATCAAGATGTACTATAATTTGAAAATGTATCAAATAAAAGAGTGAAAAATTGTATAAATTAGATGAGCAAAATACACCAGCTGACTGTCATTCAATATAGTTTGTAGACCAATTGAGAAGACATTGAATTCAAGTAAGATCACATTGGCCTACTGTAAATTCAGTTTTGGGGCGTATGGTTGGACAGATTTACTGGTAAGCCAATTAAGTATTCAACTTAAAAAATAGCTTTAATGATCCAGACAGTCCATCAATAGATATTGTTCTGTGTCATCTATCAATATACAATATACAGTATACCCACAATATATAGTATTTGCCATATTAAAAAATAATATCACATTGTTAATCACTAGCCATTAATTCTATACTTTGACCTGAGACTCAATGGGTTTTCCTCCCTATTCAAATTACTTATTGTAATGTATCACTTTAGGACAAAGGACCTAGTCCCTAATCTGACTCTGCACTAATTACATCCCTATACAAACGTGCTTGTCTTATTTGGCTACGATTCAAACTCAGAGGCAGTGAAAGGAAGTAGTAACAAGGGATTTCATTAGTTTTTCCACCACTTAACTCTGAACTCATAGGAAAGGTAAGTATTAAAGCAAGGTCTGCTGGGTTAACATGATGAATGTGTTAAATTACATTCATAAAATACGCTCGACCGAGGTTGACCACATTGTCTGTCATTTGGGAACCTTTGTTGTGTCTAGAAAAACATTTGGTTATGACCAAGATATATTACAAATAAATCATGTATCACTGGCTTGTTAGATTAGCATTTCAACATTTGGTTTCCATCTTTTGATTAATCATTTTAACATTGAAAAGTGGATGATACAACCTGGATTGGTTTTTGCAAGGAAGTTAAGTTACTTTAGATATCTAAACATCCAACCATAACTTATAAATTGACTATGAATTTGTGGTTGAACACACACATGTATATATAAGCATATATATACAGTATATAGTTACTAAAGGCTTATGTAAATGCAAACATTTTGCAATAGGATATCCTCTATAGCTTTGGATAAATATACGTTTTAAGGAATTAATCAAACATACATCCTGATCTGTCAGTTTGTACTTTATTTGTAATTTCTTTCTTGCTATAATGTGATCTAGCTTTAACTTAGAATAAAAGAAATAAAAAACAGTCATCATTAAGGAGTGTATAAAGGTGCTTGAACAAAACGTTGTCCTAACATTCAACAAATCTATATGAATATTCTATTTGACTCCACATTTAGTACTCACAGAACCAGCCACTACGTAGCTAGGTGTAGGTATGATCGAGATGGGGCTTGTTTAGTTCACTCCTTTTATGCTCGGTTCTTTTTCTGCTATATTTTCAAAGACTCCGCTAATAGGGAGAATGTACCAACATACACCCAGGAATGCTTTATAGTCACTCGCTCTAAGTGTTCCGCCAGTCAGTGTACAGTCAGTCAGACCCCTCAGGCGGTGACCTTGATGGTGTTGTGTCATGGCACTGCCTTCATGGACGGTCAGAGTTGCGTCTACGTTGATTATCTGCTCATCTCATTTATTATCTCTCGAAGATGCTCTCAAGGTCACAGGGCTGGGAATGTAATTATGCAGGCGGTATATTAAGTGGCACATTTAAAAATGCTGAATCTGAGTAATTAATTTTTTGGACGGTTGTCCCGGTGGGAGCGTATCACCCCCCTTGTCCCTCCGCCTTATAGCGTTACCCCTCCCATCTCGCCCTCCATTCACATTAGGGTGTCTGGACATCCATCAGGCCTGGTGTGGCTGACAGCTGTCTTTTAGCGGTAAACACCACCGTTATTCCTATTTTATGAGGCTGTTTTGATGTACTTTACAAGATTCCTTCTTTGATGCATATGATATGGTCCTGTCTATCCTTAGGTGTTTCGACTAACCTTTGTTGTAAAACCTAATATGAGGTTTATGCCCCTATTGGCCTTTACATTGAATAAGATGTTTACCTTACCTTTATGTCAGGATATATTAAACATGGACTAAAGAATCCTCTGCCATAGCAGTCCACTACTATTGCTATGCTGGACATGGTTAGTAAACAGAAGGTCTTGGCTGGGTACTTAATGTTAACTTGGCATGTAAGACGCTTGTTATGTTTGAGGAGTTATTTGTAATTCGATTATTTATGATTTTGCTGTTTAGTTTTAAATTGGGTCATTAGAAATGGGCAAATGGGCAATGGGCTTATTTTTACACACAGGCTTATCAATTCTGGTTACTGCTATGGATGAACTGACCTACCCCAAATTAATCAGGGGTTTATGTGTTATTTGGAAAATGAGCTCTTAAAAAATGTAACTTATTCCTCATACAACATTAAATGTAGCAACATTTTTGCAAAATATGGTAATGGATGGGTAAATCGCTATGGCCAGAAAAGTGGTGATAAAACTTTAAAGTTTATGGAGTCACTCACTGACATAGCCTGCTCATGGACTTGAAAGAGAACAACATTGGCCTCGCAGTTTCACAATTTATTCTAATCTTCTCACACACAATAATAAAGCTTACTATTAAAAGTGAAGATCAGAAGAAAAACCAGCTCACACACAAACAAGTCTAGTCCCAGTGCCGCAAGCACAAGCACGAAACCAGTCATTGGAAAGTCCTTCTGTCTGTATGCATAATTTCTCCAATTAGTAGGGACAACAGACATGTAGCACTGCAAAAGAATACAGAAGAAAAGATCATAGAATATTTTGTGCTTTTCTCATTTATGGGAGATTGCAATGAGTAAGCCACAACTCCTTAGTGGGCACTTGAAAGCTGCCATTTACGGGTAAACAACTGCTATATGACTCATTATGCATATTCATAAAATATACTTATTAATCTAGATGTGGTTATAGCCTATAGCCACTTATTATAAATGCTCAAATTTAATTTAATTGAACATTTTTTATGCCATAAGTATAAACCATTAAAGACACAATTTTAATACTTATTGACAGCTCATTCCTGTATGATTAGAAAGAGCTGATCATGCTGCAGTGATGTCCTAACTGGCGACCCCAACAAACCAAACCTCTGCCTCTGCTCGGGGGTGAGAATGCTGTTGCAAATCGAAATCCTTCCGCTTGGGTACGATCATGCAAACAATCACAGCAAAATTTATTTAACCTTCAGCCAAGTGCTCAACCAGCCTGAAATTATTGATAGCCTATCAGAGATGATCAAGATGGAGAGGCTAAATGAAGGGGCCCATCTTTATGGCAGAGCCATTGAGCTGGTAACAGGACTTGAAAGGTTGTGTCCGCTGAGCTAGCATGGTCAAGGAGCTCAGCTGCGGGCGGGAAATAAAACTGTTAAGTCACCGCTACCCCGCCATCAGTCACGGGGGTAATGATCTTTGACTCAGGGCTGGGTTATATGTCAGCAAATATTCGTCTGTCAAACGGCCACAGCGGTAGTCTCAAGCACTGGTGCAGCATGGTTATCAGAGACCAAGGGTGATGTATGAAGCTTGTAGAAAGGCTATATAAATTTCACAACCTTCAGCAGGGGCTACTGAATTTTAATAGTAAGGACTTTTTATGAGGTTCCCTCTAGACTATTTTGTCATCTTCACAGACTCGTCTTCCATTGTAATGTGACATCTCAACAGAATCCCCCCCCCCATGTGGGGATTTTTATAAAATACCAGTTACAACAGGATCTGAAAAATATTTTCAAAACAGTAACTGCAATACAAATGAAACAGAAAACAGTTTGAGTTTAGATTCAGGAATCAAACTGGAATTCAAGCTGCTGCTTCCAGCGTAAATTCCCTTTAGATGCACTCCATTTTTCATAGTATGATAATTAACTCATTTAGTATGCATATCCAATTCTCAGAGGCATTGTGAAATTAATTGTTCTCATTGACTCAAGTAATTATTTGTTTGCCAATGTAATTTTCAGATTATGAAAGTGTGGCAGAATATTGTTAATGTACAGTTTAAGGATCATTGTGTGGTCCAAACACACACTGGATCAGTTCCATCTAGAGGGTGTGATTGGGTGGGAAGGACAATCCAATATTCATCATGATCTGTTGTTGGAAGGGACCAACAACTCAAGCTGGAAGGGTATTCAAACTATATGTTTCTTTGAAAACATTCACATGGTTAATGACATTTTCATTTTTTCTTTGTTAAATGATACTTTTTGATGAGTATTTCCATCTTTGTATTACATGTGTAAAATATTCAGTTCCCATGCTGATCTGCTCTCCAGACTATCATCCTTGTCTCCTGGCACAAAACATCTTGCTCAAACGAGCACAGGAGTTCCTTTGACCTAAAACAAAAGAAAGGACTTCACAATTCATCACAACTGGCTTCAATCCAAAAACACAACTGAAAACCAATACAGTACATTTCAGAACTCAAGTCACACCTTGGTTGTCCTTCCACTGACTGGCATATTGAAACCCCATGGTCCGGTCATGTTTTAAATGGTAAGGTTTATTAGGTTGTCATAGAAACAGAACACTTATGAGGCTCCATAATGTGAAGTTAACTTTTTGTGACACTTGTTTTCCCCATTTATAGCCTTTTAATATTTAATCTCTTCTTAAATATTCATTTAACAGTACGCCACATTCACATTTTAACAGTTTATTTTCTTGTACTCTCCTTTAAAGCTTATGTGATCATTAATAATGATTTTGATGTACAATAACCAAGATTGCTTGGAAAATAGCCTTTTCATGAACTAGCAAACCCACTTATTTTCCACAAAGAAAAACATTATCGAACTTGCCTTTGTGGGACCCTAACCTAACCCTAACCCACCATAAAGAAGACTAGTGATCTGATAATAGCAACATGCCATTTGGAGAATACCTGATACCGTTTAATATTTAAAGTGTAGAGTATTAAAATTTCTACAAATGTGTTACTATTTACATGAGAAGCATACATAAATGCTTCCAAAGACAAGAGTGTGAATGCATTCACAATGTAAAAAAAGTGTTGATGTAATTGATGAGCACTGTCCGATTGCTTCATAATAAGAAAATGTTGTCTCTTTATCACAATTTTCTACCATTTCATTTGCCATAGTGTGTTTGACAAATACTGTACAAAAAGACAGACTGTCATACTTCAAAGGATGATAATTATGTGTATTTGGTGAAGCCCATCAGAAGGAAAGGCAAACATATACTGCAGTCGGAACACACAAAAGAACTGGATTTGAAATGTTAGAGGATTATTCTCGATCTATGAAAGGCCCCAGTGATCTTAGTAACTAAACAGTGATGTTCAATTACAGGCTTTCCCAAAAGCGGGTAAGATCAATCAAAAAAGTTACCCCAAATTACAATATACTTATAATTAAACAGTTTGGTGTTGACTGTAGCCTATATCTCAGACTAGATTCTGTGACATACATGTTTTATACAAGTGTACAGAAAGACTTTTGTGGTGCATGGTATTGATATACAGTATGTGCTACCGTGCCCATACTTTTTGATATCTTATGTAATTCAGGTTGACACTGTAATTAAATGAAGGAAGCAGTTCCCATTTCCTCCATGTTTTCTCTATTTGTCATAATTTCCTTCTCTGCATCCCCCTGCCACCATTAACAGATAAAACTGTAAGGAGATATAAATAAGTTAAACGAACACAATTATTTTTTACCCTGAGAACCTGAATTCATAGATCAATGTTAATAGTTTTGGTTTATGTTGAGCCAACAGTCCCTCACTTTGTCCAAATAATTGCATTCCTAACTCTAACATATTTACAATGTCATTCCCTATATTTGCATTCTTTTTTTAAAATGAGAGACGAAAAAAAGTGTCACTTTGAATCTACTCAAAATAGATCTAATTACGAAACAACCATTTGTAATGTTGAAATGTTGTAAGTAGCTAACAAGATTCTACTTTAACAATGATTTATCAGGCTTTTTGAACATATAAATGCTTATTCAAGCATCTGTGGGCATGCATTTTTCAGGCTCTGACATCACTAATGAATAACTATGTTCAGTAAGCAGTAGCTTTGGCACTGTCCTATAGGCTACTGTGATAAAAGAAACTGATGAACACAGTTTAATGTTACGTTCATGCACCTTCCCATGACATATGATACAACTTGAAAGCAATTCTTTTAGTGACTAATGTCAAAAATTCTGACGGTTTCCTTTCATTCTGACACAAATGAATAGGTATGCTAGAAGAAGGAACTGCTGTTTAGTTTCATGAGCAATGTTGTTGATACTTTAGTGAATTGAGGCCCCTAAAACAAAACAAGCCCGTCGATGTGATGTTCAACCAAAATGCTTAGCAGTGGCAATCTAAAGCCCACTGACGTTTTATTCGTTGCTTATTGGATGTTTCTTATCATCTGCTCCCATCTGGTGGCTAGACAAAATACCGCATATTTTCAGGCTACAATACAAGTAAGCTAACTGAGTATGTTCCCTTCGGTGCTCCGTAATTTCAATTGACGATTGACTGTTCTGCGACCAGCAGACCAGACGCAACATTGAGCAAGTCATAAGAATAAACCCAGTAATTCAGGAGGGAATTGTGCAACTGCACAATTTATTTACCTGTAGTTTGGTAGTAGATTTATTTGTCACCATGGCATATCAGCTTTACAGAAATACGACGTTGGGAAACAGTCTCCAAGAGAGCCTAGACGAGCTTATTCAGGTAAAAGCAATGCTATATTTGTGGGTTGCAGGCTAGCTGAAGTTAGCCATTTTTTGCTTTCTACTTTACCGAAATTGCAAGGATTCGTTCAACTAATGAAAATCTGCTATATGCTTTACGACGTTTTTTTCTCATTCCCTTGAACGACACTGCTCGATTTTAGTTTAATTGTATAGCTAGCCAGCTATCAATGTAGCTACCCTGTTTATCTTGTGTAGCTAGTTGATGTGAACTCGTGACAGCTGTTGGGGCTGCCCCGCGGTGCATTAGCTTGGGTGGCGTAGCATAATTCTATAATTTCACACCCTAACCAATGTAAATCTGTTTTGTTTTGGCCACTTCTAACATGAACTGAGATTATTGTAACATGATTTGGCCTACTCGCTGATATTCCCTCATTCTTAAAGTTAAGGGTTTTAATTCAAAGGATGTTTTCTCAGTTCGCATGCGTTTGCATTTTTGAAGCGTTGTTGAAAGTTTAAGTTTTTCTAATGCTGAATATAACTGGATATACGTTCTGAATACAATAGTTGGATGGAGCAGCTCCGTTAATGCTTAGTGTGTGCATTAGTGTTGTTCATAAAATTCCATGCGAATGTTATAAGTCTATGCTAACATTTAGCGGGCCGCTTCACCCCTGTCATGCTAATGCCATGGACATGCCAGTAGCTAGGTGTAGTAAAAAAACTACCCTCTTACAAACAGAAAGCCACAGCGGTTTTGTCCTGTTCTAAAATAGCGTCCTTGTATAGCCTAAATGTCTAGGGGACCACTGATGTTATCATACATTAATATATATATATATATATTCTATTATTTTCTTGGGAATTTCCTTTTCAGACCCAGCAGATAACACCCCAGTTAGCACTTCAGGTTCTGCTCCAGTTTGACAAAGCCATCAACACAGCGCTTGCCAATCGTGTTCGCAACAGGGTCAACTTTCGGGTGAGTACTGCTGCATCCACCATAGGTCTTCTCTGATCTGTATGTATTTGAGGAGACTTGACTTGGCAGCAAATGGTTCCATAAACCAGATAAGATTACCTCTTGGAATCGTGGTGCAGATGCAGGCCTGGCCAATACATAATTACTGCCTGGTCAGACTTCAGTCTGCAACTTTTTGAGTAAAAAGAAGCCATTTAATTATATGACATGAAATCTGATTTACATTAGATTAACTCTGTCTCACCCCACCATCAGGAGCCATGATTTAAGCTTTCATGACATGCAAAGAAGACAGTTATGTTTTCGAAAAAAGCCAAGCTTTACTACACAAGTTAGTTCTGACCAAGTTATTTGGTTGTTTTCACTGGTTACACAGAAACATACAGAAAAATGTACATGATACAAAGTAGCTGGCATGCAGTACTGTGTATACTTGCACAAAGGAGCAAGGTAGTGTGCAGGAAAATGTTTTAAGACTGTGTTGCTTGGCAACATTCCAGTGCTGTCCAGTTGCAGAACTATTTGTGTTGGCGGAGCCAAATCAATGATTAGATAAACAAATGAATCATAATCTGTTTATTACTGCTAATTGATAAATGGTGCTTGTAGAACCGCTTTTTAAAAGCAATATCACACTAGTGTTCTTGCTGTTATACTGAATAGCAGCACCGAAGTGATTAACTTTGGCTCTCGTACATACCTATGCCTGGATCACAGCCATGCTGATGCTCAGTATAACAGTGCTCCCTCTCGTATGCTATTGTAAACTCACCCCTTTTGTGATTATTTGCACTCATTGAATAGGCTGTGTTTATAGATTGATGTTGCCTTTCCATCACGTCTGTCAGACTGTGCTAAATCAACTTTGAGTAAGTTTAGGGTTTATTCAAAACTATGCAAACCCAAGAGGATGACTACTGGGAAACTGGCCTGTTAACCTTTTGGGATTAGTAAAAAAGTAAAAACCAGCTCTTGAACAGTAAAGCTGTAATATGTATTTTGCTTCTTGCAATGTGTCACCGACACTATGCTGTTTTTCCATTCCTCTAGGGGTCACTAAACACTTACAGATTCTGTGACAACGTGTGGACGTTTGTTCTTAATGACGTGGAATTCAGGGAAGTCACTGATTTGGTGAAGGTGGACAAAGTGAAAATTGTTGCCTGCGACGGGAAAAGTACGAGCATTAAATTCCCTTCACTCGTTGCTATTGTTGCTTATGAGCAATCGCAATGCTATTGGCTGTGTGCCAAACATATTTAAGTATTTTGTGAACTATGTCTTAGAGTGCAAGTCGTAATACATCAAATGTGTTGTACATCTTTTTAAGTGGCTTGGATACTGAATGTCTCTTTTCCTTTCAGACACTGGCTCCAACACTGGAGAGTGAATCAAGAGATGCATTGGTCAAACTGTTACTGATGAAGCTCTTGTCACAGACAGGACTGTATATATAATTTATTACAGTTATTTCTGTAAAGATGAATACGTATGTGTATATGTATATATATACAATCTTCATCAAAGGGAGTGATTGTAGAATGAATGGACCAGACAATTGGCCGCGGGTACTACATTACTTTTTTAATGGGTTTTCTTAGAACTGCCTTTTCAGTTTAGTTAATGTTG